>NC_090439.1:71630721-71933752 GCF_031143425.1 Pleurodeles waltl
CTATGCTTTTTTCCCATATTTTGGTTTGATCATCCCAGATTGCATCAGCATAATTTCTCATTGGTCTCTTTGTTTATCTCTGACACCTTCCGTCCTCTTTATTTGGTGCCATTTTTTCCCAAGTTCCCTCAAACTGTATAGGTCTTAGAGGTGGCTTCATTTCACTAAGATTGTTTTGTAATTTCTCAATAATAGTTAAATTAAATGTATCCCATCTAGGAAACTCAATGCACCTTCTTTCTCAGTGATCTTGCACTGTAGGTCCCTTGCTCAGCTGATTTGCATATGACTGGGTCCGAACTGGGGTGAAATGGCATGCAAAATAATGATGGATTAAACCCAGATATGTGACTGGGGGTGAGTGTTTGAAATGTTTCAACACTCTGTCCATCATTGTATTTTTGTGATGTTGCTATGATTCTAACAAAGAACATTCTCAATATATGATTCATTTTTATTTCATTCAGCATAAGTCTTGAAAAAGTGGGATGTTTTTCCGAGGTGCTTTATTTTCTGAAAAACAAAAAATCTTTCTCACACAACTTTTAATGCATGTCAAGTGATTAAAAAGAAGAAATATGTTTCTTTAATAGGATAGGAAGTTTGCATCATAAGACACTGTAATAATAAAATATAGCTGAGCTATAGCAGTTGGAAATAGGCAAGCCTTGGCAGGTTAACCAGGCATAGGTCATGAAGAGTTTAGAAATGAAAATGCATGTTTAATATACAGCGTTTCGTTAGACCTACAATCTATTCATACAAGTTATTGATACATGTCGCAGGAAATTTGTCCTTCTTCAGTAGAGAGTAATAAGTTGAGCTCAGGGTGATAACTGTGCTGGCCACAGTCTTCTCAGGTTTCTGTGACACTTTGAGAGCATTGGTGCATCCCAGAGATCGTCAGCTCACAACCCAATAAAGAGCTGCTTGATTTGGCCCTTTCTGAAGGGTCATCCCTATACTTTTTGCATTTTCCCTCCACTTTTTGCTCATGATTTTTGTTGGTTTTAGGACTCTGAGCACTTTACCACTGTGAACCAGTGCTAAAGTGCATGTGCTCTTTACTTAAATATGGTAACATTGGCTTATGCACTGGCATATTTAATTAACTGTTAGACCTGACAGCCTTAGGGAGGTCACACCTAACTTTTCTATTATAATCAGTTATAATTTCTAATATTTTAAAAAGTAAAATTCTAAAATTGCTCTTCTCCTGGTTGCTTCTTCACTTATCATGGTAGAGACGACTGAATACCCTCAAAATGATGATTGTACCTCATTTTCTTTTTACACTTTCCATGAAATCTTTAAAATACCAAATTATTATTTTTCCCAGATCAACTCTATTTGTACCAAATTCTTATGGAATGATAAGTATAGCTTTGTCCAAGCTTAAACGCCCCAAGAATGAAGGTGGCGTTCACTTTCCTGATTTTAAATTGTACCACTCTGTATTTTTAATCCCACAATTTTATGCCTTAATTGATACCTCTCATATTTCCCCTATACAATGTTGGATTGTACTTGAAAGATTACTACTCAAAGATTTATCTTTCAAAGATGTAATTTTCATGTCTAATTGTGCTTACATTTCTAAATATCCAATCTTAAAGTATTCCCAACATTTACTGCATACAATATTTTCAGAAGGATTAGATTATCTTCAACAGTTTCTTTCCTCATCTATTTGGTATAATAAGTTAACTACATTTTGTCCCAAATCATTTTATTTCAAACACTGGAAAGAAAAGGGTATTTTGTTTGTTCATCAATTGATAAGTCATAATTCTGTTATACCTTTTACTAAACTACAAAATACAGTACAATTTAGCAAACTCTTTCCTTCAAGAATGTAAGCTTATATCTCCTGTTATTGGTATTCAATCTTTCTTAAATACCAATAATTTCCCGACATCTCTTACACCAACTACACCTTCAACACCACTATATAACACTGGGCATGATTTTATCCCTAAAGCTGCATTCATTTATAAAGTTGCATTATTTCTAAACATTTCATGCTCAAAAACTCTCAATGAACTACTTTGGGAAAAGGACCTCTCTGTATCACTTACTATCCAGCTGTGGGATAGAATTTGGCTAAAACTATTCAGTGCCTCTAGGGCTACTCATATTACACAATTGTTTATTTTTTATTTACAATAGAGCTGTCAGGACTCCTGAATGTATTGCTAAATTTGATTGAAGTTCCTCATCATTTTGTTGGTCTTGTTCTATCTCTAATGGCACTTTAATTCATTTACTATATTATTGCCGACATGTCTTCAATTTTTGGAAAGATATTTGGATTAAATGAACACACATATTCAAACACAATGTCAAAATATCGATTCAAAATGTTTTCTTGGGCACTATGACCCTCATTACACCCCTGGCAGACGATGATAAAGCAGCGGTAATACCACCAACAGGCCGGCGGAAAAAATTGGAATTATGACCACGGCGGAAACCGCTCAGACAGACAGCCACTTTAACACACCGACTACCACGGCGGTATCAACAATCACCACGGCGGTTACCACCAACAGCCAGGCGGGAGACAATGTATGGCCCACACAATTACGACAGGCCTATCCGCCACCTTTTCCAGGGTGGTACCACCGACATCAAAAGCACGGTGGAAACAGAACACATAAGTCAAAGGACACACCTGTGGAGACTTAGGGAACAACCACGACGCCATGGAGCCCGAGTTGCACATATTTCCCATGCTCGTCTACCTTTTCTTGCATTATGAACACCAACGCCGGCGAAGACAATTGTGGAGAGTACTGCTGCCTAGCACACAAGGGAGGGGGAGGAAAAAGAGAGTGACACACACACGCAACACCCCCACCCCAACACCACACACACAACCAGATGCAGTCATATTATATATCCACCACGTACCCCTCAGGAATAATGTAAGGACAAAATGATTTGAAGAAAGTGAGTGTAATCCGATAAAATAACATGAATAAGTGCATCAAAATACAAACATATATACATATTTGCAAATGTAGGGACACTGCCCAGTCCTCAATGTCTGTGGGCCACAGGGCCACAGCACATAGGCCAAGGCCCCACCTCACTCCTGCAACAACATGTAGAGAACACTGCTAGGGCATCTGGTCGAAAATACACAGGCACTTCAGGGGGACAGGTAATGGGGGGGCACCTCAGCCGGAAGATGGTACAATACCACTGGTGCTAGAGGGGGCTACATGCCCTGTGCATGGTCCTGGGGAGTGCAAGGCCACAGTCTTTCAAGTGGGTAGTTTGCCCACTGCTTGGACATGGGGAGTGCAAGGCCACAATCTCTCAAGTAGATGGCTTCTCCACTGGTTCTGGAGGGGGCCTTGTGCCCAGTGTGCTTTATCCTGGTAAGGATGGGGTGAGTGGATGGCTTCTCCACTGGTTCTGGAGGGGGCCTTGTGCCCAGTGTGCTCCATCCTGGGAAGGATGGGGTGAGTGGAGGGCTTCTTCCACTGGTGCTGGAGGGGGCATAGTGCCCTGTGATGCAGATCTTGGGGAGTGCAAGGTCACAGTCTCTCACCTGGGTGTCAGATCCACATGATTTGCAGGGGCCAGGATGTATAACAGCCCATTGAGGCAGGACTATACACTGTCCACCCCTCGGTGGCGGCTGCTCAGTGGTGCAGTGGTGGGGCTGATGTCAGCGCTAGCAGTGGTGGCGGGAGGCTCCAGCCCATCCTCTGCAGCCTCGGACGGCTGCCCACTGGGGCTGCTGGCAGTGGTGCTGGTGGTGGAACTGGTGGCAGTGCTGGTGGCGGTGCTGCCAGTGGTGGGCGGAGGCTCCAGCCCTTCCCCTGCAGCCTCGGACGGCTGCCCACTGGGGCTGCTGCGGCTGGCAGTGGTGCTGGTGGCGGTGCTGGCGGCGGTGCTGGTGGCATTACTGGGAGTGGTGGTGGGAGGTTCCAGCCCTTGCCCTGCAGCCTCGGACGGCTGAACCACCATGGTTTGTGGTGGGGGCTTAGAATGAGTCCCAGCAACAGGCCTCCTGTCCTTCCTGCCTGCTGCTGCAGGCCCCTTGCCCTTCCTCTCAGCAGCTGGTTATTGCCCCTTTCCTCTTCGCTCCTGCAGCTGGTGGTGCCTCCTTGCCCTTCCTAGACGCTGCTGGTGGTGCTCCTTGACCTTCCCTCCTGTAGCTGGTTGTGCCTCCTTGCCCTTTCTATACGCTGCTGGTGGTGCCTCCTTGCTTTTCCTTGATGCACCTGGTGCAGGCACCCTGTCAGAGTTGCTGCCTAGTGCCCAGGATCCTCTCTCACCTGCAGTAGCTGTTAACACTACTGTTGCCGTGGACTGGGTGGCTGAGGTGCTCGCCTAGGTTCTGACCACCCTGGCCCGACGAGAAGGACGGAGGGGAGTGGTAGGGAAGAGGTCAACAGTAGAGAGGAAAAGCTTCTTAGGGACATTACGGCGGGAAGAGGGTGAAGGTTTGGGAGTGGAGGAAGAGGAAGTGGTTGTAGGAGGTGTCTGTTTGCTGTGTTTGGGTGCAGGTACATGGACTGGATGCTGTTGTGAGGTGGATGGTTGTTGGGTGTCTGAGTGCTTGCGTTTGTGTACTTTGGGAGGAGGGGGCACAGACACAGTGGGAGAGGACACAGGGGATGTGTGCATGGATGTGGGGGTGGTAACTGCCAGTGAGGGGCGTATAGTGATAGACGTGATGGTGGTAATGGATGAGAATGTAGTGCATGCAGGTGTGAGTGTAGATGCTACTGGGAGGGAGGTGGACGTGGAGGCAGTGGATTTTGGTATGTCTGCATTTGGATGGTGGTTGTGTGAGTGCCTGTGAGATGATGTGTGGTGCTTGTGTTTGCCTGAACCCCTCCTGTGTGTAGTCCTGGGTGCATACTGGTCGGCCTGTGTTCTTGGGATAGGTTGGGGTTGAGGGGAATGGGATTGGGCAGAGGAGGTTGGAGGAGGGAGGCTAGAAACAGGGACAACGGCCGCCATCAGGGAGAAGGCCAGAGCCTATATTGATCTCTGTTGTCCCACCATGTCAGAGTGAATGCCCTCCAGGAGTGCTTTTGTTTGTTGCAAATGGGCTGTCAGCCCCTGGATGACATTGACAATGGTTGACTGCCCAACAGCGATGGATCGCAAGAGGTCAATAGCCTCCTCACTCATGGCAGCAGGGTTAACTGGAGCAGGGCCTGAGGTGCCTGGGGCGAAGGAGATGCCCACCCTCTGGGGTGAGCAGGCACAGGAAACACGCTGAGGGGCTGCTGGGAGGCCAGTGCTGGTACAGGGGGTGGCGGCTGTACCTGTAGTTGGGATGGGCAAAGATGTGTCCGCCACCACCAGGAAGCTTCCATCAGAGGAGGTATCACTGTCAGAAGTGTCCTCTCCAGTCTCCACTGTGGTGCTCCCCTCGCCCTCTGTCTCATTGGTGCCCTCACCATCGGTGGATTCGGCCTCTGGGCCCTGTGGGATGCAGCTCTCCCAGTCGCCGGTGCCTCTTCTCCTCTGCCAGATGATGCTTATGCACATAAGGACAGGGTGACAAAACAAAAAGGGGGGGAGAGACAAAGGATACCCTTGGTCAATGCGGCAACAACACCACCGTTGGCATACCCAGCACACACACACACACACACACACACACACACACACACACACACACACAGGGAACAGCCCTACACACTAGGCAAAGCACTAACAGTCACAATGCTAGTCACCAGCCCATGGACTGGGATACCTAATGCCAATAGCAGCATACCTGAGACCCACAGACACCTGCCCAGTAATGGATGCCTACTAGTTTGGTTGGAGGAGGTTGACTTCAAAACCAGCCCAACATAGTTCCTACCCTGCAATGTCCGGCCTGGCCTAGAGGCACCTACAGGCCCACATCCCCCACCTGGATGCCAACCCACCACGCGCAAGTACTATATTGGGGCACTGTACTCACCCCCTTGAGGCTGCTGTGATGCCCCCAAGTGCCCATCCAGCTCCGGATATGCCACCGCCAGCATGCGGGCCATCAGGGGGGTCAGGTTTCGACAGGCACCCCTTTCTCATTGGGAGGCCATCCCCAGCTGGGCCTCTGCTGTCTTCCGTGCCCAGCGTTTCAGGTCCTTCCACTGTTTGCAACAGTGGGTGCTCGGCCTGCCATAGACCCCCAGGGTCTGCATGTCCTTGGCGATGGCACACCATATACCCTTTTTTTGATGTGCGCTGACCTGCAGAGTAATACACATAGGAAAAGGTATCAGTCAGACCGTCCGACCTGTTACACTCATGGCCCACCATAGCCCTCATATCACCTTACACACAGACATTGCCCACCATACATGCAGTATGCTGCCCAGAGCCCTTCCACCAGCCCCTCTACACGAGGCCCTCACACACAGCACTCCATGCATTCATGCCCCATGCATTGTAATCACAGTGTACTCACCTGTTGGTCTGGAGGCCCATACATCATATGGTACTGGGGTAGGACTCCATCCACCAGTCTCTCCAACTCCACAGCAGTGAAGGCAGGGGCCCTTTCCTCAGTAACACGAGCCATGGTCGGTTCCATACACAGGTCACAGCAGCACTTGCAGTGTAGGTCCTCTCCTGTTGAAGGTCAGGTAGCAAGTGAATGAACAGATAGAAAATGGCGGTCACGTCCGCGGTGGTGCGTACCGTCACCACCAGCATACATCACCATTGGCCACTGTAACCCATAGGGCCCAATGGTATCCAGTGAGGAGTTGCACTGCGGTTTTTGACTGCCTCCCGCAATTGCGCACAACGTCAGCAGAATTACCTCATTTCCACATGTCCCTCCATACAGGCCAGGTGGACGTCATTTCAGGGGGGGGGGAGCAGGTCATGGCGCATAACTGCGTCGCAGTACACATAGGCACCATTTGGGCCTATCCAACAATATACTGTTACAGTCACAGCATGCAATGCAGTGTAGTGTTTGGAAATATGGAATACTGACCAGCTGCTCACCGTTTGCCCTCTATATTGCAACCGCTGTGGATGAATAGGAGATGGAGACATCCCCCTGTGTACAGGCCCTTGGTGGACTCGTCAACAATGGAGGACAGGCACATTATCCTCACCTACAGACTGGACAGGGCCACAATCAAAGAGCTGTGTGCCCAATTGGATCCTGACTTGATATCTGCTATCCGTCCGCCCACCGGGATCCCCCCTCTTGTGCAAGTGCTCTCAGTGCTCCATTTCCTGGCAAGTGGCTTCTTCCAAGTGACAGTGGGCTTGGCAGCAGGAATGTCTCAGCCAGTGTTCTCAATAGTGCGGACCAGAGTGTTGTCTGCCCTGATTAAACACATGCGCAGCTACATCGTTTTCCCCCAGGAGGAGGATTTGGCCACAGTGAAAGCTGATTTCTATGCAATGGGACATATCCCCAACATTATTGGGGCAATAGATGGTACACATGTTGCATTAGCACCACCCCGGATAAATGAACAGGTGTTCAGAAATCAAAATAACTTTCACTCCATGAATGTGCAAATAGTGTGCCTGGTGGACCAGTACATCTCCCATGTCAATGCAAAGTATCCTGGGTCTGTGCATGATGCATTTATCCTGAGGAATAGCAGCATCCCATATGTGATGGCTCAACTCCAAAGGCACCGGGTGTGGCTAATAGGTGAGCCCTGGTTCCCACCCAGTAGGTGTTGGTGTATGGGTATGGTGTGGGCCCTAAGGGTTAGTGTGTGTCTAACAGTTGTCTCTCGATATTTGCGAGTGACTCTGGTTACCCCAACCTCTCATGGCTACTGACCCCTGTGAGTAATCCCAGGACAAGGGCAGAGGAACATTACAATGACTCACAAAGGTGAACAAGAAGAATAACAGAAAGGACATTCGGCCTCCTGAAGGCTAGGTTTCGCTGCCTCCATCTAACAGGTGGATCCCTGTACTACTCACCCAAGAAGGTGTGCCAAATCATTGTAGCATGATGTATTTTGCACAACCTTGCCTTATGTCGTCAGGTGCCTTTCCTGCAGGAGGATGAGGCAAGAGATGGCTGTGTGGCAGCAGTGGATCCTGTGGACAGTGAAGATGAGGAGGCAGAGGATGAGGATGAGGACAACAGAAGTGCAATTATACGGCAATACTTCCAATGACACACAGGTAAGACACTGTAATTTCACTTTACATTGACAGTTTTGTGTTTGACATTGTCACTGGCAGGCTGATTTCCCACTTCTATGGCCACTTACTGTACCCTTTGGCATCTCTATTTTCAGATATTTGTGCCCCACTATTGCCCCTGGTGCGTTGACTGCAGCCAACTACAGGTCATTCCTATGTATACATTACTGTACAGTTGTATTGCAGTGTTTAAAGCATGTTAAACAAATACATAGGTCAATCATTTGACAGACTCCATACTTGTATTTATTCAAATGGTGTTTATTTAAGTGCTAAGGAAGGGCTGGATTTTGTTAGCTAAAGCGCACAGCGCAACACGCTTTCTAATCGGTTCATGGAATAGCTGTGCTCAGTGCTCACCTGGTCCCACGGGGTGTTGCTGTCTACCGTGAGGTTTGGGTCTGTAAGAACCCACCTCCGTAGCGGCTTAGCAGCAGACATTCCGTGCTGGTGCTAGAGTCGGAGGTCAGCATTCTAGTTGTTTGCTGACGTGTACGGCTTCCGGGGTCTCTGGGTAACATTCGGCATAAATGCTGCGAGGAAAGCGGACGCGCAGCGGATCGAATGTGTAAGAATTGCTGTTTTATTCTTTTTAAATTACTTTTAACTTTGCTGCACTGCTCTAGGGTCTTGTAGAATTCAATTTTTGAAGCCTTCTATTTTATTTACTCTCTGGGGGCTATTTCTGGACATACATCCTGCTGGACTCGACTTTCCTTAAGGGGGCTTGGTTTTTTAAGGGATTGCTGGGAAGGGCTGGATTTTGTTAGCTAAAGCGCACAGCGCGGCACGCTTTCTAATCGGTTCATGGAATAGCTGTGCTCAGTGCTCACCTGGTCCCACGGGTGTGTTGCTGTCTGCCGTGAGGTTTGGGTCTGTGAGAGCCCACCTCCATAGCGGCTTAGCAGCAGACATTCCGTGCTGGTGCTAGAGTTGGAGGTCAGCATTCTAGTTGTTTGCTGATGTGTACGGCTTCCGGGGTCTCTGGGGAACATTCGTCATAAATGCTGCGAGGAAAGCGGACGCGCAGCGGATCGAATGTGTAAGAATTGCTGTTTTATTTGTTTTATTCTTTTAAAATTACTTTTAACTTTGCTGCACTGCTCTAGGGTCTTGTAGAATTCAATTTTTGAAGCCTTCTATTTTATTTACTCTCTGGGGGCTATTTCTGGACGTACATCCTGCTGGACTCGACTTTCCTTAAGGGGGCTTGGTTTTTTAAGGGATTGCTGGGAAGGGCTGGATTTTGTTAGCTAAAGCGCAAGGTGCGGCACGCTTTCTAATCGGTTCATGGAATAGCTGTGCTCAGTGCTCACCTGGTCCCACGGGGGTGTTGCTGTCTGCCGTGAGGTTTGGGTCTGTAAGAGCCCACCTCTGTAGCGGCTTAGCAGCAGACATTCCATGCTTGTGCTAGAGTCGGAGGTCAGCATTCTAGTTGTTTGCTGACGTGTGCGGCTTCCGAGGTCTCTGGGGAACATTCGGCATAAATGCTGTGAGGAAAGCGGACGCGCCTAAGGCTAGCCCGTCAGCGCCCGTCCGTGCCTGGACCGAGCCGGGGACCCGTCATTATGGACCAAAACAGCTGACGAAATATTCTAACTTTGATTTGCACATCTTAAATAAAACCCCCAGGGATGTTAATTGTAGACGCATTGACCCTGCAGAGGTCTTAAGTCAGAGATGTGAACACAGTCTCTGGAAAGCCACTACTCACTCAGAAGAGGTAGTTAGCCCTGACGCTTGGAGGAAGGCTAAGTTCTCTAAGCACAGCATGGTATGGGGGCTGATTAATGCCCGTTCCATGGTGAAACATGCGCTGGAAATCAGTGAATTAATTAAGACTGACAACTTGGATTGCCTGTTTGTTATTGAGACATGAGCCTGTGAAGATTCTATTCCAGATTTCCTTACTGCCACCCCCCGGGGTTTTTCCTATGTTAGACATGATAGAGTAGGAAAAAGAGGTGGAGGGCTCGCTATTATTTTTAAAGAGGAACTGTGCTGTACATTGGATGAACAGAAGGGCCATAACCAGACCTGTGAAAGCTCTTATTTTAAAATTAAAACCCAGAACAGCCAGGACTTTGAAGGCTTCCTGTTGTATAGACCTCCATGCCCCAAAAATAGCTTTCTGGCAGCTTGGCCATCTATGGTGGAACCTCTGCTGCTAGTCAAGAATGCCCTGGTTCTGGGCGATTTTAATCTCCATTTTGATGACCTTGAGGACCCCAGCATTGTAGACTTTATGAACTTCATGCAGAGTCTGGATTGGCTATCTGGAGATAATATACCGTCCCATCGAGCAGGCCACAGGCTTGATGCCATTTTCTCTAGGCCAGACACGATCTCTAGGAGGGAACCTAGGGAAGTAGATTGGTCGGACCATTTATTACTATCTTTTACGCTAGATCAGCCTCTCCCTCCAGCTAGACCCCTTGTCAATAGGTCCCTTAAAAGACCATGGTTTAAGATTAATAAAAACAATTTTCCTCAGGCCTTGAAAACAGGTTGGGACATGGCCGAGTTATTAGGTGGGTCTAAACTGGAGAGTTTTGAACATGGCCTGGAAAGGGCCATTGATCAGCTTGCTCCTAAGACTACATGTAATTTTAAAGGCCATCGGACTTACTCGGCCCCCTGGTTCTCTGAGGAACTGAAAATCTTACAAAGAAATTACCGCCAGCAAGAGAGAAAATGGCTTTTGAATAAAGCCCCTCTTGAAAAAGGTTATCTAAGGGAATCCGTGAAGAACTATAAATCAGCCATAAAGCTAGCTAAAATGACTTTTTTTCCCAAAAAGATTAGAGGGGCCTTGAATGCCCCGAGGGAACTCTTTAAGACAGTACGTATGCTATCCACTCCTTCCGTAGCAGCTACCCTCTTGGAGAATTCACAGCAATTCTGCCAGTCAGTGGCAAACCTTTTCCATCACAAAATCATTAATTTGCTAATTAATTTGAGCCCCTCTCTCCCTGCTGGGACAGAGGATGCGATTATAGGTTCCGTAGGCATGGTTAAACCTCGGAACACGATGGACATTTTTCAGCCACTCTCTGTCAATACTATTAGAGACTCTCTTCTTACTCTTAAATCAGGAGCACCCACTGACCACTGCCCTCCCCCCTGGGTTCTTAAGCTTGCACCTCAGACGATGGCCGAGGCTCTGGAACCGGTTTATGCTGAGATTCTCCAAGTGGGAATCATTCCGGATATCTGGAAGCAGGCTACCGTCATTCCCCTCATCAAAAAAGCAGGGAAAGATGTGGCAGATTTGTCTAATCTCCGCCCCATTTCGTTATTGCCAGGGATTTCAATTTTTTTTTAAAAACATCTTAATCGGGAGCTGTCTGCTTTTCTACAGGAGAATGGTGGACTAGATCCCTCACAGCATGGTTTCCAGGTTGATCATAGCACGGAAACGGCATTGATTTTGACCTCAGATATAATCCGTAGAAGAGGAGATGGGGGTGATGGTTCGATTTTGGTCCTATTGGATCTTTCAGCGGCTTTTGACACCATCTCTCATTCTATTCTATGTAATAGGCTTGACCAAGCTGGAATAAGAGGGAAGACCTTACAGATTCTTAGTTCCTTCCTGTCTGATCGAACCTCTACAGTAGTTTGCGGGGATCATAAGGCCTCTCCGTTCCAACTACCTTGTGGTGTTCCGCAGGGCTCTTCCCTCAGTCCGACACTTTTTAATCTTTATATGTCCCCATTAGCTAACCTAGTGCGCTCTTTTGGGGCCCAGATCGTCTCATATGCAGATGATACTCAGCTGATTGTGCCCATCTCGCATAATGTGAAGGATACTAAGGATAACTTTTACTGCTGTATGACAGCTATTAATAAATGGATGACCTGTAACTGGTTGAAACTTAATGGTGACAAAACTGTGATTATGTATTTGGGGGTAAAGTGTCCCCTTGGGATAATAATTGGTGACCTCCCGTGTGTAGGGGCTGCCCGTCACCTGTTTCAGCTGCCAAAAATTTGGGTATTGTGTTTGACGATTCATTGTCCTTCAAATCTCAGATCAATCAGTTGGTTAAGGTCTGCTTTTGGACTCTAAAAACCCTCAAGAAAATTCTCCATTTACTAGAGGAAGACCTTAGACATGCGGTGGTATTGGCGTTGGTCACCTCTAGGCTTGACTACTGCAATTCTCTACTGCTTAACGCAAATAAGTCCTTGCTGGATAAATTACAGTCTATCCAGAATACGGCGGCCCGCTTAATTTTAAATATGCCCAATTTTGCCTCTGCTTCCAGGTGGGTGGCATCTCTTCACTGGCTCCCAATCCGGAAGAGAATAATGTTTAAGACACTTTGCCTCACGCATAAAGCACTTCAGTCATCAGGTTATGATTATTTAAAATCTATTCTCTCGTTTTATCAACCCTCGAGACTTCTGAGATCAGCTTCCAGGTTTGTGATTAAGGTCCCACGCTGCAAAAAAGTGAGATGGGGAGAACGTGCTTTTTCTGTGCAAGCATCCAGACTCTGGAATGGCTTGCCGCTTCCTCTACGACAAACACAGAATCATTTGACCTTCAGGAAGGGCCTGAAAACCTGGCTCTTCGCAAACTAATTAGTAGTATCTTCCGTTTTCTCTTCTTTGCTTTAGGTTCGCATAGCGCTTTGATGCTCACGCCGGAATGCGCTCTACAAAATTAATTCAATCAATCAATAATTCAATCAATCTAATAAGTAGAGGGGGATGTGCAATGGGCTGGGGTGATGGTGGAGGAATGTCCAGTCAATTTCTATCACAGGTGCATTGTCCAAGGTGGCATAGGAAGTGGAGCAATGGCAGTTCAAGGTGGACAGGGTGACAGAGTGGGACACAAGGGTGACAATCAGGAGAGTCGTATTTCCTGGCAGGGGTCTTGGCAATAGTCTCTGGCTTCTGCCTCGATCACAGGGACCGTTTGTGGGGTGGTTCTCCTTCTGCAGGGGGTGGGGTGCTGGTGGCCTGTTGTTCCTGTTGCGGGGCCTCCTGTCCACTAGCAGAGGTGGAAGGCTGTTCATCGGTATGGCTAGTGTCAGGGGCCCGGTGGTGTGCCACTGCCTCTCTCATAGTGTTGGCCATGTCTGCTAGCACCCCTGCAATGGTGACCAGGGTGGTGTTAATGTCATTCAAGTCCTCCCTGATCCCTAGGTACTGTCCCTGCTGCAGCCACTGGGTCTCCTGCAACTTGTCCAGTATCTGGCCCATTGTCTCCTGGGAATGGTGGTATGCTCCCAGGATGTTGGTGAGTGCCTCCTGGAGAGTCGGTTCCCGGGGCCTGTCCTCCCCCTGTCACACAGCAGTCCTCCCAGCTTCCCTGTTGTCCTGTGCCTCTGTCCCCTGAACCGTGTGCCCACTGACCCCATTTCCATGATCGTCCTGTGTTTCTGAGGTGGCCTGGGGTCCCTGTGCTGGTGGACACACTGCTGATTGACATGTCCTGGGGACAGAGGTATGGGCCTGTTGGGTGGGTACTGTGCTGGTAATTCCTGAGGGGGCAGGCTCTGTGGTGGTATGGGACTGTGCCAGGGTTACCTACTGTCTGGAGATCCCTGATGGGCCAGGTTGGTCATCCAGATCCAGGCATCCAGAGCTGCTGTCACCACTGTGGACCTCTTCTGGGGGTGGACTTGATGTTGCTGGTATCTCCTCTCCGGTGACATTGGGTGAGGGACCTGTGAGGATGTAAATGCAGTGTTATTGTTTCTGTGTGTGTCAGCTTGTGCATGGGTGTGTTGCCCTGTATGGTTGTTATTGCCCTGGCAGCTTTGCCTTGTGTGAGTAGTTATTTGGGGAGCTAGGTGATTCCCTGTAGTGTGCATGCTTTAGTGATGGGTGTCCTTGCAGGTCTGTGATGGGGGTTCGTGCATTGTTGTTACATGCAGGGCTTGGTATTGGGAGTGATGGGTTGTGATGGTGTGGTGTGTGTGAGGTGTTGAAGTGATGGGAGTGTGGGTAAGGGTGGGGGTTTGGGATGGTATGCAGGTAGGGGGGTAAAAGTAGTAAAGAGTTGACTTACCAGAATCCAGTCCTCTTCATACTCCTGCCAGGCCCTCAGGATGCATGATTGCCAAGACTTGCTCCTCCCATGTTGTTAGTTGTGGGGGAGTAGGTGGGGGTCCACCGCCAGACGTCTGTACAGCTATTTGGTGTCTTGCTGCTGTGGAACTTACCTTCCCCCGTAAGTCGTTCCACCTCTTGCTGATGTCATCCCTTGTTCTGGGGTGTTGTCCCACGGTGTTGACCCTGTACGGGATTCTCCACCATAGCTCCATCTTCCTAGCAATGGATGTCTGCTCCACCTGTGATCCGAATAGCTGTGGCTCTACTCGGATGATTTCCTCCACCATGACACTTAGCTCCTCCTCTGAGAACCTGGGGTGTTGTTGTGGTACCATGGGTGAGGTAAGAGTGGTGTGGGTGAGTGTGTGTGTGTGGTGCTGTGTTGGGGTGTGTGATGTAAGGTGCGTGGATGGTGTATAGGTGATGGTGGTGTGTGGCTGTGGTCTTGTCTGTGGTCTTGCTATCTCTTTGCTATCTTTCTTGTGGCAATTGTTTGTAGTCGTAAACGGTTGTGGGTAATGTGGGTGTGTGTTTTATAGTGGTGTGGGTGTGTGGGTGTGGTGTGTGTATGTGTGTCAGGTGTGTGTTATTCAGATTGTCCAATGTGGTGGTGTTTTGTTAGGTTGTGTGTATTTTGAGCTCAGCGGTACGTACCGCCAATGGTTTAGCGCCACTGAATGTCCGCTGCGGTGATTCGTGAGTCATAATGCTGTGGGCGTAGTTCAGTTGCCGTAACGTTGTGGGTTTTGCTACCGCCAATTTATCACTGACCTTTGGGCTGGCGGACTTGTGTGTGTGGCTGTAAAGTGGTGGATTGCTTTGTGTGGGTCATAATATGGGTAGTGGTAATCTGCTGCGACGGCGGTATGTTGGCGGCAGTGAGCATGGCGGTAAGCAGTACTTACCGCCAATGTCATAATGAGGGCCTATGTCTCCTGATTTTATGCATATTTCTAAACCTAAGTTGTTTGACCTCTTCATTGCTATTGCTTTTAAGGTTATACTTCCATGCTGGAAAGACACTTTCAAAGTATCTGTTTCAACATGGTGAAATTTTATTTGTGATGAACATAGAATATCCAGTGTATCTTCATTGACTACTTACCAAAAGATCAAATCTGACCTTAACTGGTTTTCTTTCACTAACCATATATCTTTTCCTTTCTCTATACTCCAATCTTTTCTCACTCTTCTTCTATCTTCTTTCTTGCTATTCCCCACTTTGCTTTTATTTCCTTTTTATATATGAAAATAAATGACATGATTTTGCTTATTATCAATGTGTTGACTTTTTTGGACTTTTATTCTGCATCTTATATTTCTTCCAAATAAGCATTTTTAAAATTAATTGTTGAATTTCCAATGAACAATATTTAACTAAAAACAAAAAAAAAACTGTAAGTGGGCCTGCAGCACTGATTGTGACACCCACTTCAATTGACCTTATATTTAAGTCTCAGGCCTGCCACTGCAGAGCCTGTGTGTGCAGTTTTAAACTGCCATGTCGGCCTGGCAAGTTAACCTTCTTGCCAGGTCCAATTCTTCCTTTTTAAAACAGATAGGTGACCCCAATGGTAGGCCTTGGACATCCCCCAAGTGCAGGGTGCAGTGTATTTAAAAAGTTGTACATGTACCTTTTAAGTCTCTATATTCAGGTAGTAAAAAAATGTTAAATACATTTTTCATTACTTCAAGAAGGCCTTTCTGTCTCATAGGCTTACAATGAGATTACCTTTTATAAGTGTACTTTCCAATTGGGAAGAGATGCGACCCCCAAGTTTGGTGCTTTTGTAAGCACACTTTAAAATTCCAATTTATGGTGAAGTCAGATTTTTAATTGTTATTTTGGAAATGCCACTTCTAGAAAGTTGGCATGTTCTTACTTTAACCATTCTGTGCCTTCTGCCTGTCTCTCAATACACGTCTGGGGTTGGTGACAGCTTGGCTTTGTGCATTCCCTCATGACAGCCACACACAAAAAGAGTTTAGGTGCGACAGAAATGCCTTCAACATCTGGATGGGCCATCCTATGAAGGATGGTAGGGAGGAGCTGACACTTACTCTTAGATAGGTTGTGCCTGTCTCCACACACAGGGATTCATAACCCCTGTATTGAGTCTGGAGCCAGGGCAGAAAGGACAGGGACCCTGCACATATCAAAGGCTTCTCTTTGAAGTCTCCCCCACTTCAAAAGCACAACTAGGTTTAAGTACTGGACCTCAGACACCACCACTTCAGTACACTTCTGTACCTGAGGACATTCTACCAGGAAGAAGGACTGCTGTGCTGTTGAAGAGACTGTCACTCTGCTGGACACTGCTGGACATTTCTGAACCCCTGCTCTGCAGTGCCTGCCCTGCTGCCTTTCTTGACTGGGAATGAGAAGGTCAGGAGATGCATCTCTACCCTACCTCCCCAGAACCAAAGTGACTACAAGGAATTACTGGTTTGCCTCTTGTTCTTGAGTCTAAAGGATATTGACGACTGCTCTTCATCCTGCAACAGCACCTGGGCTTTGCTTGCTGCAAGTCATCCCCTGCCAAGTGTTGCCAATCTGGTCCAGGACTATCTGTTGTGTCAATCGGGACCAACACATCTCCTTCAATGCTGACTCATTGCCTGCCTCAAGGACATCACATTACCGGCTGTGCCTCAGAGGAAGCTTCCGACAATACATCTCAATTTGCAGCAGCTCAGAACTGACGTATCGCCTACATCCAGCAGGATTGAGTTAGATGCATCACCTCCACTGTTTCAAGCATTGGACCCCATTGACCATACAACAAGGTACTTTTTCAGTGGAACAAGGTTGGTTCTTGTATCCAACCTGCGCTCCATCATGGTCAGCTTGAACATTGAGATTTCACATGGTCTAGCATGACCAGGTAACCCCGGTTGCTGCTGTATGCTTTTAAGCACTACAACTAAGTTTATTCTTTAAAAATTCATATCCCGACTTCTACTCATTGGATTTCTGTTGTTTGGGTCTTCTTTTGTTCATTAAATTAAACTCTATTGTTCTAACTTGATGTGGATTATTTTTGTGTGGTGTTTTCACTGTTTTACTGTTTTCAGTGTTGAACAAATACTTTACACTTTGCCTCTTAACTGAAGCCTGACTGCTGGGTGCAAGCTACAAGAGGATGAGCACAAGTTAATTTATGGTGTGTATCTAACTTACCCTGACTAGGATAGCGGTTCCTACTTGGACAGGGTGCATACCTCTGCCAACCAGAAACCCAATTTCTAACAGGAGCCTATCACAAAAGACGTGGAAGGGGCACTTTGCTTGGCATGGAAGCACAGACTCCGCCTACACCTGGAAGCTCAAGGTAATTAGTGAGACAGAATTGGAATAAAGGGGATCATTTAGAGTTTAGTAGAGAAAGTGACTCATGATATATTGGAATGTCACCTACTCCACCAAACTCATGATTGCCCCACCCCATTCACCAGCCCTACAGAGTTCATACCAGAAGCACATAAGACTATGCCAGTGGAAAACTTTGACCTAACAGCACATCCACTACAGAGCAGGGAAAGTAATTCATAGCCTCGACCCTCCAAGGAGAAAACTTTGTGTGCTTCCTGACTATTGATTTTTACTTTTCCAGTACAAAGCTCCAAGTTTGGTAATTTGTTGTTGAAAAACAAAGAATGTGGTTGAGCAGCCAAACCAAATTTGCTCCCAGTCTGCAAAGTTCAGTTCTTTCAGAGCAGCGATCAATTCAATTATTCTGTAGGCTTTAGTGATCCCTCCCAGGAATGTAAGGACCTCTAAATATAGCAGGTGATCCTCCAACACTGTAGCAGGCACCATGGAAAATTACATTTTTGTGCCCTGAAATGGCTGCTCTGTGTAGTCCATTATTCTCTTTGGGGTCTGAGCATGCTCCCATGCAGTGGTTGCTATACACAGAATTTGTGATTATTTAATGGACTCTTCCTTTGATATAACTGTGGGAGCAACAAATAGGTTTGGGTCGAGGTAGTTGCAGGCTTGGAAGTCTCTGGACCCTGAAATATTCAGTGGGAAAGACCACATTCTTGC
Source organism: Pleurodeles waltl (assembly GCF_031143425.1). Classification (NCBI taxonomy): domain Eukaryota; kingdom Metazoa; phylum Chordata; class Amphibia; order Caudata; family Salamandridae; genus Pleurodeles; species Pleurodeles waltl. Next base: position 71,648,999 of record NC_090439.1, read on the forward strand.
CCATTCAGGGATGTCATAAATTGGAAATGTGTTTCGCTAATTACTGAATGGTGAGCAACCTAACAGTCAAAATATCAAATATCCTCATGTAAGTTATCTTGGAACCTTTTTGTAGCACAAACATCTCCAACAATGCGAGACGTATTCAGAGCACACAAAAACACTTTATTCTAATATGAGATTTTTCTGTCTTTAGTTCAAATTTTGTTAAATCGAGGTTTTCAGTTTTTATGTAGCAGAGAGTTTAAATCTCAATCTGACTTGAAATGGCAAAGTTTACTTTTGGTTTACTTCAATAACCTTATGTTCTCTTAAAAAGTCTAAATCAAGGCCCTAGATTTTTAGGCCCATATTTATACATTTTTAGCGCCGCATTTTTGCATCGTTTTTTGATGCAAAATCGACGGAAACTTACAAAATGCAATTATATTTTGTATTTGTGCGCTGCGTTTGCATCAAAAAATGATGCAAGTGCGGTGCTAAAAAAGTATAAATATGGGCCTTAGTGTATGGGTACTGCCAGATTCTTTCGTTAATGATCAACAATGCAGAAATTCAAACCTATGCTTGACGGAATATGTGAAGATATTTGTGGCAAATTTTATAAATATCTAACACAATTGTAACTGGAACATCTAAAAACGCGTCTCAAATATTGACAACTTAAAAACACAACGTGTTCTTTTAAATATGTGAATTTCCAAAGATGCAAAAACCCAATCAAAAAGTGATTTTATACGCAGGTGAGACGATTGCAGAAAAGCACTTTATAGCCTTTACAGAAAAACAAAGGGCAGATTTATACTCTGTTTGCACTGAATTAGCAACATTTTTTTTACTCTAATTCAGTGCAAAACTAACTCCATATCTATATTTTGGTGCTAGACCCGTCTAGCGCCAAATTTATGGAGTTAAAGTAATTTTTTGGAAGTGGAAACCTACCTTGCCTTAATGAGATGCAAGGTAGGGGTACCCATGCAAAAAATGACTCTATGGCCTTAACGCCATATGTCTACTCCCGAGCACAAATGGTGCATGACTGAGGGGAGGGATCAAAAAATGGTGCAAAGCTTGCCTTGCCCCATTTTTTAACACCTGGGTCAGGGCAGGCGTTAGGGGACCTGTGGGCCTATTTCCATGGTGGAACACCATGGAATAAGCCCACAGGTGACTCCCCAGGGACACCCCCCCACACCAGAGGGACTGCGGAGGATGGGGGACCCCATCCCAGGTAAGTACAGGTAAGTATTGCATTTGGTTTTTAAATTGCCATAGGGGGCCCTGAAATGGGCCCCCCTACATAGCGCCGGGTGCAATGGCCATGCCCAGGGGACCCACCCGATTAACGTCATTTTTTTAATGCTAGCCCACCCTTTGTACCGGCTTGCACCATTCCATAAATATGGTGCCTGGCTGGTGCACAGAAATGGTGTAAGCCAGTGCTAAAATTTTTGGTGCAAAATTGCATTAGTGCAGTTTTTCTCCAAAAAGTAGAAATCAGGGCCAAAATTTGGTAAATCTCTCTAAATGGGAAATGATTTACTATATAAACATTTACTCATTTAAGGGGACATTTAGCAGTTATTTACACTGATTATCCCAGAACATTATCTAGTTTAATTGGAATTTATACATTACAATGATGTTTAAAGTCTAGGGTGCTGTCTAAAGTCTTAGGATACAGGCATGCTTTAGATAATTGAAGCAATTCCTAGACCATATCCTGGCTTAAAGTTTATGATGGCGTCTAAGAGCTGTTTGGAGACAGCATATAATTATTGTTTATGCCACCTGTTCATAAAATAAAACTTTCCCACCCCTCTTTAAAGCTTGAGGACAAGGTTTGATTGAGCTATAGAAGCAGATGTTTATGTTTCTACATGCCTTATCTTCCTGCGCCAAATGCCTGGAAGTCTGATGAGGTTTGTGAGGCAATTACATAGGTACACTAAAACTGATGACAAGAAAAGGACTGCCAGACCTATGTTGCCGGCAAGTTTCCAATACTACACTTATACTATTGATGTTTTCCAGACCTCTGTCTTCGCTCGCACTTTACACCTACTTGATTTGCTGATTTCTATTGCATCTCTTGTAGCTCTTATGAGCATTTTCACACTGCACTCCAGAAGTCCATGCGTTGGTGTATGTTATTTCTGAGCATCGTTTACAGAGCAAATTATCACATAATCAGTTACTGTAGAGAAGTAACTACACCGAGCTTGCTTCCCATAATATATGCACATCTCAAAGTATTGTAAATACCTCCATCACATCTCCTCTCTCAAGACTCTTCTAGAGGCTATACCTATCCATGCACTTGTATCTAAGTACATGCTACTTCTAATTAACTATGCAATGTAATGTCCCTTAGATATATTTATTTCTGTGGTCCTGGGGCATCCAGAGATAGAACATTTGGAGCCTCATTCTTCTAGAAATTAATTTATTTGTACCAATCTCATATGGGTGTTGATTTACTCACTTCCAGGTTAAACCTGAAAAACTAAGCTTATAAAAAGATGTAATCATAAACGAAACATGCAGCATTAGTTAAAATGCGCATGCTCACTATCTTTACTGACATTGAAAAAAAAATCCCAATTTTTTTAAGCACTTCCCTCACACCTGACCCATTTTGGGTTGTTCCCTTGCACTTTTGACTTTTCAAAAATAGTTTACTCCTGCCCCTGACAGGTATAATCTCTGAGCATTTACAGGTTGTGAAGGGGTGGGAAAATGGTTTGTGCACACGCATAAGCTACAGGCCATTAGAGTAGACAAAAAACACAGGACCAAATTTATCAATGTTTATCAAAGGCCACTAGAAGTATGTTATTTTGAGGACCATGCATTTTCTGGATAACTATGGATTTGTCTCCTTTGCCACACAATCCATAATTTGCTGCACAATCTACATATTTTAACAACAAAAATTGTTTATAGCTCAGATGGCTCAAAAGTTACTCAAAAAGTGTGACATGTATTGCTGTACAGTGGAAAGCCCTTTAAAAAAATGACTTTCCCATTTCTGTCACTTGTTGTGTACTTGAGTGTTAAACTGGTACTACACTGTTAACCTGTTTAGAAATGATAAAATAAGGAAGTAATACTATCACATAATATGATGCATAATTTAACCAACCCGGCTGCATAAATTGGTTCTCCTCTGACACCTAAATCCAGGAGACCTTCTAATAATCATCATTAACACACATTTGTAAATGTTGCTTTCTTTGATGATATCAGCTTGGATTTTGAGTTGTTATATGATATCATTTGCCTGAACGTCCCTATTGGAACTAGCTCACCCCCAAATGTTTTGTCTCCACTCTTCAGTGCTAAAGTGATAGTGCTCACAAATTCCATTTACTTATAGGACCCTAGTAAAGTGGTATACCATATACCCTGGATCTGAAATGTTACTAGTGGCCCTGCAGCACTTACTGTATCATGCACCTAAGTAGCCATTTCAAACATACTCAAGGTCTGCCTTGCAGCCTAAATGCAGTTTCAAACTGCTAATTTGACTTGTCAAAATAACCCCCTTGCCAAGCCTTAAAATCCCCTTTTATTACATATAGGTCACCCTTAAGGAAGGCCTTAGGCAGTCCAAAGGCCAGGGTGCAGTGTAATTAATCAATCAATCAAGAAATGTCTAGAGCGCGCTACTCACCCGTGAGGGTCTCAAGGCGCAGGGGGGTAGGGGGTGGTCGGGGGGCTACTGTTCGAACAGCCATGTCTTGAGGTTTTTTCTGAAAAGTAGGAGGTCTTGGGTTTTGCGAAGGTTGGTGGGGATGGAGTTCCAGGTCTTGGGGGCGAGGTAGGAGAAGGACTTGCCTCCAGTGGTGGTGCATTGGATGCAGGGGTTTGTGGCTAGTTCGAGGTCAGCAAATCGGAGGTGGCATGTGGGAGTGTGGAAGTCCACTCTTTCATTGAGGAGGGTTGGACCGGTGTTGTGAAGGGATTTGTGTGCGTGGATGAGGATCTTGAAGGTGATCCTCTTGTCTATGGGGAGCCAGTAAAGGGATTTGAGGTGTGGTGTGATGTGTTCGTGGCGGGGCAGGTTCAAGATGAGGCGTGCGGCTGTGTTCTGGATTCTCTGGAGTTTGTGTTTGAGTTTGAGCGTGGTGCCGGCGTAGAGGGCGTTACCGTAGTCTAGCCTGCTGCTGATGAGTGCATGTGTGACGGTCTTCCTGGTCTCTTTGGGAATCCATTTGAAGGTTTTTTTCAGCATGCGGAGTGTGTGAAAACAGGATGAGGTGGCTGCGTCGATTTGCTGGGTCATGGAGAGGGAGGGGTCTAGGATGATGCCAAGGTTGCATGCATGGTTTGTGGGGGTGGGGGTGTGGCCTAGGGCGGTGGCCCACCAGAAGCCATCCCATATGGTTTTGTTGGGGCCAAAGGTGATGATTTCTGTCTTGTTGGAGTTGAGCTTGAGGTGGTTAGTTGTCATCCAGGTGGCGGTGTCAAGGAGTGCAGCGTGGAGGTTGGATTTGGTGGTGGTGGGGTTGCGGGTGAGGGAGATGATGAGTTGGGTGTCATCTGCGTAGGAGAGGATGGTGATTCCGTGTGGACAGAGGATGTTGGCGAGAGGGGTCATGTAAATGTTGAAGAGAGTGGGGCTTAAGGAGGACCCTTGGGGGGCTCTGCAGATGATTTTGGTAGCAGTAGAGTGGAAGGGAGGGAAGCAGACTTTTTGGGTTAGGAATGAGGTGAGCCAATCTAGGGCTTTGTGTCGAATTCCTGTGTTGTGGCGTCGTGTGCGGAGTGTGTGGTGGCAGACAGTGTCAAAGACCGTGGAGAGGTCAAGGAGGATGAGTGCGACGGGTTCGCCCTTGTCGACTCTGGTTCTGATGCCATCAGTACATGCGATGAGGGCTGTTTCCGTGCTGTGGTTTTTGCGGAACCCGGATTGTGAACGGTCGAGTGTGTTGTTTTCCTCAAGGAAGTGGGATAGGTGGGCGTTGGCTAGTTTCTCTGCGACCTTGGCGGGGAAAGCGAGGAGAGAGATGGGGCGGTAGTTGAAGAGGTTGTCTGGGTTGGCTTTGGGCTTTTTTAGGAGTGCAGTGATTTCTGCGTGCTTCCAGGGGTCTGCAAAGGTGGCGGTGTCGAATGAGGTGTTGATTATGTCGCGGAGCTTGGGGGCGATGGTAGGGGGATCCAGAGTGGATGGAATTTATGTTTTTTTCAGTTTCTTCATCGGTAGTTGGGGCCCAGGTGGTGAGTAGATTTGGGGGGGCATGAGGGGGGTCTGGGTTGGGTGGGTGAGAGGCGTGTGTGGTGGGTGTGTGTGGTGTGAAGCTGTTGTGAATGTCCATGATTTTGTGGTGGAAATGGTTGGAGAGGGAGTCGTAGAGGGTTTGTGTGTGTGTGTGGGGTCTATGTTGCTGGCTTTGGGTTTGGATAGCTCTTTAATGATGGTAATGAGTTCTTTGCTGTTTTGGGAGTTGTTGTCAATGCGTTCCTTGTAGTGTGCTCATTTGGCGGTGCATATGAGTTGGTGGTGGGTGCGAATGAATTTTTTGAGGGTGGAGAAGTTGGTTGTTGAGAGTTCTTGTCGCCAGGCTTTCTCCGCTTAGCGGAATTTGCGCTTGGAGTCTTGGAGTTCAGTGGTGAACCATGGGGCATTTTTGATGTTGCTTGCGGTGTTGTTTTGATCCATTTTGAGAGGTTGTTGGCCGCGGTGTTGGGGTCGTCAGTGTGGAGGGGTTGTGTGCAAGTTGGGAGTACAGGCGTTTTGCTGGGATCTTGTCCCACATGCTGTATGGTGTGGTGTGTTGGTGGTGGTGAGTGGGGGGATTGGCAAAGGAGAAGTGGACGCAGTGGTGGTCTGTCCAGTGGAGTTCAGTGGTGTGGGTGTAGGTTTGAGGTGAAGATTGCGTCAAGTGTGTGTCCTGCTGAGTGGGTGGGTGGGTACTGTGACCAGTTGTTTGAGTCCTAGGTTGGCGAGGTTGTCTAGGAGGGAGGAGGAGTTGTGGTCTTGAGGGTTCTCCAAGTGAAAGTTGAAGTCGCCGAGGAGGATGTAGTTTGTGGAGGTGAGGGTGTGCGTGCTGATGGTGTCGGCGATGGCGTCACAGAAGACGGGGCATGGTCCTGGGGATCTGTAGATTAGTGTGCCTCTGAGGGTGTTGTTATTGTTAATGTGGATTAGGAAGTGAATGTGTTCTGCGCTGACGATGGTGTCTTGGGAGTCAGTGGTGACTTTAATGGTGTCTTTGTGTAGGATGGCGATGCCACCTCCTGGCTTGTTAAGGCGGTCTTTGCGTTGGAGTTTGTATCCCATGGGGGTGGCTGTGGCTATGTCGGGCTCTGAGGAGTGGTTTGTCCAGGTTTCTGTGAGGAAAACGATGTCAGGTGTGTGTGATGTGATGAGATCCCAGAGTTCTATGACATGTTTGTGAAGGGAGCGGGTGATAAGGAGCAGGCAGCTAAGATGGTTGTGGTGGGTGTTGTTGATGTGTCGTAGGATGGTGTTGCTGTGGGTAGTGGTGGTGTTGTTGTAGGGTGTGTTCAGGTTGTAAGGTTTTATGTGGTGGGGCCGGGTGGTGGGTGCGGTGGCTGTGCAGTGTTTATTGCGTTGGGGTTTTTGTTTTTGGCGAGGGCACTGGGGTTGGTGTGGGGCGTGTGGGATGTGGCACAGGAGAAATGGCAGGTGTAGCAGGTGAAGGGGCCCTGTGTGTGTGGGGGGCTGGATTGGGTGCAGGTGGGGCAAAGTCCTGGGTTGAGGGAGTGGAGGGTGAGAGGGGAGTAGAGATGTCTGGGGGGGTCTTGGCTGGAGGGACCAGGGGGACTGGCACTGGGCGCGGTCCATGCACGGACGGGCGCACACGGGCTTGCCGCTAGCGCGCCAGCAGCTAGGCCCTGCAGCGGCCACCATTAAGAGGGTGGGGTGGGAGGGTGGAGCAGCTGGGAGGAGGGAGGGGGCCAATGGGTGTGCACGGGGCCGGGGCCGCAGGGGAGGCAGCGGCAGGGGGAAAGTACAGGATCCTAGAGCTACGTACACGCCAATAAAACTACAGAAATGTAAAAACACGGCACAACACGAAATAACTACATCCTTGGCATTAACAAATACAGAAATGGAAGGAAAAATACGGCACAATACTAAAATGGCTATGGACACGGAAGTATTAAAAATACAGGAGAGGAACGAAGAACACAGCACAATGCACAATGCAAGGTAGCTACAAACTCGGCAGTTAGAGAGATACAGAGAAGGAGAAAAAACACGGCCAGATGCAGTAAGTAGGAAATACGTAGACGGCGGAAGAAAAGAGCGGAGGGGAAGAAGTGAACACAAAACAAAAAGAGTTACTTACATGGGAGTTGGGGCGGCCCACCACTAGGCACCAGGCATGAGGCGCAGGTGGGTACCCGCGGGTGGAGGTGGGCGTCAAACTGCTGTTGAAGCAGCAGACGGATGGGTCAGGGGCACAGGGGCAGGCTGGTGGAGCCAAGTGGACTCTTGGCCAGAACCAGGTCAAGGAGTCACACATGTAAAAGGTTGTACATGCACTTTCAAGTTTTACATGTCCTGGTAGTGAAAAACTAATACATTTGTTTTACACCTCTGTGAGGCCTACCTCTACCACCGAATAACATTGGGTTGCCTAATTACTTTTGAAAAGTGCTAACTTTTGATTGGGATCAGGTAAACATTTCATGTTTGGTGTCTGTGAAATTGTAATTTAAAACCCTCTTTAATAGTCAAGTCAGATTTTAAGGTACATTTTTAAAAGTGCCTTTTATCTGACCTATTTGGTGCATTCAGCCTGTTGCTGGGTCACCTGAATGGGTGAGGCATAGTTGGCAGTTAGATTTTGCTTATTCCTTCTAGACAAACACACAATAGTTGGATTAGGTATCCAGGGATGGGCCACTGTGAGCAGATGGGTTGTTTGTTGACTCGGGTGTGAGCCCTGGCCAAGCAACAGCCACAATCCCTTGCAGGGTGGACCACAAAAAGTCACTAATTTAACCTGTGCTTAACCCTGTGTAACTTGCCACAAAAAGCAGTCAGGGTAAACTTAGAGGCAATGCGTTAAGTATTTATGCAATATACTAACAGCAACACAGTAAAAACACAATACAATAAAAATCCAAAAACCAATGTAGAAAAATAGAGAAAATGCAATACATTTTCTGACACCAAAATTATTAAAATCCAATTAGAAGAACCGGAGTTGTGAATTTGTAACGTTTTACGAGTAAAATAATGCTTGAAAACAAAAAGCGCCAACCGTGGTTATCTGGTTGCACTAAATTAAGGCAAAGTAAAAAATGAAGGCCGACCACGATGGAGTGTGGTTCAGATACACAAAGTGGATTTGGCCACGTGAGCACTTACCTTTGGATTTAGAATTTTTTTTTAAGAAAACATTTCTGAAAAGGTAGAAGCTCAGCATGGCAAGGTTGCAGGAGTATTCGAAGAGGAAGCATTGTCACTGGGTAGCCATGGAATGAGGCCACTGTGAAGATTTTTATCTTTGGATATAGTCATTGAGAAGGAAGTAGAAAATTATCGGCGGGACAAGGCAGAAGGCTGTAGTTGAAGACAATTCTGCAAGGTCGCATACCCATTTCGTGAAGGAATGCTGAAAAGGTTTTGCTACTGAGGAGAGGAACATAGCGGGAGAAGCCGTGAGGTCAATCTAAGTGGCGATGCACCGTGGGAGGATAAGTAAGCAGATTGGTTCCAGTCCCCTCCTAGTTCTCAGAGCATTTTATGGCCACATTTTGTCCTCACTTTTGGAAACTAGCCATCTGGGCACATTTAACACCACAACCAAAGGCCCAGGAGTTCAGGGAAACCTCTTGGGGGTTCAGGATTCACTCAGGCTTGGTCCCGTTGTGGGTTCAACATGGTGGGAGCCTGGTATGTCCCTGTGACACCAAATAGGAGGCCAGCTAAACTAGCCATTGGAGTAATGTTTCAATACAAGCTTTATACGGTCAACATAACCATCAAAGCTACCATAGAAAACACATTTTAAGAACATAAATAATTAAAAAACACAGAGAAAATTTAAAAATCATCCAAGAATTACAATAGAAAAATATGAACACTCCCACTTCATATACATGGCATACTTATTCACGAGGATTTTGAATTCTTAATAAAACGAATACGTATATACCAAGCAGCCACAATGAACTTGCTAACCGCAGAGATTAAAATAGTTGAGATATCACTTCTAAAAATCTCTAAAGCAATATGACATTGTCTTATGCCCATATTCCGGCAAATTGTGCAAATCCACTTACGCCGAGGAATGGAATATGCTGGGTAAAAGAACATAAAATGTTCAATAGATTCAGTGCAATTGCAACACACAGGGCATTGGTCAGATGTCACAGGCAATCCCCATCTCCTTGTTAAGGACAACAATGATAAACATCCAAAATGGAATCGGGCATACAAACTCTTCCCCAATATATCAGGTATGAGATCTACATACGGATCAATTTGGGGATACCACTTAAAAGCAAGAAATTGATCAGTCAACCGACCGAGTGATATACAGGAGAGAGATTTGTTTTTTACATAAGACCAATAAGCTGCTTTCAGAATGGATTTATGGTTGCTCCCTAAGTTCTGTGGATTTTCCCAATAGGATCCAAGCCCCAAAATACAAAACCATTTCGACACATGCCTGAACCACGTAATGGATACTACCTTAGGTCTTCTCAAAAGATCAAGAAGGGAGTCCCTATGTACGATAAGCTCAGGAGTAGTCCAAATCCTTACCTAAAAAAGCAGGGGTCTCAGGGCTATCAAATTAGCAACACGATTAAACCAGAGATCCAAAAAACACGGGATCAAGGGTGTACTGCGAGGGCAGGCAAGTAAGGCCCTGGCAAAATTATTTTCGCCCACAGATAATTTAATGCCATTGTGAAACCCCCACACCTCGGCACCATGGGTGGCCGCGCCCTGTGCCTTGGCCAGATAGATCTTAATTGCCAGAGATACTTCTTTTGTTGCAGAACTTTTATAGAAATGCAGGATAGCGCCCGCCCTATGCTGAAGAAGTGCCGCACTTTTGCTGATCTGATCCTCCCATTGAAGATTATTTGAAATCCTCACCCCCAAATAATCTATTGAACTAACCTTACTTAAAGGGGTCCCATCTAAAATAATAGTGCATTTCCTAGTTTGTCCTGGACTAAACGCCATTAATTTAGTTTTATTACATTCAGTTCCAGGCCAAAATCTGTGCAATATAATTTGAACCTATCGACAAGAATTTGAAGACACTGAGGGGTCTTGGAGATAAGTAGTGAATCATCAGCAAACATCAAAATATGGATTTTTTGCGCATTTAGAGAGGGGGCATCATTCTGACAAGCAGACAAAACTTGTACCACTTCATTTATCAACAAGGTAAATAAGGTTGGAGCCAGGACACATCCTTGATGAACCCCCCTCTGAATAGGGATATGATCTGTTAGTTCTCCCAGATTACCCCATCTCACCTGGGCATATGTGTTCTCGTGTAACCTCTGTAATAGAAGAGTTATACTATTAGGAATACCCATCCTATGTAACACTTCCCATAGTTTTTCTCTAGGGACCATGCCAAAAGCAGATCGAAGGTCCACGAAAACATCATATATGGTTTGCTTAGCAAGAACTGTGTATTTCCAATATAGGAGCATCAACCTAAAAACCTGATCTACCGTACTGGTTTTTGGGTGAAAACCCACCTGTAGTGGGGAAAGCACCTGATGATCTTGAATCCAACTTAATAGCCTTCCTCAAAGCTGTTTGGCAAATCATTTTTGGAGGGTATCAATAAGGCTAATAGCTCTGTAATTTGCTGGGGAGCTTACATTGCCCTTTTTGTGGATCGGAATTATTTCTGCCCCTTTCCACGTACTCAGAATTGGGCCCCCTGCTGCAATTTTGTTTGAAATCGTATTTATGCACCACAACCATACTATTGGTTCGGATTTATATAAATCCCCGTAATCTTATCAGGTCCTGGCGCTTTGGCAGACTTTAGTGAATTGATTGCTGCTATAGTTTCATCCATGGTAAAAAATAATTGGATCTTAGTATGGAGAACATTCTGAACTTGGATTATCCAAAGGAAAATACATTTTAGCCATCATCGGGGAAGAGCGTTCATGAATTTGGAATTATTAAGTAGGGCATAACTTTTAGAGTAATAGCTCACCCAGCTCTCAGGTTGCATATAGTTACTCGGGTGCTCTTGCCCCCTCTTTGTCTATTAGAGAGTAACTTCCAAAAAGTCATATTATCATTGGTTTTAATTGCATTAAGCAAATTATGCCAAACTGACTCTTCACAACTTTTCTTGGCTTACATTATGGTCTTATTATAGATGTATCTAGCTGGTTGAATTGCCCCCAGAGAACGAGTCACAATAGCTGTTTTTAGTGCTAATTTTGCCTCTGAGCAGTCCTTATTGAACTATACATTGGTTTTAGAATTAAAATCTGGATATTTGATACTAGACTTTTTATAAATAACAGTCTGAAGTTTCTTCAATAAATCTCCATGAATACTAAGAATAGGGATATTGTTGATTTCATACTTCTCATATACTGCCATAGTATCAACAAACAGCTGATAAATCCCTTTTATCAAGTACGGATTGGACAACACTTTGGGCCATTGGAGTAACTTCTGGAGTCCTGGGTGAAGGTGATGATGCAGGGCTGGCATCTAAAGGTTCAGCAAAGCAAAACACAAACGCTGTGGGATAGCGTAACTGGATGGACGGAATGCGGAACCAATCAAACATTCACCCCCAGTCACAGATCTGGGTTTAATCCATCCATTATTTTGCTCACCATGCCACCCCAGTTTGAACCCAGCCATATGCAAATCAGTCTTGACCCTGTTCCTCATGGGAACAGTCCAGCCCGAACTGCCAGGCCAGGTTCTCCCTGGACCGGAAACAAGCATCCTGGGACCGGTTTCAGGGTTTCACCCCTCATCAGCCAGGCTAGCTTGAATCCAGTGGCACAGTGAGCCCGAGACCCACGTCTGGGCATACCCGGTGCACTTAGGGCGGCAAAAGCAAAGCAAAACACAAACTCTGTGGGATAGCGTAACTGGATAGACGGAATGCAGAACCAATCAAACATTCACCCCAGTCACAGATCTGGGTTTAATCCATCCATTATTTTGCTCACCATGCCACCCCAGTTTGAACCCAGCCATATGCAAATCAGTCTTGACCCTGTTCCTCATGGGGACAGTCCAGCCCGAACTGCCAGGCCAGGTTCTCCCTGGACCAGAAACAAGCATCCTGGGACCGGTTTCAGGGTTTCACCCCCTCATCAGCCAGGCTAGCTTGAATCCAGTGGCACAGTGAGCCCGGGACCCATGTCTGGGCATACCCGGCGAACTTAGGGCGGCAAAAGCAAAGCAAAACAGAAACGCTGTGGGATAGCGTAACTGAATGGATGGAATGCGGAACCAATCAAACATTCACCCCCAGTCACAGATCTGGGTTTCATCCATTCATTATTTTGCTCACCATGCCACCCCAGTTTGAACCCAGCCATATGCAAATCAGTCTTGACCCTGTTCCTCACGGGAATAGTCCAGCCCGAACTGCCAGGCCAGGTTCTCCCTGGACCGGAAACAAGCATCCTGGGACCGGTTTCAGGGTTTCACCCCTCATCAGCCAGGCTAGCTTGAATCCAGTGGCACAGTGAGCCTGGGACCCACGTCTGGGCATACCCAGCGCACTTAGGGCGGCAAAAGAAAACCAAAACACAAACGCTATGGGATAGCGTAACTGGATGGATGGAATGCGCAACCAATCGAACATTCACTCCCAGTGGAGGTTCAGAGCAGGCTCCAGGCAGCAAAGTAGTCCTTCCATTTATTGCAGCTGTCTGGCAGAATGCTCAGCATCAGGCAGTCCTTTGAGGGTCCTTCCACAGGTCCAGGAATTAACTGAGGATTAGGTCTGAGAGCCCTATTTCTATACCTTGGTAACCTCCTCCCAGAATTTGGGAAAAGTTTCCAGAAGGGTTATCTGAAGTTCCAGGAGTTTCCTGTCTTCCCTACCCTGGCTCCTAGCTGGCTGAATGGACAATGAGGCATTAAGCCTATTGTATGGCAACAGAGTTCAGCCTATTCAGGTGTAAGTGAAGCTGTGCTCAGTTCTTCCCCCCTATCCTGCCAGTGGAAAGGCCTTTCAGGCCTTGCTGATCCCCCTACTGTGTGAAAGTCTGGGATGAATCCACAAAGTCTCAACTGCCAGTCACACCCAGTAATGCGTCCTAGGGCAGGCACAGAGGTCCAAGGGCTAGAGAATGCCAACTTTCTTAAAGTGGCATTTTGAAACTTGTAATAATCAATCCAACTAGCCATTAAAGAGGTTTTATCATTCCAAGTTCAAAGATCCCAAATTACAACTTATAAAGGGGGTCATTACAACATTGGCGGTAAAAGCCGCTTACCGCCGTGCAGAAGACTGCCAATACACCGCCACGGCCGCCGAATTCCGCCACAGCTATTATGACACACATCTCGGAATCCTCCGAAATTCAGACACCCACACAACACCGCCACACCAAAGGTCAGTGATAAACTGGCGAAAGCAAAACCTCCACCGTCACGGCATCAGAAACACGCCCATGCTATTACGACCCACGAATCCACGCAGCGGTCTTTCAACCGCGGTATTTCATTGGCTGTACACACCGCCGCGCTCAAAATATACACACATCTCCAAAACACTGCCACATTGGAAAATTAAAAATACACACACCTGATACACATACAAACACCACTCCCACACACCCAACACAATATAAAACACACACCCACATCACCCACAAACCCCTACGACCAAAAAATAGAGATGAAGGCGACAGAGAGAGCACAGCAATAGACAACCCCACCACACAGAGGCACACAACACCATCACCCACACAACATCCACACACAAAAAACCCCACACCACTACACATCACCACACTCATCACCACATACACCACCCCACACATCACCTACACCACCCAATAGCACGCCAAAGACACCCCAGGTTTTCGGAGGAGGAGCTCAGGGTCATGGTGGAGGAAATCGTACGGGTAGAGCCACAGCTATTTGGATCACAGGTGCAGCACACCTCCATAGCTATGAAGATGGAGCTATGGCGAAGAATCGTGGACAGGGTCAACGCAGTGGGACAGCACCCAAGAAATAGGGAGGACATCAGGAAGAGGTGGAATGACCTACGGGGGAAGGTGCGTTCCGTGGTCTCCAAGCACAACATCGCGGTTCAGCAGACTGGCGGCGGACCCCTACCTCCTCCCCCACAACTAACAACATGGGAGGAGCAAGTCTTGACCATTATGCATCCTGAGGGCCTCGGAGGAGTAGGTGGAGGAATGGACACTGGTAAGTCAAATCTTAATTATCATATCCCCCACCCTACCTGCATGCTATCACACACCCCCACCCTCACCCCCTCCCCTATCACCCCAACTCCTCACATATGTCCCAACATCACAAACCACCCATCCCAACACCAATCCCTGCATGTAACAACAAAGCATGGTCACCCATCACTAAAGCATGCCCACTGCACTTACCCATACAACCCCCTAAACCATCATCACACAAGGTCCCATACAGGAATGCACGCACTGGGGTACACGGTCACCCACCCATTGCCCACCATGACACACACAGATGCAATAATCATGCTTTTATACCCCTGCAGGACCACTACCTAACGTCCAGACATCTCCACCCCACCCACAGAAGAGGCCCACAGTGGTGACAGCAGCTCTGGCCAACTGGATCCAGATGACCAGCCCGGACCATCGTGGGCCTCGGGAAAGTTGATTCCCCTCGCACAGGCACAGCCCAACACTGACCTTCCCCCCTCTGGAAACACCAGTACAGCACTCACCCAGGGGACCCATACCTCCGTCCCCAGGACACGTCAATCAGCTGTGTGTCCACCACTACAGGGAACCCAGGATAACCCACCACCCCAACAACAGGGACCTGTGGGCAGTGGTAGTGGGCACACGGTCCAGGGGACGGAGGCCCAGGAACACAGAGGAACTAGAAGGGCTGCTGTGCGACAGGGGGCGGACAGGCCAAGGGAACCCACTCTCCACGAGGCCCTCTCCTCCATCATGGGAGCATACCACCACTCCCAGGAGATGATGGCTACGATCCTGGCCAAGTTTCAGGAGACCCAGCGCATGCAGGAGGAACAGTATTTGGGGTTCAGGGAGGAACTGAGAACCATCAGCTCCACCCTGGGCACCATCGTAGGGGTGCTGAAGGACATACAGAACACCATGAGGGACACCGTGGCACTCCAAGGGGCCCCTGACACTAGCATGGACGATGAACTGCCCACCAACTCCGCCGGCGCTAGTGGACAGGACGCCCCGCCACAGGACCACCAGCACCCCACCTCCTGCAGACGGAGAACCACCCCGCAAGCGGTCCCTGAGATCCAGGAATAGGACAGAGCACGATGGCAAGACCCCCGCCAAAAAATGAGACCACCCTGATTGTCATCCCACTGTCCCACTTTGTAACCCTGTCCATATTGGAACTGCCCAGCTCCACTTCCTATGCCCATATGGGCAGTGCACCTGTGAGACTAATAGACTGGACTCTGCCATGGACATTCCTCCACCATCACCCATCACCATTTTACCACCCCCTCCAATAATTAGCACTTCAATAAACACCCTTGAACCACAAAACAATCTGGAGTCAGTCTGTGATTTTGAAAAAGTGTATTAGCTATGACAATGACAAAATCCGTTCTCAATAGTAATATCAACATACCTATGTCACACATCACAAGTCCATGAAGGATGCAAGCAGATGACACACTTTGGTAACCACACCTTTGAAACCGTAATGGAAATGTACAACTCAGTTACCAAATACTGCATGAAATTGACAGACAGGATAGAGGTAGAAGTGTGAAAGTAAATGTATTAGTAAAGAAAGTGTTCTCACCTGTGTGTCACTGGAAATATTGCTGTATGACAGAGTCCCTGTTGTCAATGTCTTCTTCCTCTGCTTCCTCCTCATCACTGTTCACAGGCTCCACAGCTGCCACAACACCATCATCTGGACCATCCTCCTGCAAAAAAGGCACCTGGCGTCGCAAAGCAAGATTGTGATGCATGGAGCAGGCGATGATGATAGGGCACACCTTCCTTGGTGTGTAGAATAGGAAACCACCTGTCATATGGAGGCACCTGAACCTGGCCTTCAGGAGGCCGAAGGTGCGTTCAATCACCCTCCTAGTCTGCACCTGGGCCTCATTGTAGCGTTCCTCTGCCCTAGTCCTGGGATTCCTCACTGGGGTCAATAGCCATGACAGGTTGGGGTAACCAGAGTCCCCTAATAGCCACACCCGGTGCCTCTGGAGTTGACCCATCACATAAGGGATGCTGCTATTCCGCAGGATGTAGGCGTCATGCACTGAGCCAGGGAACATAACATTTACCTGCGAGATGTACTGGTCTACCAAACATTCCATCTGTACATTCATGGAATGATAACTCTTCCGGTTCCTGTACACCTGTTCACTCCTGTGGGGGGGACCAGAGCTACATGGGTCCCATCAATGGCACCTATGATGTTAGGGATATGTCCCAGGGCATAGAAGTCACCTTTAACTGTAGCCAAATCCTCCACCTGAGGGAAAACGATGTAGCTCCTCATGTGTTTCAGCAGGGCAGACAACACTCTGGACAACACGTTGGAAAACATAGGCTGGGACATCCCTGATGCCATGGCCACTGTTGTCTGAAATGACCCACTTGCTAGGAAATGGAGCACTGATAGCACCTGCACTTGAGGGGGGATTCCAGTGGGATGGCGGATTGCTGACATCAGTTCTGGCTCCAACTGGGTACACAGTTCCTGGATTGTGGGACGGTCAAACCTGTAGGTGATGATTAAATGTCGCTTCTCCATTGTCAACAGGTCCACCAACGGTTGGTACACCAGAGGATTCCGCCATCTCCTCACATGTCCCAGCTGACGGTGCCTAGGAAGGACAAAAGCAACCACAGAGATAAGCAACTCAGAGGTATGTACCCACAGCTACATAATCCAAAAAGTTGTGTGTAAGAGTGTTGAGTCCAGGCCTAGGTATGTGTGACGCAGTTGAAAATGAAGCCATGTGGGCCCCTGAAATGGCGGCTGCCTGACCTCTAAACTGGGACAATTGGATGTGAGGTAACTGCGCTGGCGTTGTACACCGTCGTGGTAGGCGGTCGAAGCCCGCGGCGCAATGCTGGATTGCTTAACATTGGACCCTATGGGTCCCAGGAGCCAATGACGAAGTGCGCCGGCGGTGATGATACGCACTGCCGCGAACGTCACCGCCGCAGACGTGACCGCCATTTTCTATCTGTTCAATCACTCGATAACTGATCTTCAACAGGAGAGGACCTATACTGCAAGTGCTGCTGTGACCTCGGTCTGGAAGAGACAATGGCTCGTGCGTCTGGGGAAAGGGCCCCTGCCTTCACTGCACAGGAGTTGGAGAAGCTCATAGACGGGGTCCTCCCGCAGTACACGCAACTCTACGGTTTTCCGACCAACAGGTGAGTACATAGGGTGCAAGTTGTATGGGCTATGCCTAGGTGGAGAGGGCTGGATGTAAGAAGGAAGGGGGCAGAGTTCTGCGAGCATGACGGAGTGTGAATGCATGTGCCACATGGCAAGGGTAGGGATGGGGGCCACTCACTTCAGTGGTGCAGTTGCCAATGACTTCTCTTCTCCCCCTGTACATTTCATGTAGGTCAGCGCTAACCAGAAGAAGGATATTTGGCGTGCCATCGCCAAGGACGTCCGGACCCTGTGGGTCCACCAGAGACGGAGCACCCACTGCCGTAAAAGATGGGAGGACATTCGCCGCTGGAACAAGAAGACGGCGAAGGCTCAGCTGGGGATGGCCTCCCAACGTGGGAGGAGTGCCCGTCGCACCATGACCCCCCTGATGTTCCGGATCCTGGCGGTGGCCTACCCTGAGTTGGATGGGCGCATGAGGGCATCACAGCAGACACAAGGGGGTGAGTACACTCGCATTCTGCTGCCTTTGCGCGCAGTGGAGGGGTATGGGTGGGGGAGGAGGGCTGTGGGTTTCCCTAGGCCAGGGCGAGTTCCGTAGGCTAGTCCCCCTCCGTAATGCAGGCCATGTGCCACCCGACCCCACCTCTGTAGAGTGCCAAGTACAGGTATACATGCCCCTGTGTCATCTATGTGTGCAGATGTCCACCATAGCCATGTAGGCCTTATCCCAGGAACTGCATCTGTAGAGCCCGAGAGCGCGGCGTAGTGCAGGGGGCTGCTGTGTCTGCCAACGGTAACGGTAAGCCATGCACTCAACCTGTCTTTCTTCTGTTTCCCCACCCCTTTTTGTGGTCTCCCTGTTCTTTTGTGCATCAGCATTATCAGGCAGAGGTACAGTGGCACCGGAGCACGAGGGGGCCGCATCCCACATGGCCATGGAGGGCCACACCACGGACTCTGAATACACCAGTGGGACGGTGGGCGAGGGGAGCTTCACGGCGGTCACCGGATCAGCAACCAGCGACACAGACTCGTCCTCCGATGGGAGCTCCCTTGTGGTGGCAGCACCATCTGTGCCCACCACTTCTATAGGTACAGCTGCCATCCCCCCTACCTGCCCCGCCCTCCCTGCATCCCCTCAGCCTTCGCCCCGTGCCCGCTCACCCAGGCAGGGTGGGCATCAGCTTCACCCCAGGCACCTCAGCCTCTGCCCCAGTCACCCCTGCTGCCCTCAGTGAGGAGGCCATTGACCTCCTCAGGTCCCTCACTGTTGGGCAGTCTACCATTGTGAATGCCATCCAGGGTGTAGAAACGGAGTTGCAACACACTAATGCTTTCCTGGAGGGTATTCATTCTGGTCAGGCTGCCCATCATCGAACCCTGCAATCTCTGGCCTCAGCACTGATGGCAGCCATTGTCCCTGTGTCTAGCCTCCCCCCTCCAACTTCCTCCACCCAGACCCAATCCCCTGTACCTCAGCCTATCCCAAGCACACCATCAGACCAGCCTGCACACACGTCAACACACAAGGGCAGCTCAGGCAAACATAGGCACCACACATCCCACAGGCACTCACACAAGCATCACCCACATACAGACACAGCAACATCCACTGCCTCCACTGTGTCCCCCTCCTCGTCGTCTCCCTCCTCCCTCCCAGTGTCGTCTACACTCTCACCTGCATGCACTACCACTACAGCCACTAGGACTCGCACCAGAACACCCAGCACCACACCCCGCTCACCTGCACTCATCACCCCCACTACCATTTACACGTCCCCTGTGTCCTCTCCCAGTGTGTCTGTGACGCCCCCTCCCAAAGTACACAAACACGGGCACACACACACCCAACATCCATCCACCTCACGACAGCCTCCTGAACATGCACCTGTACCCAAATCATCAAAGGTTACACCTCCTACAACCACCTCCTCTTCCTCCACTCCCAGACCCCCTCCCGCTACCAGTCCCAGTGTTCTTCAGAAACTTTTCCTGAGCAACGTTGACCTCTTTCCCACCACCCCCCCTCCAATTCATAGGTCCCGTAGTAGCACCTCAGCCAAACAATCTCCGGTACCAGTGGTGCCTGTTAGAGGTATGTGGAGTGCACCGGGCACCAGGGCAGCCAGTGTGACACGGTGCCAAAGCACAGCCAGTCCCCCCCCCGTGAAGCACCAGAGGTTGGACAGTGCCCGACGGGAGGGGGTGAAGACTCCTGCCGGCAAAGCCGCTTACAAGGGTCCCGGGGGGAGTGTCGAGTCAGCTGTGACTCCTCCCAAGGTGGGGAAGGGGCAGAAGAAAGCGCCAAAGTCTGGGAAGAGCAGCACGGCGGAGAAGGCCGCCATCATCCCCGCTGCCCAGGAGGCCACCGCCAGCTCCATCGTCACTGGTCAGGAGACCACCGCCAGAGTCAGTGCCCTGGAGGGCAGCACAATAGTCACTGGTCAGGAGACCACCGCCAGAGTCAGTGCCCAGGAGGGCAGCACAGGAGACCACCGCCAGAGTCAGTGCCCAGGAGGGCAGCACAATCGTCACTGGTCAGGGGACCACCGCCAGAGTCAGTGCCCAGGACGGCAGCACAATCGTCACTGGTCAGGAGACCACCACCAGAGTCAGTGCCCAGGAGGGCCCCGGCAGCCACAGCCCGCTGGGCAATGAGGGACCGCCATGGCGCACACCACTGCACAGGTCAGAGATAGCAAAGTCAAGCACCTCTGAACAGGGCAAAGACCGCCATGGCAAGCACCGCTGAACAGGGCAAGCACCACTGAACAGGGCAAAGACCGCCATGGCAAGCACCACTGAACAGGTCAGAGACAGCAAAGTCAAGCACCGCTGAACAGGGCAAAGACCGCCATGGCAAGCAACGCTGAACAGGGCAAGCACCGCTGAACAGGGCAAAGACCACCATGGCAAGCACCGCTGAACAGGGCAAACACCGATGAACAGGGCAAGCACCGCTGAACAGGGCAAAGACCGCCATGGCAAGCACCGCTGAACAGGGCAAGCACCGCCAACACAAGCATCGCTAGCCCATGTGCGGCAGGGGCAGTGACGGAACTGGGACCGTCACGGGGAGAGTGATGCAATCTGGGCACCAGTCCCCCTCCAGAACCAGTGAAGACTGTTATCCACTTGAGAGTCTGTGTCTTTGCACTCCCCAGGATGGTACAGTAGGCAAACCACCCACTTGGGAGACTTGAGAGACTGTGGCTTTGCACTCCCCAGGATGGTACAGTGGGCAAACCACCCACTTGGGAGACTTGAGAGACTGTGGCTTTGCACTTCCCAGGATGGTACAGTGGGCAAACCACCCACTTGGGAGACTTAAGAGACTGTGGCTTTGCACTCCCCAGGATGGTACAGTGGGCAAACCACCCACTTGTGAGACTTGAGAGACTGTGGCTTTGCACTCCCCAGGATGGTACAGTGGGAAAAGCACCCACTGGAAAGACTTGTGAGACTGTGGCTTTGCACTCCCCAGGATGGTACAGTGGGCAACCCACCCACTGCAAAGACTTGTGAGACTGTGGCTTTGCACTCCCCAGGATGGTACAGTGAGCAACCCACCCACTGCAAAGACTTGTGAGACTGTGGCTTTGCACTCCCCAGGATACATCAATGGACATGGAGCCCCGTCGTGGATCTGGCATGGTGCTGTCATCCGGCTGAGGTGCCCCCCCTTCCCTTCCCCCTGAGGTGCCTGTTGTATTTCTATCTGATGCCCCTGCAGTGTTCTCTCCGTTTCTGGACAGGTATCTGATGTGGGCCTCGCCCATGCATTTTGGGCCCAGTGGTCCACGGACATTGAATGGTGCATACCTGCACTACTGATTGTGATGTATATTTTTGGAATGTGTATATATTTCTGTGTATATTTGGTTACTGTATTTTGATACATTACAATGGTTGTACTCATTTCCTTTTGTGTTTGCATTCTTCTGGGGAGTTGGGGGTTGTTACTGTGATGTTTGGAAATACATTGGTGTGTGTGTTGTAGTGGGTGAGGGTCGAGGTGGGGGTGTTGCGTGTGTGTGTCCCTGACTCTTGCCTCCCCCCTCCCCTATGTCTTAGGTGCAGTATTGACCGTTGTCTTCGGCACCGGCGTTGATGATGTTCGTAGAGGAGCAGGAATTGCAGGGAGTATTTGGAGCTCTGGCTCCATGGTGTCCTCCTTCCTCGTGGAGTGTGTTGAGGTGAGCGTTTTCCCATTGAAATGGCTGTTTCTGCTGTGTTTTTATCCACGGTGAATCCGCCCCGGAAAAGGTGGCGGATTGGCCTGTTGTTATACTGTGGGCGGTACTTTGTCTTCCGCCTGTCTGTTGGCGGTGACCGCCGCGCTGCTTGTCTGTACTGCCGTGGCGGTCGGAGTGTTAAAGTGGCTGTCTTTGTTGGCGGTTTCCTCCACGGCCATAATTCCCTTTTTTTTTCGCAGTCCTGTTTGCAGTATTACCGCTGCTTTAACACCGTCCGCCATGGTTGTAATGACCCCCCAAAAAATCTTAATAAGGAATCCTCAATGTTATCCTTTGGGAGGGGTAGGCCTCACAGTAGTAAAAAATGAATTTGGGAGTTTTTCAAACTACAAATTTCATATACTACCCTTTAACCCATTGGGCGCCAAGAATGTAATAGTTATTAATATAACACTGAGGTGCCACGGACGTAACCATTACATCCTTGTACTGGCCCTCGGGGAAGCGTTAGTTCCCCAAGGGCCACCCCCCCCCCCCCCAGGGCAGGGATGGAAGGGGAATCGCCTCCCCTTCCACGCCACCCCCGAGCCCCTTTGTGGCATCTGATGACATCAGCGCGCTGACCTCATCAGAGGCTGCTCCCTCCACGGAGGAAGCTCAGCTTCCAGCGTGGATTGGAAGAAAAGCATTTCTCCTCTGATCACGTGGAGAGGGTGAGAGAGGCATCAAAGGAAAGGAAAGGCATCACGATCGGGCAGCAGAAATGCCCACTAGACACAAGGGAGGTTTTTTTTTTAATTTAGTGGTCAGTTTCACATAAGGGGAGTGGCACCTTGTGCAAGGGTCACTCCCCAGGGGGGCAGGATATTTCAAGGCCATTTCTGCCCCACCTCGGGGCAGATTGACTTATTCTAATTAGGCCGATCTGCCCCCAGGGTGTCAGAAACCTCTAGACTCCAGGAATACATTTTTTTGATTGTTTTATTTATTTATATGTGGGGAGTGACCCCTTAGGCAAGGGTCACCCCCCTGGGGGAAAAATTAGCTTTAGGCCATTTCTGACCCCCTTGGGGGCAGAAGGGCCAATTTTTTTTAGGCCAATCTGCCCCTAAGAGGGGCAGAAACCACTAGACAGCAGGGATTTTTATTGTTTTGCGTCAATTTCACGCAAGGGGAGCAACCACTTAGGCAAGGGTCATTCCCCTGGGGCAAAATTTATTTTAGGCTATTTCTGTCCCCTCCTTGATGGCTGATTGGCCTATTTTTATTAGGCCAATCTGCCCCCAAGGGTGGCAGAAACCACTCGGCAGCAGGTTTTTTTTTTGTGCCAATTTCACGCAAGGGGAGTGACCCCTTAGGCAAGGGTCGCACCCCGGGGGGGGGCAAATTTATTTCAGGCCATTTCTGCTCCCACTGGGGGCAGATCAGCCTATTTCTATTAGATTGATTTATCCCCGGGGGGGCAGAAACCACACCAGGGATTGGTGTGTGTGTATGTGTGTCTTTTGTTTGGGGGGGGAGACCCTTGGGCAAGGGTTGCTCCCCATGGGGGCACATTACTGTTGTCCATATCTGCCCCCCTTGGGAATAGATCGGCCTATTTTTGGAAGACCCATCTGCCTCCAAGTGGGACAGAAAGCCCACTAGAGACCAGGAAAGATTTTTATTTAAAAAAAATGAGGGAGGGGGTAAGGCCATACCCCTACTCCAAATAAATGGGGCTCAAGTTGTTTTGCCCACCGGTGTGCAGATGGGGCAATTACCCCTGATTCAGTCTGGGGGTGGGAGAAAACCTATTAGATGCTGGGGAATTAAAAAAAAAATAGTGGGGCAGTCGCTTCCAACCAGTATGGGCATGGTTATGCCCCCACCCCAAATAAAGGGGGTAACAGTCTTTCAGCTCTTCCCCTGCACACTAAAACATCTCATCCCATGGGAAGCAAGAGGACAATTGATTATTTTGGGTTTTGGTTGCACATTTAGACCATGAAAACTTGACTAACTCTCAAAATTGTCCCTCTTAGAATGGTGAGGGCTGCACTTTTTGGACTTTGGGACACTGCCATGTAGAAAGATCCAGAAGACCTAGACACATCTGAAAACTAAACATCTGGGTGAGTACAGGGTGGTGTGTTTCAGATGCACCCCGCACCATTTTCTTACCCACAATGCCCTGCAAACCTCCAACTTTGCTGGGAATCACACATTTTTCCAACATTTTTGTGATGGAACCTTCCGGAATCTGCAGGAATCCACAAAATTCCTACCACACAGCATTGTCTCATCTATACCGATAATAGTGCCGCACTTGTCAGCCTAAAAGTGTTTTTTTTCAAACTGCCCTTTTGGACCAGCTTTGGTTTCCCCTCTATTTCGACATGTTTTTGACTCTTCCCTGTCACAGGCACTTGGCCTACCTACACAAGTGAGATATCACTTTACCGGGAGACTGAGGGGAAAGTTGGGTGGTAGGAAATTTGTCCAGGTGTGGTGATCCCACACAGAAATGTGGGAAAAATGTGATTTTTTAGCTAAATTTGAAGTTTGCTGAGGATTCTGAGTAAGAAAACACTGGGGGATCCACGCAAGTCACACCTCCCTGGACTCCCTCAGGTGTCTAGTTTTCAGAAATGTTTGGGTTTGGTAGGTTTCCCTTTATGGCTGCTGAGCCCAGGACCAAAAATGCAGGTGCCCCCCCTTGAAAAACAGGTAGTTTTGTATTTGATAATTTTGATGTGTCCACATAATGTTCTCTGGCATTTCCTGTCGCGGGCACTAGGCCTACCCACACAAGTGAGGTACCATTTTTGTTGGGAGACTTGGGGGAACGCTGGGTGGAAGAAAACTTGTGGCTCCTCTCAGATTCCAGAACTTTCTGTCACTGAAATGTGAGGAAAAAGTGTTTTCTCGTCACATTCTGAGGTTTGCAAAGGATTCTGGGTAACAGAACCTGGTGAGAGCCCCACAAGTCACCCCATCTTGGATTCCCCTAGGCGTCTAGTTTTTAAAAATGTACAGGTTTGGTAGGCTTCCCTAGGTGCCGGCTGAGCTAGAGGCCAAAATCCACAGCTAGGCACTTTGCAAAAAACAGCTCTGTTTTCTTTGGGAAAATGTGATGAGTCCACGTTGTGTTTTGGGACATTTCTGTCGTGGGCACTAGGCCTACCCACACAAGTGAGGTACCATTTATATTGGAGACTTAGGGGAATGCTGGGTAGAAGGAAATGTGTGGGTCCTCTCAGATACCAGAACTTTCTGTCACCGAAATATGAGGAAAAAGTGTTTTTGGGCCAAATTTTGAGGTTTGCAAAGGATTCTGGGTAACAGAATCTGGTGAGAGCTCCACAAGTCACCCCATCCTGGATTCCCCTATGTGTCTAGTTTTCAAAAGTGCGCAGGTTTGGTAGGTTTCCCTAGGTGCCGGCTAAGCTGGAGGCCAAAATCCACAACTAGGCATTTTGCAAACAACAGCTCTTTTTCTTTAGGAAAATGTGATGTGTCCACGTTGTGTTTTGGGGCCTTTCCTGTCACGGGCACTAGGCCTTCCCACACAAGTCTGGTATAATTTTTATCGGGGGGACTTGGGGTAACGCTGGGTGGAAGGAAATTTTTCGCTCCCTTCAGATTCCAGAACTTTCTGTCACCGAAATAGGAGGAAAAAGTGTTTTTTTGACCAAAGTTTGAGGATTGCAAAGGATTCTGGGTAACAGAACCTGGTGAGAGCCCCACAAGTCATCCAATCTTAGATTTCCCTAGGTGCCTTGTTTTAAAAAATGCACAGGTTTGTTAGGTTTCCTTAGCTGCCGGCTGAGCTCGAGGCCAAAATCCACAGCTAGGCACTTTGCAAAAAACATGTCAGATTTCAATATAAAAATGTGATTTGTCCATGTTGCGTTTCCTGTCGCGGGCACTAGGCCTACCCACACAAGTGAGGTACAATTTTTATCGGGAGACTTGGGGGAAAACAGAATAGAAGAACAAGTGTTATTGCCCCTTGTCTTTCTCAACATTTTTTCCTTCCAAATGTAAGACAGTGAGTTAAAAAAGACATCTATTTGAGAAATGCACTGTAATTCACATGCTGATATGGGGACCCCGGAATTCAGAGATGTGCAAATAACCACTGCTTCTCAACCTTTTATCTTGTTTCCATTTTGGAAATACAAGGGTTCTCTTGATACCTAGTTTTCACTCTTTATATTTTAGCAAATTAATTGCTATATACCGGGTATAGAATGAAAACCTATTGCAAGGTGCAGCTCATTTATTGGCTCTGGGTACCTAGGGTTCTTGATGAACCTACAAGCCTTATATATCCCCACAACCAGAAGAGTACAGAAGATGTAACGGTATATTGCTTGAAAAAATCTGACATCGCAGGAGAAAGTTACAGAGTAAAACGTGGAGAAAATGGCTGTTTTTTATCTCAATTTCAATATGTTTTATTTCAGCAGTTATATTCTGTAGGAAAACCTTATAGGATCTACAAAAATGATCCCTTGGGGAATTCAGAATTTTGTCTACATTTCAGAAAAGTTTAGCGTTCAAGGATCCAGCATTGGTTTCACACCCATTTGTGTCACTAACTGGAAGGAGGCTAAAAGCACAAACATTTTTGAAAAATTTGGTATGTCCCAGTAAAATGCCAAAATTGTGTTGCAAAATGTGGTTCTGATTCAAGTGTGCCTGTTCCTGAAAGCTGGAAAGATGGTAATTGTAGCACCAGAAATCCTTTGTTGATGCAATTTCCAGGGAAAAAACACAAGCCTTCCTCTGAAGCCCTTTCTTCCCATTTCCCCCCCCCCCAAAAAAAGGTGCTGTATTTTGGCTAATTTCTTGGTTTCCTCCAGGGGAACCCACAAACTTTGGGTACCTCTAGAATCCCTATGATGCTGGAAAAAAAAGGACACAAATTTGGCATGGGTAGGTTATGTGGACAAAAGGTTATGAGGGGCTGAGCACAAACTGCCCCAAAGAGCCAAAAAAAGGCCTGGCCCTTGAGGGGGAAAAGGCCTGGCAGCGAAGGGGATAATTACACAGCCCTGCCCCTATTGGCTACCTACGGTCTACCTTAGGGGTGACATATATGTAATAAAAGGGGAGTTTACAGCCTGTCAAGGGGTTTTAAAGGCCAAGTACACATGGTAGTGGGGCACTGTCTTCAGCCTGCAGTAACAGGCCTGGTACAAGTTTTAAGGTGCTACTTAAGTGGGTGGCACAATAGGTGCTGCAGGCCTACTGGTAACATTTAACTTACAGGCCCTTTGTATATGGAATACCACTCTACAAGGGACTTACTTGTAAATTAAATATGCCAATCAAACCATGCTTAGGGAGTGAACATGAGCACTTTAGCACTGGTTAGCAGTGGCTAACAGGTCTAACAGTCATCAACTGGCATTATGGGAGGCGAAGCTGGCCAAAGCCCACTTGCAACTGAGTAGGCAGTGCTGTGCCTTCAAACAAAGGATTTGCCACCACTGTACTATTCATGCAACCAGCTTGGAGCCAAGGAAGGCAGGACATTTCAAGCACCTCGAAGGTAATTCTCTAGAAATGTTTCCTACTTCAAAGAAGGCATAAGGTGTAAAAAATAGGATCCTCAAACCCACTCTTAAGTTCCCTTTGTGGACTTGTGGATGGGCTCTTAGAGTGGCCTTTGTGTACTTCAGAAGACTTTTTTTTTTTGCACCAGGAAGGACCGCTTTGCTCCCTGAAGCCGATCTTGAGACTGTAGCAGCCTGCCCTCCGGTTTGAGCCCTGTTCCACTAAACCCAGGACTACGAGAGTGGCTCCAAGGGCTAGTTAGCTGGCTGATCAGAGCCTCAGGGACAGAAATTGTTTGAATTATCTTGGACCCACACCTATACCTAACCTGAGTAAATTCTAACACCCTAAGTGGTGTCACTCCAGTTCTGAATCCTTGGTGATGGTGCTAAAGGTGGCCAGATAGCCAAAATACAAAATTTAGGACTTGGAAATTATTTCACTAAAAACTGCTCTGATAACTGAGAGGAGACAGGGAGCAACCTGCTTGTCTATCTGCCCAAAGTGCATCACTGCCTGGCCTGACTTTACAATAGCTTTTGCTATGTTCTTCTCCACAGCTGAAAATTTTGTCCAGCGGTCCTTTCCCAAATTCTTATCAGCTACAGCCTTCTGCCTCATCCTACTGGAGATTTTTGACTTCCACTAAAAGAGACTAAGTCAGAATGTAGAAATCTTAACCATAACTTTGTCCATTGGCTCCCTGACAATGATGCCTCCTCCTCAAACACCACCTGAAGCCTTGCCCCCCTGAACTTTTAACTCATCAGAGGCTTTGTCTTAAAATGTATTTTAAGTCCGAAGGTTGGCGTGGACTGGGCCCCAACTACTCTTTGTATCTGACTCAACCTCATTCGCGGTTAGCCATATTTTTATACTTTGGCCCAGTCTTGCACGGCTAGATATCTGTGGTTGGCACTGGTTTTTACCTCAAACTTTCACAATAATAACTTCTGTTCTATGAATTGGATATTTGTCATTTGGTGTCAAATAATTTATTTAAATTTACTCTACTTGGGCCCGATTCACAAATGTGAACTTAGTCGAGAAGTCTAAGTTTAGACAAAAGGTCTAACTTTAGACCTAAAATCTAACTTTATTCATAGTAAGTTTACACTTTTGGTCTAAATTTAGACCAAGGGGGTCATTCTGACCCTGGCGGTCGGTGATAAAGCGGCGGCCAACCCGCAAACAGGCCGGCGGTCAAAAAAATGGAATTCTAACCCTGGCGGGAACCGCCAACATGGGCCGCCACTTTAACACTCCGACCGCCACGGCGGGACCGACAAACAGCGCGGCGGTCACCGCCAACAGGCAGACGGCAGACAATGTACCGCCCACCCTATCACAACTCACCAATCCGCCACCTTTTCCGGGGCGGGAGCCCCGCCGATAAAAACACGGCGGAAACAGACTACGAACGGGAAAACGCTCCCCTCTACACACTCCACGAGGAAGGAGGACAGCATGGAGCCCGAATTACACATCCTACCAGCTATTGTCTACCTGCTCATCTACCAGGAGGACGAACGCCGGCGCAGACGACAACGGTGAGTACTGCACCTACGACACAGGCGAGGGGGGAGGAGGAAAGCTTACGGGCACACACATGCGCCATACACCCACCCCCCCACCACAAATACCTACACCCCAATGCCGAGCAACAAGTCAGAGTGACACCACACAAACCCCCCGGAATAATGCAAAGACACAATTTAAATGATCTATAAAATATATGTATAAATAGCTCCATTGAAGGAATGGCAAATATGCCATATAAAAGATACAAAAATAAGGAATGAACATAGTCAACAATATATCCTTGGTCAAAAAGTCCTGCACATTCCGTCAAAGTTCCATAGTCCGTGGGCCAATGTGCACAAACACATGGGCAAAGCCCACACAGGAGACCAGATACCATTGGAGAGAACACTGCAGGGGCATCAGATGATAAAACTACAGGCACCTCAGGGGGAAGGGAAGGGGGGGCACCTCAGCCACATGAGTCCACGACGCCAGATCCACGAGGGGCCTCCATGCCCACTGTCCCATCCTGGGGAGTGCAAAGCCACAGTCTCACAAGTCCCTACAGTGGGAGGCTTGCCCACTGTCCCATCCTGGGGAGTGCAAAGCCACAGTCTCACAAGTCCCTACAGTGGGAGGCTTGCCCACTGTCCCATCCTGGGGAGTGCAAAGCCACAGTCTCTACAGTGGGAGGCTTGCCCACTGGACAATCCTGGGGAGTGCAAAGCCAGAGTCTCTCAAGTGTCTACAGTGGGAGGCTTGCCCACTGGACCATCCTGGGGAGTGCAAAGCCACAGTCCATCAGACGGATTACCGACTCCACTGTTATTGGAGGAGGCATGGTGCCCAGAGTGCTTCCTGAAGCCCTGCTCGACACAGAACCGGCACTGTCAATGGGCCAGCGGTGCTTGAGATGAAGGGCCCAGCGGAGCGGTGCTTGAGACGGCGGGGCCCAGCGGTGCGGTGCTTGAGATAAAGGGCCCAGCGGAGCGGTGCTTGACAGGAAGGGCCCAGCGGAGCGGTGCTTGAGATGAAGGGCCCAGCGGAGCGGTGCTTGAGACGGCGGGGCCCAGCGGTGCGGTGCTTGAGATGAAAGGCCCAGCGTAGCGGTGCTTGACAGGAAGGGCCCAGCGGTGCGGTGCTTGAGATGAAGGGCCCAGCGGAGCGGTGCTTGAGACGGCAGTGCCCAGCGGAGCGGTGCTTGAGATGAAGGGCCCAGCGGAGCGGTGCTTGAGACGGCGGTGCCCAGCGGAGCGGTGCTAGAGATGAAGGGCCCAGCGGAGCGGTGCTTGAGACGGCGGGGCCCAGCAGTGCGGTGCTAGAGATGAAGGGCCCAGCGGAGCGGTGCTTGAGACGGCGGGGCCCAGCGGTGCGGTTCTTGTCCGGCCGGGGCCCTGTTCAGCGGTTCTTGTCCCGGCGGGGCCCTGTTCAGCAGTGCTCCTCCCAGCGGGGCCCGTTCAGCGGTTCTTGTCCCGGTGGGGCCCTGTTCAGCGGTGCTCCTCCCGGCGGGGCCCTGTTCAGCGGTGCTCCTCCCGGCGGGGCCCTGTTCAGCGGTGCTCCTCCCGGCGGGGCCAGTTCTGCGGTTTTTGTCCCGGCGGGGCCCTGTTCAGCGGTGCTCCTCCCGGCGGGGCCCGTTCAGCGGTTCTTGTCCCGGCGGGGCCCTGTACAGCAGGTGCTCCTCCAGGTGGGGCCCTGTTCAGCGGTGCTCCTCCCGGCGGGGCCCTGTTCAGCGGTGCTCCTCCCAGCGGGGCCAGTTCTGCGGTTTTTGTCCCGGCGGGGCCCTGTTCAGCGGTGCTCCTCCCGGCGGGGCCCGTTCAGCGGTTCTTGTCCCGGCGGGGCCCTGTTCAGCGGTGCTCCTCCAGGTGGGGCCCTGTTCAGCGGTGCTCCTCCCGGCGGGGCCCTGTTCAGCAGTGCTTGTCCTGTGTGTCTAGGGAGCCAGACCTGGGCAAGACTTCCCGCTCATTCACCATCCGAACTTGCGGTCGCGGCGCCCTCCTGTGATGGAGTCCTGGGCCCGTGGGTGTCGTCCGTCACACCCAGAATGGGGCTGGTGGGGCCTCCTGGGCAGCTCGCCTGCTGCCTGACTTCTCCGCCCTGCTGCCCTTGCCCTCCTTCGCTGGAGCTCTGTGGCCCTTGCCTCCCTTGGATGATGTGGCAGGTGACGGGGCAATGCTACTGTCCTTGGTGGCAGCCGTCTCAGGCTTGTCGCGCCGGGCCTTCTTCTTTTTTGTCCTCTTCCCATGGGGGGGGGCTGGCTGTCCCCTTGCTGCTGGCCGATGTTCCTGCCCTAGGATCTGGTGGACTCCAATAGCCCTGCACTATGGTCACAGTAGATGCAGGGCTGGTGGTGGCTGAGGTGATTTTTTTTACTCTTACCAGATGGAGGGGGTGGGTCAGGGATTGGAATGAGCTCAAGGTTGGAAAGGAAAACGACTTGGGAAGGACAGGGACGGGTAGCTGTAGTGGGTATGGGAGTGGAGGAAGAGGATGTGGTTGTAGGAGAGTCAAGTGTGCTGTCTTTGGGTGCAGGTGCTTGTGACGGAGGCTGTCGTGAGGTGGATGGCTGTTGGGTGGGTGGCTGCCTGCGTTTGTGTGCTTTGGAAGAGGGGGTGACAGACACACTGGGAGAGGACACAGGGGACGTGTAAATGGCAGTGGGGGTGGTGACTGCACGTGTGCGGACTGTAATGGAGGGTGTGCTGGTGATGGAAGTACTGGCTGATGGTGGTGTGCATGCAGGTGTGAGTTGAGACGTCACAGGGAGGGAGGAGGGAGATGAGGAGGTGGGGGACACAGAGGTGGTAGTGACTGTTGGCATGTCTGCAACTGGATGTTGCTTAGGTGAATGCTTGTGGGATCTGTGGTGCTTATGTCTGGATGAGCTGGCCTTGGGTGTAGAGGTGTGTGCAGGCTGGTCTGATGGTGTGGATGGGATAGGCAGAGGAACAGGAGACTGGGACTGGGTGGAGGGAGTCAGAAGAGGGAGGCTGGAGACAGGGACAATGGCTGCCGTCAGTGCTGAGGCCAGAGCATTGAACGATCGCTGATGGGCAGCCTGACCCGAATGAATGCCCTCCAGGTATGCATTGCTCCGATGCACCTCCCTTTCTACACCCTGGATGGCATTCAAAAGGGTAGACTGCCCAACAATGAGTGTCCTGAGGAGGTCAATGACCTCCTCACTGAGGGCAGCAGGGGTAACTGGGTCAGGGCCTGAGGTGCCTGGGGCGAAGGAGATGCCCGCCTTCCTGGGCGAGCGGGCACGGAGCGAAGGCTGAGGGGCTGCTAGGAGGGCAGGGCTGGTGCGCTGGGTGGCGGCTGTACCTGTTGTGGCGGTGGGCACGGATGTTGCCACCACCGCTAGGGAGCTCCCTTCCGAGGACGTGTCGGTGTCGCTGCCGTCTCCACGGGTCCCCGTTGTGGAGCTCCACTCGCCCTCCGTCTCACTGGTGTACTCGGAGTCTGTTGTATGGCCCTCCGGGGCCATGTGAGATGCAGCTCCCTCGTGCGCCGATGCCACTTCTCCTCCGCCTGATGATGCCAATGCACACATGAACAGGAAGACAAAGAAAATGGGGGGGGGAGAAATGAAGACAGGTTGAGTGCATGCATTGGCAACACCGTTGGCAGAGAGGACAGACACAGAAGCCCCCTGAACTAGGCCGCGCAATGGGGGTACACTACTCAGTTATTGTGACTGGGCCTACGGGTCTATGGACGACAAATGCACACATGGGTGGGGCCGGACCATGGCTAGCTTTACTTGGCACCCTACAGAGGTGGGGGGCGGGGCACAGGGCCGTGTCTAACGGAGGGGCCTAGCCTACAGAATGCGCCCTGGCCTGGAGATAGCCACAGCCCTCCTCCCCCACCCAGACACCTTCACTGCGCGTAAAGATAGCAGAATGTGCTGATACTCACCCCCTTGTGTCTGCTGTGATGTCCTCACGCGCCCATCCAACCGCCAGGATCCGGGACATCAGGGGGGTCAATTGGCGGCTGGCACCCCTCCTACGTTGGGAGGCCATCCCCAGCAGAGACTCGGCGGTCTTTTTGGTCCCGCGGCGGATGTCCTCCCACCTCTTTCGGCAGTGGGTGCCCCGTCTGTTGTGAACCCCCAGGGCCCGGACGTCCTTGGCGATGGCACGCCAAATGTCGATCTTCTGATGGGCGCTGACCTATGTTACATGTACTGGGTGGTAAAGGAAATCGCATCAGTTTTCTGCCTGGTCAATGTGAGTGGCCTCCCCCTCCCCAACCTTGCCATGTAGCACATGCTCTCATCTTTCGTGCGTTGCACTCCTCATTCGCTCCCCTCCCCACCATCTTACATACACCCCACTCAACACAGGCATAGCCCATTCAACGTGCACCCTGTGTACTAACCTGTTGGTCTGGAGGAACGTAGAGTAGCGCATACTGGGGGAGGACCCCATCAACAAGTTTCTCCAATTCTTCGGCAGTGAAGGCAGGGGCCCTTTCCCCAGTCGCAGCAGCCATTGTATCTCCCAGACCGAGGTCACAGCAGCACTTGCAGTATAGGTCCTCTCCTGTGGATGATCAGGTCTCGAGTGATTAATCAGATAGAAAATGGCGGCCACGCCCGCGGCGGTGCGTACCGCGGTGGTGCGTACCGCGACCGCCGGCGCACATCGTCATTGGCTCCTGAGACCCATAGGGTTCAATGTTAACCAGTGACGATCTGGGTAAGGGCCAGGACGATAGTCCCCATTGCGGAACCAATGTTCCTCAGTTCCTCCCTGAACCCCATGTACCGTTCCTCCTGCAGTTCCTGGATCTCCTGGAACCGGCCCAGTACCGTCGCCATTGTCTCCTGGGAGCGGTGGTATGCTCCCATGATGGAGGAGAGGGCCTCTTGGAGAGTCGGTTCCCCGGGCCTGTCCCCCCCTGTCGCACAGCAGCCCTCCCAGTTCCCCTGTGTTCCTGGGCCTCTGTCCCCTGGACGGTGTGCCCACTACCACTGCCCCCAGGTCCCTGTTGTTGTTGGGGTGGTGGGTCAACCTGGGTGCCCTGTAGTGGTGGACACACCGCTGATTTACGTGCCCTGGAGACAGAGGCATGGGCCCGCTGGGTGGGAGCTGTGCTGGTGTTCCCAGAGGGGGTTGGGTCTGGTGTAGCCTGTGGCTGTCTGTGGGGAACCGACTGTCCAGAGGTCCCCGATAGGCCGGGCTGGTCGTCTGGCTCCAGGGAGACAGAGCTGCTGTCATCGCTGGGGGCCTCTTCTGGGGGTGGGATGGACATCTCTGGACCCTCCGTGGCGGTGTGGTGGCGTTCGGGTCCTGCAGGGGTATAAAGGTATGGTTATTGCTTCTGTGTGTGGCATTTCGTGTGATGGGTGGGTGTCCGTGTACCCATGTGCAGGCATTTCCTTGTGGGGGCTTTTGTGAGGGTGGCTTGTGGGGGTGATGTGTGTGTGCAGTGGGCATGCTTTGGTGATGGGTGTCCATGCTTTGGGGTCGCATGCAAGGCTTGGTGTTGGGATGGGTGGGTTGTGATGGTGAGCCTTTTGCTAGGGGTTGGTGTGATGGGGGAGGGGGTGAGGGTGGGGGCATGATTTGGCATGCAGGTGGGGTGGGGGTGGGAAGCAGTAGGGAAGATTTGCCTTACCAGAGTCCATTCCTCCGCCTACTCCTGCGAGGCCCTCAGGATGCAGGAGTAGGTGGGGGTCCGCCGCCAGTCTTCTGCACCGCAATGTTGTGCCTTGATACCATGGAACGCACCTTCCCCCGTAGGTCGTTCCATCTCTTCCTGATGTCCTCCCGATTGCGTGGATGCTGTCCCACCGCGTTAACCCTGTCCACTATCCTTTGCCATAGCTCCATCTTCCTGGCAATGGTGGTGTGCTGCACCTGTGCCCCGAAGAGCTGGGGCTCTACACGGACTATTTCCTCCACCATGACCCTGAGTTCGGCGTCACTGAACCTGGGGTGTCTTTGGGGTGCCATGGGGTGGTGTGGTTGAGGTGTGGGGTGGCGTTTGTGGTGATGAGTGTGGTGCGTGTGGTGGTGTGTGGTGTTTGGTGTGTGGATTCTGTGTGGGTGATGGTGTTGTGTGCCTCTGTGTTGTGGGATTCTCTATTCTGTGCTCTCTCTCTAGCCTTCGTCAATGATTTCGGGTCGTAGGGGCTTGTGGGTGATGTGGGTGTGTGTTTTATATTGTGTTGGGTGTGTGGGAGTGGTGTTAGTATGTGTATCAGGTGTGTGTATTTCGAACTGACCAATGTGGCTGAGTTTTCTATGGGTGTGTGTATTTTGACCGCGGCGGTGTGTACCGCCAATGGAATACCGTGTTTGAAAGACCGCCGCGTGGATTTGTGGGTCGGAATGGTATGGGCGTATTTCTGTTGGCGTGACGGTGGAGGTTTGGTCAGCGCCTTTTTTTCGCTGACCTTTGGTGTGGCGGCTTTTTGAGGATGTCGGGTTTTTGGCAGTTTGCCAGTTGCGGGTCAGAATGACCGTGGCGGTTTACCGCGGCGGTGTTATGGCGGCCTTCTGGCCGGCGG
Organism: Pleurodeles waltl; assembly: GCF_031143425.1. Taxonomy (NCBI): domain Eukaryota; kingdom Metazoa; phylum Chordata; class Amphibia; order Caudata; family Salamandridae; genus Pleurodeles; species Pleurodeles waltl. The sequence continues at coordinate 71,684,349 of NC_090439.1, forward strand.
TATGCGACTTTTACCGCCGAGGTCAGAATGACCCCCCAAATGTCTAACTTCACACTGAGTAAAGTTAAACTTTTAGTCTAAGTTTAGACTTTTGGTCTAAACTTACACCAAAAGTCTAAACTTAAACCAAAAGTCTAACTTTACTAGTAGTAAAGTTTGACTTTTGGACTAAGTGTAGACTTTTGGTCTAAGTTTCCCTCTGTGAATTGGGCTATTTGTCAAAATTGTAAAAATGTTGTGTTGTGTTTTCACTTTATTACTGTTTGTGTGCTGCATAAATACTTACACATTCCCTCTAAGCTAAGCCTCACTGTGTCTGTGCCAAACTACCAGATGGTTAAGCACAGGATAATTTAGTGACTTTTGTGGTTCACCCTAATGTGGATTCTGGATTCTGTTTGAGCGTGGTTAACACCCCACTCTCATAACAACCCAATTTCTCACAGTCCCTTTAAGAATGAGACAGTTTATGGACAGCACAATGGAACATGGCCTGAATAAACGAACACGCTTTTAACGATTATTGCATAAACATATTTTTATTAGATTTATAGGCAGTGTGACAGGAGACACCATTACATTAATGTGTGCAATACCATTACATTAATGTGTCAGCCACAGGAAAGGTAGGTTACAGCTTCATATTTTCTCAATTTTGCTATGTGTATTTTCAACTTCTATTGACAATCTTTTTGACCTGACAGTGCAAATCGGTGCATGGTTGTCTCATATTCCATGTCCTTCCACTTTTGTAGGTAGCTGTTGCGCTTCTATTTCCTGAGAGATTTGTTTATTGATTTAGTAAGAGATGACTTATGGCTGAAAGCATTATCTCAACCTTTTTTAGGTCTGGCGTTAGCCAAGTCTTTTTGATTAAAAAAAAAAAACTATATATAGTTTGTACTTAATTGAAGGGTCTTTCAGCCACCTTTCTTCACCCATTGGTCTGTTGCGTCACTGACATTTTGTTTTATCCACTGCAACATATAGGATGGGGCAAGGTGTCAGCCCATTTCAGCCACTAGAAAACTTCACTTTGAGTGACTGCATTTTGCCCTTTCACAAAGAGAACATCCACACACAAGCTAGTTCCCTATTGTGACAATGTTTTTGTTTTTAACTTATTACATTGATGTTCTCTTGGTTTTCAGAGTTTGATGCAACAGCAGGATGCTTTATTAATATTTCCTTGGTGTTTAGAGGCTGATGGGACAGCAGGCCGCCTTATACCAGATGTTACCACAGTCCACATTTCATGCTCTATCAGCTCCTGTCTCCAGGCAATGCTGTTGTAAATTCCTTTTGGAGTGTCCTTTTACTAGCTTCTCTGTTTCACAGCATAGCAGGGTGTGTCCATTTGAAACTGTTCTGGATGGACTAAGGTTTTAAAAGCGTCAATGCTTATTACATATGTGAATTAATAAACAGACAATTCTTAATGGCATTTTTATTTTTGGCTCAATTTCACAATTTTTTAAAAATAAACTTTGCCAAGAAAATCAGTCTTTGTTGTGTTTAATATGCAGCATATGTAACACTTAATTTTATTATTCCTTCCTTCTTTATTTCTCTATTTCTTTCTTTCTTGCTTTCTTTCTTTCTTCTTTTCTTTGTTCTGTTGTTGCTTCTTTCTTGCTTTCCTTCATTCTTTCATTCCTCTTTCCTTCTTTTTCTTTTCTTTAATTCTTTAATTCCTTCTTTCCCTTCTGTCAGTATTTATTTCATTCAATTTTCTTTCATTCCTTCTTTCCTTTTCCTTTCATTCTTCCATTCCTATGCTTCTTGTTTTTTTCTTTCATTTATTCTTTCATTCATTATTTCTATCCTTTTCCTTTAATTTGCTCATTCCTTTTTTACTCTCTTTTCTTCTTTCAGTCCTACTTTCCTTCTGTCTTGCTTTCCTTCTCTTTCCTTCTTTATTTCCCTCATTCATTCCTTCTTTCCCTTTTTTGCTTCCATTCCTTCATTCTTGTTTTCAGTCCTCTTCTTTTTTCTTGTTTTCAATCTTCCTTTATGCTTTCATTCTTCCCTTTTCTTTCATGCTTTCATGCTTTTTTCTTTTACTGTTTTCTTTCATTCGGTTTTCCTTCTTACTTTCGTACTTTCCTTTTTCTTTAATTTCTTCTTCTTTCACCTTCCTTCATCTGTTCTTTGATTTTTTCATTTCTTCTTTCCTTTTGTATTCCTTTGTTCCTCTTTTCTTTCATTACTTTTATTTTTTCATTCATTCCTTTTGTCTTTCCATTTTCTTTCATTCCGTTTCTTTCTTTAATTTTTTATTACATTAATTCATTCCTTTATTGCTTTCTTTCTCACTTGCATTACTTCTTTCCTTCTCTCTTGCTTTCATTTCCTTTCCTTTCCTTTCCTTTCGTTTTGTTTCCATTTTCCTCTCTTTTTTCCTTCTTTCTCCTTCCTCCTGTCTTTCCTTGAAGCTTTCTTTCTTGCTTTCTGCCTTACTATCCTTCTTTATTTCCTTCCTTCCTTTTTTCCGTCTGTCTTTTAACCCTTCTGTGACAGGGGATACCGTAATGATGACTCACAGCCAGCGGTATAATGTGCAAATAATTGTCTTTACTGAGTGGAATTAAGTTTATGGTGTACTTGATTGTTGTGGTCTTTTTTCTTCTGGCTTTACAGGGTGTTTATCTTCTTCCTCTGCTTCTTTCTTCCAGATGGGGTCTCAGGAGGCACATGTGGGAAGAAGCAGATTTAGACACGATGAGTGGTCTGGTAAGTTTGGTTTTTGCTATTTTGTTTCCCTGTACTGTATCTTATTTTTGACTCTCCTTCTCTTTCTTTTGGGGTTTTCTCTCTCTCTCTCTCTTTTGCTCTCTCTGTATCTGTTTTCCCTTGCTTTCTTCTAGTTTCTTCTCCATGATTCAGTGACTATCTCATTCCCTTTCTTTTCTTCTCTTTGTTTATCGCTGCAATTCTTTTTTTTGTTTTTCCTCTCTAAGAAATAAAAACTGCAGACACTCTTCTGTCTTTTCTCCTATTCTTTCTCTGGCAGTTCGAGGTTTGGTGGCAAGGAGGTCTATTATCTTGTTCTAGACACTGATAAATCTTTGTTCCTGCAGTATCCATAGTAGTACGGAAAAATGCAAAAATAGAACAAAACCCCCCCCCCCACAAATCGCAATATCTGTTTACCCCCTTCCCCGAGGCTCTTATACTTTGGTAGGTAGCTGGCTTGTTCACTTCCCGCCTCCCACTTGCATCGAAATGACTGTGCATTAGACCGTAGTCTTCATTCCTGCTGAGCCCACGCTCTCCCGAGAGCATGGCCGGATCCCAGGTTTCCTGCCTCCTGGCCTCTGGTGTCGGCGGAACCGGGTTCAACCTGGAAGCCTTGTCCACCGTCTCCGAGGACTACTTCTCCTGCTGCCTCTCCTCCTTGGGTTTCTGCTGTTTCTCCGTCCTGTGCTGTCGGTGCCCTTTTCCCTGCCGTCTTCTTCGAGAGTGATACCGCTGTCTCCCCTCCTTCCGCCATTGTCGCTACGGGTGCGCTCGTGGTCCTTCGCTCCTCTGCTGTGTCTGCGGTCTCTTCCGCCTCTTCCGCTGTTCCTGACCCTGGTACATTGGGAGCGAAGCTCCTTGTTACCCGGACGTCGATTCAGATAGGCCCCTGACAGATCTACATCCGGGTCAGGAAGCTGCCCTGGTGTCCCAGGGGTACAGCTGGGACACCTCTGTCCTGGTCGATCCGTCACATTCACTCCCCCTAGGCTGTGGCTGATGGAGCCACCCAGCTGAGGGCTAGCGGGACAGGTAATCAGCATTAGTTAGCCGGGAACCAGGAGAATGGTGAACCTGAAAGGAGAAAGATTGGAGTGACAGAAACCATCAGAGGACACGAGCGTTAGTATCCTTATGACGAGCTAACAAGGCTAAGGGAGCCTGATCAGTAAGCAAGGTGAAGAGGGCGACCGGCCAAATAATACCGTAGGGACTCCACAGCCCACTTGATTGCCAGACACTCCTTCTCAAGAGTAGGATAATGCTGCTCGCGGGGCAACAGTTTATGGCTTAAATAGACAATAGGATGATAAAAACCATCCCCATCCGTTTGTGATAAGACCGCACCCAACCCCAGATCAGAGGCATCTGTTTGTACTGGGAACGGTTTACTGAAACCAGGACAACAGAGGACCGGTTTTGAGGTCAAAAGAGTCTTTAGTTGCTCAAAACTGCGTTTCTCAAAGTCAGAGAGGGTGGAAATATGGTTGGGTTTGCTTTTTCCCAACAAGTCAGTGAGAGGGTCAGCAATCTCAGAGAAATGGGGTATGAATCGCCTGTAATATCCCACCATTCCAAGAAAGGCCTTGATGTCTTTTTTTCGATTCGGAAGAGGAAGGTGTCTGATGGCTTGTACTTTCTCAATCTGGGGTCGTAGTTTCCCTTCTCCTATAATGTACCCGAGATACTTAATGGAACTATGGCCCAACTTACATTTCTCAGGGTTGGCCGTGAGCTTGGCTGTGCAAAGAGCCTGCAATACTCGTTTTAAATGGTCAATATGTTCCTCCCAAGTAGAACTATAGATGACTATATCATCTAAATATGTGGCCGCAAATGTCTGAAAAGGACATAATACCATGTCTATGAGATGCTGAAAAGTAGCTGGTGCCCTGTGGAAGCCAAACGGTAATACAGTGAACTGATAAAGACCTGAGGGGTGGCAAAAGCTGTTTTTTCTCTATCTTCTTCCTTCAGGGGTATTTGCCAGTAACCCTTGGCTAAATACAGGGTGGTCATATATTTAGCTTGCCCTAAACGTTCCAGTAATTAATCAATCCGGGCCATTGGATAAGAATCAAAGTGGGACAGAGCATTCCCTTGTCTAAAATCAATGCAAAATCTAGTGGTCCCATCTGGCTTAGGTACTAAAACTATGGGGAACACCAAGGACTGGAAGAGGGTTCAATAATACCAGTGTCTAGTATATCCCTGACTTCCTGTTCCACCACCTGTCATTTTGCTTCTGGTATTCTATATGGCCTTTGTCGGGCTACTCTTTCCCCAATTGTACGTAGATAGTGATGAATCATGTGGGTTCTGCCTGGTGTTTTGGAAAAGACGTCCAAGCTAGTGTGGACTATTTCTTTTAGTTGGGTCCTTTGTTCTACTGAGAGTCTCTCACTCAGTTGAGGCATCTGTATCTCCATGGGTGTGGTTACTTTTGTGGGATATATGGCAATTCCATTAGTTATATACAGATCCGTATTGGACTCATTATTTTTATACCATGCTTTAAGCAGATTAATGTGATAAATTTGTCCCCTACCCGACCCGTTGGGTATTTCTATCTTATATGTTGTAGGGGTGACCTGGTCTAGGACCGTGTATGGTTCCTGCCACCGGCCAGTAGTTTATTTTCAGTAGAAGGTAAGAGTACCAAGACTTTGTGTCCTACGGTCAAGCTACGTGGGCTACTGTGTGCGTCATAATACGCTTTTTGCTTCTCTTGAGCTTCTCGCAAAGCTTTATGTGCTTCTTCCCATATGATATGTAAGTTTTCTTTGAGGTCTTTTGTATAGGTGAGAATGTCCTTTAGATCATCCTCTGACTCCTCGCATTGCTCGGCCATCATTTCTAATAAAGTACGTGACTGCCTGCCAAACAAAAGCTCAAAGGGACTGTGTCCAGTAGAGGACTTTATATGGGTTCTTAACGCGTATAGGACTAGGGGTAATTTCTTTTCCCAATCTCTTCCAGAGTCACTTATGACTTTCCTCAACAGGGTTTTAATAGTCTTATTATAGCGTCCTACCAGACTGTCTGTTTGTGGGTGGTAGACCGAGGTCTGAATTTGTTTTACCCCTAGTGTTTGACATACTTCATACATTAGTTCTGACATGAAAGGAGTACCTTGATCTGTAAGGATCTCTTTGGGAAACCCTACGTGTGCAAAATACCCAATCATGGCCTGAGCTATGGTCTTAGTGTTCATGCTGGCTAGCGGAATGGCCTCAGGATACCTTGCAGCATAGTCTATTATCACTAACAAATATTGGTGTCCTTTTACGGACGGTGTTAGGGGTCCCACTAAATCCATTCCTACCCTGGTAAAGGGGACATCTATTATAGGTAGTGGTTATAGGGGTACAGTTCGATTGTGGGACAGGTTTATTAGTTGGCATTTTGGGCATTTCTGGCAATGTTTTCTAATGTCCCCATAGACTCCAGGCCAATAGAACCATTTTAATATAGCTTCCTCTGTTTTCTCCCTTCCTAAGTGACCTTCCCCATTATCCCCGTGCACTAGGTGGAGGACTTGGTCTCAATAGGTTTGGGGTACCACCAGCTTGGGTTTTTTCCCAGGGACATCTGGACATCTCCTATACAATAACTCATTGGTAAGAGTAAAAGTAGGACCTACCGACTAAGTATCAGGGGCTAATGCCATTTGCCAAGCATTCTTCAGGGTAGGATCTTCTCTTTGTGCCTGCCGGAATCTTCCTGCTATGGACATTATGGCCTTTGGGAAAGTAGAGACGGAGGTTGTGGTAGAAACATTCTCCTTCTGATGTAAACGCTTTTGTTTGCGTTTTTGTTTTTTACTGAGCTTCCTTCTGAGACTATTTCTCTCTATCTCGGGGGGGCTTCCTTCCACCATGAGTTGGTTATGTGGTTTTGATTGGCTGTGTTCAGTAGCCAGGAAAAAGCGTCATAGTCAGTTCCTATATTCATGTCTTCTCCTAATTCTGGGATTACGCCTACGGACAGGTACTCCTCTTGCCCTCTCCAATTAATCTTAATAGTGGCCACAGGGTACATTTTTCTGTCTCCATGTACAAATGTGATTAGTACTTGGTTATTTAGGACCCAGTGATTGGGTTGTACATAGTTCTGTTTTATCACACTTTGGCTGCACCCTGAGTCAATAAGGACATTCCTCTTTTCATGATTGATCCACATTGAAGTGGTGTATTTTGCCATATTGTGTCCTAGCCACAAGACACGACCCTTCGTCATGCCTATTTCCATTGGCTCTCCCAGTTATTTTTTTAAAGGGCACTGCCTGGCTATATGGTCCCACTCTGCGCAATGAAAGCTTTGAGGACCTGTCATGATTTTTCTAGAAGGGATTGGATAAGGAACACCAGTTCTGTCACTACTAGGACTTGCTATTGCTTTGGTATACAGGGGCTTTGGGGCAGGGACTCACAGGTGTGTGGGAGGGCATTTAGGATGGGCACTTCTAAATTCAGGAGTTCAATGAAAGGTGCAGGCAAGATCTATTGCCATACGATTGCTGAGGTCAGGATGCTGTCTGATCCAATTTCTAGTGGTGGGTGGGAGGGAATCATGGTATTGTTCCAAAATAATGGCATCAAACATTGCATCTTTTGAAGTCTCAGTGGGAGTTCGCCATTTCCCTCCCGCATGGTATACCCTATTATACAGAGTACAAGGATTCTCCTGCGGTATCCATTTGGTTTAGCGGAACTGCACACAATAGCTCTCCTGGTCTAAATCAATCCTTTCAAGAATCGCCTTCTTGCTTTTGCTATACGGGGTTACTCCTCACAGATTGATGGTCTGATAGGCTGCCTGTAGATGGCCTGTTAATAATGGGGCAATATATTGGCCCCATTTATCAGTCGGCCAATTGGCCGAACTTGCTACCCTCTCAAAGTTAGCAAAAAACAAATCTGGGTCATCATTGTCCTGATATTTTTGAAGGACACTGCTCGGAACATTGGGGTGTACCCTAGTATTGGCAATGATCTCTGTCAGTTTTCCCAGAGCGGTTTCATGCACCAGTTGGTTATTTGCAATAATTGTGGCCTGGCTCTTTAATGCGGTCTGTAGTGCTTCTCTTTCTTCCTTTGCTTCCTTCAATTGCTCCCCCCAGACTAATTGGAGGTGCCTCTGGCCTTCTGCCAACTGTGCCATCATATCGGCGAGGGATGGTTTATCTTCCATTACAGTCCCTTGTCTGTTGCGTTTTCCTAAGAAGAAATCCCACTTCTGACACCACTGTGACAGGGGATACCGTAATGATGACTTGCAGCCAGCGGTATAATGTGCAAATAATTGTCTTTATTGAGTGGAATTAAGTTTATGGTGTATTTGATTGTCGTGGTATTTTGTCTTCTATCGTTACAGGGTGTTTATCTTCTTCCTCTGCTTCTTTCTTCCAGATGGGGTCTCAGGAGGCACATGTGGGAAAAAGCAGTTATAGACATGATGAGTGGTCTGGTAAGTTTGTTTTTTTCTATTTTGTTTCCCTGTACTGTATCTTATCTTTGCCTCTCCTTCTCTTTCTTTTGGCTCTCTCTCTCTCTCTCTGTATCTGTTTTCCCTTGCTTTCGTCTAGTTTCTTCTCTACGATTCAGTGACTGTCTCGTTCCCTTTCTTTTCTTCTCCTTGTTTATTGCTGCAATTCTTTTTTTTTTTTTCCTCTCTATGAACTGAAAACTGCAGACACCCTGCTGTATTTTCTCCTATTCTTTCTATGGCGGTCCGTGGTTTGGTGGCAAGGCGGTCTATTATCTTATTCTAGACAATGATAAATCTTTGTTCCTGCAGTATCCATAGCAGTACGGAAAAATGCAAAAATAGAAAGAAAAAAAAACACAAATCACAATATCTGTTTACCCCCTTCCTCTTAAAGCTCTTATACTTTCGAAGGTAACTGGCTTGTTCACTTCCCGCCTCCCACTCGTATCAAAATGACCATGCATTAGACTGTGGTCTTAATACCTGCCGAGGCCACGCTCTCCCGAGAACGTGGCCGGATCCTGGGTTTCCTTCCTCCTGGCCCCTGGTGTCGACTGAACCGGGTTGAACCTTGACTCCTTGTCCACCGTCTCCGAGGACTCCTTCTCCTGTCGCCTCTCCTCCATGGGTTTCCGCTGTTTCTCCGTTCTGTGCTGTCGGTGCCCTTTTCCCTGCTGCCTTCTTCCAGACTGATACCGCCGTCTCCCCTCCTTCCACCGTTGTCACCTCGGGTGCGCTCGTGGTCCTTCGCTCCTCCGCTGTGTCCGCTGTCTCTTCTGCCTCTCCCGCTGTTCTCGACTCTAGTACGTCGGGAAAACCTTTACAAAGCTCTTCGTTACCCAGATGTTGATTTGGATAGGTCCCTGACAGATCTGCCTCTGGGTCAGGAAAGCCGGCTGCACTGGTGCCCCAGGGGTATGTAGGAAAGTACCATCTTGCCTGGCATGTTACCCCCATATTTCACTGTATATATGTTGTTTTAGTCTATGTGTCACTGGGACCCTGCCAGGCAGGGCCCCACTGCTCATAAGTATGTGCCCTGTATGTGTTCCCTGTGTGATGCCTAACTGTCTCACTGAGGCTCTGCTAACCAGAACCTCAGTGGTTATGCTCTCTCTGCTTTCCAAATTTGTCACTAACAGTCTAGTGACTAAATTTACCAATTCACATTGGCATACTGGTACACCCATATAATTCCCTAGTATATGGTACTGAGGTACCCAGGGTATTGGGGTTCCAGGAGATCCCTATGGGCTGCAGCATTTCTTTTGCCACCCATAGGGAGCTCTGACAATTCTTACACAGGCCTGCCAGTGCAGCCTGAGTGAAATAACGTCCACGTTATTTCACAGCCATTTACCACTGCACTTAAGTAACTTATAAGTCACCTATATGTCTAACCTTCACCTGGTAAAGGTTGGGTGCAAAGTTACTTAGTGTGTGGGCACCCTGGCACTAGCCAAGGTGCCCCCACATCGTTCAGGGCAAATTCCCCGTACTTTGCGAGTGCGGGGACACCATTACACGTGTGCACTGTACCTAGTTCACTACCTATGTACAGCGTCACAATGGTAACTCCGAACATGGCCATGTAACATGTCTAAGATCATGGAATTGTCACCCCAATGCCATTCTGGCATTGGGGGTGACAATTCCATGATACCCCGGGTATCTAGCACAGAACCCGGGTACTGCCAAACTTCCTTTCCGGGGTCTCCACTGCAGCTGCTGCTGCTTCCAACCCCTCAGACAGGTTTCTGCCCTCCTGGGGTCCAGGCAGCCCTGGACCAGGAAGGCAGAAAAAAGGATTTCCTCTGAGAGAGGGTGTAACACCCTCTCCCTTTGGAAATAGGTGTGAATGCTGGGGAGGAGTAGTCTTCCCCAGCCTCTGGAAATGCTTTGATGGGCACAGATGGTGCCCATCTCTGCATAAGCCAGTCTACACCGGTTTAGGGATCCCCCAGCCCTGCTCTGGCATGAAACTGGACAAAGGAAAGGGGAGCGACCACTCCCCTGACCTGCACCTCCCAGGGGAGGTGCCCAGAGCTCCTCCAATGTGTCCCAGACCGCTGCCATCTTGGAAACAGAGGTGTCTGTGGCACACTGGACTGCTCTGAGTGGCCAGTGCCAGCAGGTGATGTCAGAGGCTCCTTATGATAGGCTCTTACCTCTCTTGGTAGCCAATCCTCCTTCCTAGGTAGCCAAACCTCCTTTTCTGGCTATTTAGGGTCTCTGCTTTGGGGAATTCTTCAGATAATGAATGCAAGAGCTCATCAGAGTTCCTCTGCATTTCCCTCTTCACCTTCTGCCAAAGGATCGACCACTGACTGCTCACGATGCCTGCAAAACCGCAACAAAGTAGCAAGACGACTACTAGCAACCTTGTATCGCTTCATCCTGCCTGCTTTCTCGTCTGTTTCCAGGTGGTGCATGCTCTGGGGGTAGCCTGCCTCCTCTCTGCACCAGGAGCTCTGAAGAAATCTCCCGTGAGTCGACGGAATCTTCCCCCTGCAACCGCAGGCACCAAAAGACTGCATCACTGGTTCTCTGGGTCCCCTCTCATCATGACGGGCGTGGTCCCTGGAACTCAGCAACTCTGTCCAAGTGACTCCCACAGTCCAGTGACTCTTCAGTCCAAGTTTGGTGGAGGTAAGTACTTGCCTCCCCATGCTAGACTGCATTGCTGGGTACCGCGTAATTTGCAGCTGCTCCGGCTCCTGTGCCCTCTTTTAGGATTTCCTTCGTGCACAACCAAGCCTGGGTCCCAGACACTCCTTCCTGCAGTGCACAGCCTTCTGAGTTGTCCTCCGGCGTCGTGGGACTCCCTTTTGTGACTTCGGGTGGACTCTGGTTAACTTTTCTTCTAAGTGCCTGTTCAGGTACTTCTGCAAGTGGTGCCTGCTTCTGTGAGGGCTCCTTACGTTGCTGGGCACCCCCTCTGTCTCCTCTCCCAAGTGGCGACATCCTGGTCCCTCCTGGGCCACAGCAGCACCCAAAAACCCTAACTGCGACCCTTGCAGCTAGCAATACTTGTTTGCGGTCTTTCTGCGTGGGAACACCTCTGCAAGCTTCATTGTAACGTGGGACATCCACCCTCCAAAGGGGAAGTTCCTAGTCCTCTTCTTTCTTGCAGAACTCCAAGCTTCTTCCAACAGGTGGCAGCTTCCTTGCACCCTCAGCTGGCATTTCCTGGGCTCCTGCCCACTCTCGACACTGTCGCGACTATTGGACTTGGTCCCCTTGTCTTACAGGTACTCAGGTCTGGAAATCCACTGTTGTTGCATTGCTGGTGTTTGTTCTTCCTGCAGAATCCAGCTATCACGACTTCTGTGCTCTCTGGGGGTAGTAGGTGCACTTTACACAGGGTCTTGGGGTGGGCTATTTTTCTAACCCTCACTGTTTTCTTACAGTCCCAGCGACCCTCTACAAGCTCACATAGGTTTGTGGTCCATTCGTGGTTCGCATTCCACTTTTGGAGTTTATGGTTTGTGTTGCCCATATACCTATGTGCTCCTATTGCAATCTACTCTAACTTTACACTGTTTGCATTACTTTTCTTGCTATTACCTGCATAATTTTGGTTTATGTACATATATCTTGTGTATATATCTTATCCTCGTACTGAGGGTACTCACTGAGACATTTTTGGCATATTGTCATAAAAATAAAGTACCTTTATTTTTAGTACTTCTGTGTATTGTGTTTTCTCATGATATTGTGCATATGACACCAGTGGTATAGTAGAAGCTTTACATGTCTCCTAGTTCAGCCTAAGCTGCTTTACCATCGCTACCTTCTATCAGCCTAAGCTGCTAGAAACACCTCTTCTACACTAATAAGGGATAACTGGACCTGGCACAAGGTGTAAGTACCTCTTACAGGGTATGGCTGGGATACCTCCGTCCCGGTTGACCTGTCAAACCTTCATTCCTTCTTTTTTTACTTTTCTTTCCTTCTTTCATGCCTTCATTCTTTCTTTCCTTCTTTCTAGACTTTCTTCTTTCCGGCTCTCTCTTTTTCTTTTCTTCTTTCTTGCCACTCTTCTTTCCTTCTTACTTACTTGCCCACTTTCTTTCTTACATTTTTCCTTCCTTTTTTTCCCTTTGTTCTTGCCTTCTTTATTTGCCCTTCCCTTCCTTCTGGTGTTCCTTTCTTTTCTTCTTTCCTTCCTTTCTTGTTATTTTTTTCCTGCTTTTTATTTCTTCTTTCTTTCTCAAAACCAAGAGGCTTGTAACCAATGACACAACAATTGGCTTTTTAGGTCTGTGTTAGCCAAGAACTTTTGATTTTACTATAATTATAATTATGACATAGATACATATAGGTTTTTTTTTGTCTGTGATTATATCATTCACTTTTTTCTCCAACACACTCAAGCATGCATCAAGACACAACATGTCACCCGACTTCAGCCATTGGCTGACTTCATTATGAGCTACAGCATGCCACCCTTTTACAAGAAGCACATCCAACCACAAAGTGGTTCTGTTTATGGTAATGTGTACTTTTTGAGACCAAAAACAATTCTGCCTTCATTCATTTTTTTGTAGATTGACAAAAGCCCAGCAGCTTCCTAAAGAATAAAGCTGTGCAAAATCATGACAAAACAAAACAAGAATAGCCGAAAGGCTGGTGAACAATCCCATACCTATTGGCTTTGCTTATTTGTTACTGTGCTGGACAGCTCCCTTTTCCTTGAACATAAGAAAGGGCACACGTTTATCAGCCTCTAATAAGGGTGAACAAAATGACTCATTGACTGATATAATAATAATGATTCTGGGGAATGTTTTTGATGAAAAGTGTCATAGTTTTAAGTGAATCCTTGTTCTATACTCTCCTCTGTTCGGCAATATCTCTCAAAGGTACATCCAGATGAATAACTGGACTTACTGCTGAAGGAAGCTAAACAAGAGCACTGGCTGTTAGCAGCAGAAGCTGCTGCAAATCTCAAGGGGAAGGGTGGGAAGGGGAAAGCATCGGACAGAGAGCATTGAATAATAATAAAAAAACAATAATAGTAATAAAAAAAACCAAAAAACGTGCCTTTCCCAACATCTTGCGCTACACTTCAGATGGTGTCCCAGCATTCCCCGGAACACCACCACAGTAAACCTACCATGACAGCAGCACAAGGATTGGTCTGGCTAGCTTGGGCTGCCACTCAGACACTGCGTTGGAGTCTGTGCAGTTTCTCTAACCCAACTGTGTAACACAGCCATGTTGGAGAAACCTAAGTGCTCATGTCAGTTTGGCCGGCCTAAGACGGCCAGCCAAACTAACATGCGCACTTAGTGCACTGAATCCACTCCCACCTCCCGTGGACCAGCCCCACCCCTCCCTTCACACACTGGCTTAGCTAAGCCAGCAGCTAAAACATAAAACAAAATATGTTTTTTATTTTTCAGCTTCTGGCTATTAGCCAGTGGAGCGATGCTCCTTCAACATTGCGAAGGAGACATCCCTAGCTGCTAGATAAAACCTGGTGGTGAGGGGCAGGAAAAAATGACGCCCACACCTGGGAGAAAACTTGCAGGGTGTGGGGTCATTAGTTTTTGGTTTTTCAGCAGTAACCTTTCTGAGTGTAAAACTAGTCTGAAATTACTGTGGAATCATGGGGAGTAACTCCAATTTCCACGATAGTTCCAATTCTTACTTACCGTCGGAGTCTGACTCAGATAATGATTGTATTCCTACATTCTGGCATTAGAACCTAACAAAGAATTGTTAGTTCTGGTTGTGAACATATCGATGCAGTATTTCCAATTCTCTTGTAAAGTGCCCCTTAGAAGGTAATTAGCAGCCATGCTTGATTCTCAATGCACGTTCTAGTCAATATGCCAGATTTAGGGTCAGTATACCAGATTTAGGATCAGCAGCAAATTGGATGTAAACTCTGCGCAAGCTGATAGGTGGGTTTCTGTTCGAAACATTTGTGGACATATAGTACCCCCGATCAAAACCTATTTGAAGAAATGACACCCCTTCCGATTTGTCATCCTAACGCACCATCTGTTCTGTTGGCACTGGAAGTCATGCGCTTTGCAGCTTGCAATGCAGTGATGATATCAAATAAACTGTGCTTTTCTGCTAAACTCTAAAGACAAAATGATGCCAAACTCCATCCGTTCTGCATTTGTCTGCCACATTCGGTTCTGTTTGTTTCTCATTAGGTGGCTGTTCATCTCTTCCCTGCTTGATTTGCTGTACCAAGCTCATGCTAAACGGTAATGGAGGTGATAAATCTCCTATAATGGAAACAACCAAAAAGCATGAATCCAAAGCAATAATTTATGACATTCACTGCTATCTCTAAATCATTGAAATACATCATGGGACTCGAGCTGCTCTAAGCAAAGGACATGCATTTTTAAAACAAGCTTGTGCTTCCAAGTGTGATGCACCGATTGGGTTCAGCAGCGAAAAGTGCTGCTTTGAAGGAGGCAAGTTACTTACAAAGCTGATTTGCAGTCTGTAGAGAATGTAGTAGACATTAATTGCCTAGTAAATTGCTGAAATAAATGATATTATGTTCCCATAATGAAGATAATCTTGACAAATTAACCAAGCAAATTCGACAAAGTGCACCAAGAGAGTACGAGACATTAGGCAAATAACTTTTTCCACTGTGAAAGTTCTATAATATAAACAAGGTGCAGTACTATCAGAAACCAAAATGGGGGACTTGTTAAGTAACGTTTAGCATGGGCAAAAAGGGAAGAAATGCTTTTTGCTGATGCTATGCTGCACTGGCAAAAATAAAAGCGTCCTTATGCATGCACATTTATGTGTCATTAGGCTATGCCAATCCAGCATAATGATGAATGTGCACAAGTGCATAACCATGCATGTGCATGCATAAAGCATAACACTGCTGCCATTTTATAAAAACAATAGTGTTCCAAGATGGTGGACGCCACCAATTGTGGAGCAGTACATTTTTACAAATCATGTTTTGAAAAAGGAGCAGCCCAGCAGCAAATGGCAACTACCAGCTCTACCAAAATATTTTAACAAAGCAATTTTTTAATGAAGAACACAAACAATGTGTCAGGAGGGGTGGGGGAACAATGTCTGAGAGAATTGGGAGGAAACCAGTGCAAGTGAGCAAAAGGGAGCCGACAAAGGGGTGAGGGAGCAACAGAGAAGCTTGTTGTTAGGTGGAAGAAACATTTATAAAAAAAAAAAAAGTCAGGCAAGGATGTTTGGGAAGCTGTAGATAAGCTGGTGCTAGTGCATTTTCCCCTCACCCTTCAAAGGGTTTGAAAAATGCTTCCTTTCCCTCAGGTCGATGGATCTATTCGCTTAGTGAAAAGAGTGGTAACTATTTACAACAAATTCAAACCCAAGCAACATTTTAAACACCATGACCCATGTGGTCATGGAAGAAAACTCGACTGAAAGTTTCAGATCTTTATTTATAACCACAAAGCCAAAGTCACTTAAATGGGGCGCAGAATCAAATTGTAAAGATAAATGAACACCATAGGTTGACCAAATCTACGAAACAAGATTAATCTACTTACCATGAACACCATTTGACATTCAAGACGAATAATACATATCAATAAAGCAATTACTTGTGAGACAAAGACATGTTTCAGTTCACGCGGTGAATTCATTAGTCAAGACAATTTGCAAAGGTTCAGAATTCAGGGATTGGAACATAGGGTCTCCTACTACTAACCAAATCAGGACAAGCATGTGTGAGTGGGCTACACATGCAGGCAAAAGTCAAAAAGAGCAGACAAGAATAATTTTGGAAAAAGATCTTTCTCAGGCTAAGTTACACTAACTATGAAAAAATAAAAGACAGGTGTCAGCATACTAATTCTACTTTGAAAAGCAGTTCAGACAAAAAATAAAATTTAGATTCCTAGGTTCAGCATTCAATTCAGTTTTATCAGCTAAACGTGTAAATCATCAGCAAAGTCAGTTGGAAGAACCATCGGGGGAAAGTGCAGAACATGGGCTGCACATAGAGAATCAGGAAATATCCAAGGGGACAAGTTAACAGAACAAGATTCAAGAGGCGACTGCCACAAACTTAGAAAGTCCGTCCCTACTTGGGAATACTCAAAACAGTTCTATTGGTCAGTTCAATTATTCCACATTATGCAAAAAAGGACAATATATAATCAGCCCCTTGACAAAAATCAAGTTTGCAACATCACAGCAATTTCACATGTTTGGTCTGGTATAGCTACTGTTTCCGTGTGACTCCAATAAATTTAAAAATGTGTACATCACTTTTTGCAATCCATGTTCCTTCCCATGGCACAAGACGATTTCCACAGCTCTCATGTGAATGGACAGTTAAACAATGGCACTGCTTTTACTTTTCAGTCCTCAGATTCTAATGTAACAATATCAAGGACACTGTGAAATGAAACTTACACATAATACAATAGGACTGTTTACTAATTGCGTGAAACAACCTAGTGGAAGAATTCATGTTAGACGAAAATAATTGACTCAGCATTTACTGCTGCTGCAAATGTGAAGAATTTAGGCCTAGTTATGCTAACACAAAAATGCAATACATTAGTATCATCATTATTGAAAAAAACATAATATGCAAACTTATGAAATTTGCATTACAAATATATCATCAAAATATGGAAAAACATTTTATTAAGAATGGCAATCTTTGTTAAGGCATCACATTAGTTACAACAAAGATGTGCATTTATTTTTCTGCACACATATAACTTTAAAGCAATAAATCATAAAGAATCAGTTTTCCTGCTACTAATAAATCATTATAATGATTAAACTGTATTTCCACATTGTTAAATCATTATAGCACTTTGTCAGTTCTGGTAGGCACAACATCTGCTAACATTTAAATTTGTACATTTTAAAATATGTCAGTGCAGCTCTCCAGGTTAGGCTTTTAATCATTAATCAAATGCTGACTTCGGGTGCACCAAAACATTACTAAAATGTATGTTCCAACACTAACAAGAGGGAGGAGGAAGGAACTCAGACTTCATAGAGGTGGAGGTATTTGAGAGAGAGGCAACACCTGAGGGAGAGATCAATGAAATACATTGCTCTAAAAAAAAAAAGAAAAAAAAAAAGTATAGGGTCAGATGTACATAGCTTCGTTTTTGCAATTTGCTAATTGCGGATTTTTGCAATTCCCAATTAAGAAATCGCAAACAGCTATGTTCTACAGTGTGTTTTACACTGTTTGCGATTCCCACTGGGTCGCAATTGACCTACCTTATTAATATTCATGAGGTAGGTCGCCAATTGCGACCAATCGGGAATCGCTAAAAACCTAGGGATGGTAGCCTTCTGGAGACAGCAGACCACCATGTCTGTGTTTGCTTTTAAATAAAGCAACTTTTTTTTTAAATACAGTCCATTTCCTTAAAGGAAAAAGAAAAATTAACCATTTCAGTTTCGTTTTTTAAGAGTAGGCAGTGATCCGTGATACCACTGTCTGCCCTTACAAAAAAAATTAAAACTCATTCACAAAGGTGAAGGAGTCCCTTGGGTACCCCTTCCTGTTTGCAAATAGGTTACCACCAAATTGCATTTGTGGAGTCGCTATCACAGTGGTTTTCAAACTTTTTAATACCGTGCCCTGAGGTGAAAAAAAATAATCATTGAGCCCCTCCCTTAGAATTGTTTCACAATTATTCCACTAAGTTGGCAATGTTTAAATATGTCTAGACATATTTAAACATTGCAGTTAAGTTCTGTTACTCTTCTAAAAATGCAATAAATTATTTTCTGCTGAAGACAGAACACTTTTATCTGCATAATGCATCTTTGGGCCAGAGCCCAGTTAGATGTTTTTCTAAATTTGTGTGACTAAATTGTTTTGCATGAAGCCCAAACATGCTATTCTAATCTGGTGTTAGTTGGGGGTCTCACTGATGAAGTTCGCTACTTGTAATAACAGTTGATGTCTTTTCCTTGTTGAATCTAAATGTATGTAATATTGTTTGCACAGTTATTCTTGCAATTCATTTGTACTGCAACCTTAGAATGTGTAGTAGCTCAAGATTTGATAAGATTGCGATTCTTTTGCTGCTTTGGACAGCTGGTATTGTTTTTGTATGTTTATCATATGATTTTGATACTAAGTTACGTGGCAACAGCATTGTTAAGATAGGGAAATAAACATTCTAACTTTTACATAAAGGTTTGGTTATTTGTGATGATGTGTCATGATGTGTGGTATTACTGACTCCTACTGATTATTGATGATATCGATTGTTGGTCTTATTGATCTGTATTGGTATGGGATATATGGTGGGAAAAACTCAAAGCGCAGTCAAAAGGTCCATCGGCCTATTCACATCTCTCTTATAAGTTTACTTAATAAGGTCTGACGCACTAACAAGCGCAGCCTTCGAAACCATCTCCCAATCCATGCTCCATAACAGACTGGAGAGGTTAGTGATTACTGGAAAAGCTCTAAAATGGGTGGCTTCGTTTCTTAACAACAGAAGTATCCAGGTCAGAGGTGGTTCATATTTGTCAGGGGTTCATCAGCTGAAATGTGGTGTGCCTCAGGGATCATCCTAGAGCCCCACTCTTTTTAATGTATATGTATGGTCCCTGGCTGATGCTATTTGCTCATTCTGTTTCACTATGGTGTCCCTTGCAGATGACACCCAAATTGTGGTCTCCTTGGCACCAAATATAAATCTAACCACAGTGAACCTATCTAGGTGCTTTGAGCAGGTCAATAAATGGATGGCCTAAAGGGCGACCAGACGGAGGTCACAGTGGTGGAAAGTAGCCCATTCCTCTGAGACCATCTTATATTGCCTCCATGTCTGGAGGACCATCAATCCACTACTTCAGAAGTTAAGAGCTTGGGAGATCTTTTGGACAAAGATCGCATAATGGCCTCCAAGGCGAAGAGTTGCTGGGACTTGTTTTGGCCTACTAAGAGCCCTATGGAAGGTGCTTAAACGGCTCCCTGTGGAAACTCAAAGAATAGTTGTACAAGGTCTCATACTCTTGTGGTTGGATTATTGCAGTGTACTCTATTTTGGTAGCCCTGTCTATGTTCTTAAGAGACTAAAGACCATTCAAAATCCTGCAGTACATGCCCTGCTGAACCTTCCTAAATGGCAGTCTGTACGTCAAGTCCTGGTTAGTCTTTATTGGCTGCCAGTAAGTAAAATAATTGATTTCATGGCTCTCTGCATTGCACACAAGATCAAGTATATTCAGGGACCTCATTTACTGAGTAATTTCATTGTTGCTTATAGCAATGCACAAGAACTGAGATGTAACAACTGCTTTCTTCTGACTGTCCCCTGAATTAAAAGGGCTAGGAATGGTGGACGATCATTTGCCTACCTGGTGGCTAGGCTTTGGAACTCTCTCCCTATCATATCATGGACAGCAGGAATCTGCTCAACTTCAGAAAGCTTCTAAAGACTCACCTGTTTGTATGATGCATCTTTTATGAATTCTGTCAGCACTAGGAAGCTGTGTTTTGGGTAGCCATGTGATCTATAAGAACGGAATAATAATAAAGAATGTGCTAAAGAGAAAAGACCTACGCCCTATTCTTTGATGCAAGGCAGCGCTGCACAAAAATGTGTGCGCTGCTGTGCATTAAAATGAGAGAAGAAAAATGTGCCATATCTAAAAAGATGTGGTGCATTTTTTACCTCTCCCAGTATTAGCATACTTTTGGCAGCCATGTACCTACATACATCCTTGTGCCATAATGCTTGGTTCTGTGTATTCTCTAAAGGGGTCCCTTCCAGTACAAACACTGTGCTGTGAGGCTTTTCCCACTTTGTATGTGTGTTGAACAAAGCACACATAGGAAGTTGGAAAAATGAAAAGATTGATTTTCCTTGTTATGCTTGCCTCAAGGAGGTATACGTTTTTACCACAAATGCCTGTTTACCAATGTTTGTAAACAGGGATTTGTGTCAAAACCCATGGGGGTAGCATGGGAATGCCCATGCACCACTTATGGAATGCTCCCTTGACATGAAATAATGCAAAGCAGTGCATAACTCAACTTTGTGTTACTTTGGGGTACTATCTAATGCAAATCCTGATATGCATTGAATAATGAATTATACCCTAATATTTTGAGCCCAGGTTGTGTCATAAATATGATGCAACTTGCCAGAAAGAACTACAGAAGCATTTACTGCATACTGTTAATGCCAGGGGTACGCCATATCTCTGGAGTATTCAACTATGTGAGCATCCACCTCCTCTTTAGTCACCAAACACCAGAGAAGTCTTCTGGAATATGTGGGATGTCATGAGTTATGAAGCATAATCAGTGTTGTAAATAGAAATAACATATCTCTGGGATCCCATAAACTGGGGCCCTGGAGTGATAGCAGAATGAAGCTGTAGCTACAAGAGTCCAGTTACATTTTTTTTTTAAACTCTGACCTAAAGAAATTGGCAACAAGTATAGTGTTGAAGCAAATATGTTCTGGCTAACTAAATTAGTCACAGACTGCATTTTAAAATATATTACTGCTTAAGGCACCTCTTTCAAAGATTCCTGTGTTTAGGCAATAATGAGAGTTTGAACTGATTTATAAGAGTTTATTAATCATTAGTTCTTAAACCTTTTATTTTTACATATTAAGTACAAATTACAGAATATAGCATACAGCAAGTCCCAAAAATCCAATCCCTATTTTAAATTCTAAACTAATAGGCATAGGTAGCTGAACAACTCATGAAGAGTTTTCTCGCTCAGTGTACATAGAAAACTCAATAGCAGAGATTAGTTTGAGTCGCAAATTATTAAGAATAAAATATAAAATAGCCAAAAGTTACAGCATCTGAGAGTCTATCTACCCACTGTCAGTCTATGAGTCTCTCCAATCCAGGAAAAGGCAAGAATGACAGTAATCTAAGCCAAGCCAGTCCCCCCTTCTTCTGTTATTTCACTGGCACATCTTTTATACAGAGTAAGATGATTTGAATGTTTTAACAATTCCAGAGATAAAATTATTCTCTTGTCCACTCAGGAAGTGAGGGTTCAGTGGGACAAGGACAGTTTTCATTGAGAGGATAAATTCTAGCAATGAGCATTCTAAATATATAACTAAACTATGAAGATATTTGAAACATCAACTAAAGTTCTCATCTGCATTGGTTTCTGTAGAACAGAACATTCATGTAAGTTTTATGCTTAAAAACATAGGCCCTCATTACAACCCTGGCGGTAAATCACACTTTCCTCCGTGCAGAAGACCGCCAACATACCGCTGCGGCCATGTAATTCCGCTACAGGTATTACAACCCACCGCTCGGAATCCGCCACAATACAGACACCCACACAAGTCCGCCACACCAAAGGTCAGTGATAAACTGGCGATACCAAAACCAACACCGTCATGCCAACAGGAATACGCCCACACTATCACGACCCGCGAATCAATGCGTCAGTCTTTCAACCGCGGTAATCCATTGGCGGTTACACATCGCTGCGCTAAAAAGACACACACACTTGCAAAACACAACCACATTGGACAATTCGAAATACACACACCTGATACACATACACACACCACACCCACACACCCAATCCAATATAAAGCACACACCCACTTGTGAAATCCTATGTGGGCTGGACTCTGATTTTGCTGTTTTTATTACTCTGGGCACTTTACCACTGCTAACCAGTGCTAAAGTGCAAGTGCTCTTGTTTAAAATGTGTATGTAATTGGTTCTCCATGATTTGCATATTTGTTTTACTGTTAAGTCCCTAGTAAAGTGCACTAGAGGTGCCCAGGGCCTGTAAATCAAATGTTACTAGTGGGCCTGCAGCACTGGTTGTGCCACCCACAAAAGTAACCCTGTAATCATGTCTCAGACCTGCCACTGCAGTGTCTGTGTGTGTATTTTTACACTGTAAATTCGACTTGGCAAGTGTACCCACTTGCCAGGCCTAAACCTTCCCTTTTCTTACATGTAAGGTACCCCTAAGGTAGGCCCTAGGTAGCCCCAAGGGCGGGGTGCAGTGTATGGATAAGGTAGGACATATAGGGGGTCATTCCGAACCCCGGCGGGCGGCGGGCACCGCCCGCCGGGCGGAATCCGCCCAAACACCGCCCTGCGGTCAAATGACCGCGGGGAGCATTCCAACCTTCAAAAGATCGCCCGCTGGCCCAGCGGGAAAGCCCCAGCAAAGATGAAGCCGGCTCCGAATGGAGCCGGCGGATTTGCTGGGGTGCGACGGGTGCAGTTGCAGGCGATTTTCTGCCAAGCAGACACTGAAAATCTTAATGGGGCCCTGTTAGGGGGCCCCTGCAGTGCCCATGCCTGTGACATGGGCACTGCAGGGGCCCCCAGGCGCAGGGGCCCCACGACACCCGTTCCCGCCAGCCTCTTCTTGGCGGTGTAAACCGCCAGGAACAGGCTGGTGGGAAGGGGGTCGGAATCCCCATGGCGGTGCTGCATGCAGCGCCGCCATGGAGGATTCCCTGGGGCAGGGGAAAACCGGCGGGAAACTGCCGGTTCCCCTTTTCTGACCGCGGCTTTAACGCCGCGGTCAGAATTGCCCCGGAAGCACCGCCAGCCTGTTGGCGGTGCTTCCTCTGCCCTCTGCCCTGGTGGTTAGAAACCACCAGGGTCAGAATGAGGGCCATAGTAATGTGGTTTATATGTCCTGACAGTGAAATACTGCCAATTTCGTTTTTCACTGTTGCAAGGCCTGTCTCTCTCATAGGATAATATGGGGGCTACCTTTAAATATGATTAAAGTGTAGATTCCCCTAGAGAGTAGATGGACATGTGGAGTTTGGGGCCCCTGAACTCACAATTTAAAAATACATATTTTTGTAAAGTTGGTTTTGAGATTGTGTGTTTGAAAATTACACTTTTATAAAGTGAGCATTTTCTTGCTTAAACCATTCTGTGACTCTGCCTTGTTTGTGGATCTCCCTGTCTGGGTCAGTTGGACAGTTTGGTTGTTTTTCAACTCACACTAGACAGTGACACAAAGGAAGCTGGGGTGTAGCCTGCAGTTCCTAATTAGCCATCTCTGCTAGGAGGGAGGGGTGGAGTGATCACTCTCATCTGAAAGGACTGTGCCTGCCTTTGACAATGCAGACTCCAACCCCCTGGTGTGTGTCTGAGGCCTGGCCTGTGCAATGCAGGATTTCACAAGTAGGTGTGAGTCCCCTTTGAAGAAAGGTGACTAAAAAGACTAAAATGGGTATAAGGAGGTCACCCAAACCTACAGACTTTAGAAACACCTCTGGAACCAAGAGGAGCCTCTGTCTGGAGGAGAGCTGATTAGCTGAGGAAGAAGTGCTGCCCTGCCTGTGACTGTGCTTTGTGGAGCTTTCCTGCAGTGCTGCTTCTGCCAGAGTAAGAGGGCAAAGACTGGACTTTGTGTGCCTTCCATCTTGTGAAGTAATCTCCAAGGGCTTGATTTAGAGCTTGCCACCTGTTGTTTGAAGTCTCAGGGACAGCAAAGACTTCTCTCTGCCAGCACCTGGAGTCTCTGGAAAGACTCCCGCTCTGACAATTGGTGCCCTATCCAGTCCCTGGGCCCTTGAAAGGAAAGCTGGCGGAACTCCAAGGAAATCGACTTCGGACGACTCCGTACCGATGCCGCTGCTGAATCCGGTGACGCCGCCTGCACCCGACGCAGTGACCTTCACTGGAACGCGACGCTCTTCGCAGGCCCGACGCCGCTGCAGCCCCACTGAAGTCTGCGACTCCATGGAAGTCACTGCACCACGTCATGACCGACGCCGCTCTAAGTGCACAGATTCAGCGTTTCGCACAGACGCCGCGATCCCTGACTTCGCGCATCGGCTTGTTTTCACTCTTCACCAAAGGTACTGTACTTGGGGGTCTACACGACTCCGCGTCCGGCGCCGCTGGTGTCGGCTTGTTGGGAACGACTCCGTCATGACGCCGTGTTAACATCTCATCGAAGCATTTTTGTTTCTAAGTGCTATTTTTTAGTTTAATCTTTAAAAATTCATAACTTGACTTGTGTATGTTGGATTTTTGTCCTTTTGGTCTTTTTTTGTATAGATAAATATTTCCTATTTTTCTAAACTGGTGTTGTGTCATTTCGTAGTGTTTTCATTAAGTTACTGTGTGTGTTGGTACAAATACTTTACACCTAGCACTCTGAAGTTAAGCCTACTGCTCTGCCAAGCTACCAAGGGGGTAAGCAGGGGTTAGCTGAGGGTGATTCTCTTTTACCCTAACTAGAGTGAGGGTCCTTGCTTGAACAGGGGGTAACCTGACTGTCAACCAAAGACCCCATTTCTAACAGAGAGAGACTACCTAAAACAACACCAGCATCCACAGACACACAACACCATCACTTACACAACATCCACGCACCTCAAACAACACACACCAACACATCCCCTCACACATCACAACAGACACCACCTCACACATCACCCACACCACATCATGGCACCTCAAATACACCCAAGGTTCTCTGAGCTGGAACTCAGGGTCATGGTGGAGGAAATCATCAGGGTAGAGCCACAGTTATTCGGATCACAAGTGCAGCAGACATCCATTGCAAGTAAGATGGAGCTTTGGCGCAGAATTGTCGACAGGGTTAATGCAGTGGGACAGCATCCAAGAACACGGGATGACAGCAGGAAGAGGTGGAACGACCTACGGGGAAGGTGCGTTCCGTGGTAACCAGACACCAGATTGCTGTACAGAGGACTGGCGGTGGACCACCTCCTCCCCCACGACTAACAACATGGGAGGAGCAAGTGTTGGCAATTATGCATCCTGAGGGCCTCGCAGGATTAGCAGGAGGACTGGACTCGGGTAAGACATATCTTTACTACTTTATCCCCCACACCCCACCTGCATGCCATCACATACCGCCACCCTTACACTCACACCCATCACCTCAACAACCCACAGATACCCCACTAACACAACCCACACATCCCAAAACCAAGCCCTGCATGTAACACCAATGCATGGACACCCATCACCAAAGCATGTCCAGTACAGAGACTCACTCATGCCCCAAAATCACCAATCACACAAGGACCAAGCCAATAAAGCAAGCACAGGAGTAGAGGGTCACTCACCAATTGCACAAGATGGCACACACAGATACAATAACTATGCATTTACACCCCAACAGGACCCATACCCACCGTCACCGGACAGAAGGTGCCAGACATATCCAGTCCCCCCACAAAAGAGACCCACAGTGATGACAGCAGCTCTGCATGCCTGGAGCAAGATGACCAGCATGGCCCATCAGGGACCTCAGGACAGTCGGTTCCCATCACACAGTCACAAAACACCACAGAGCCTCCCCCCTCAGTAAACACCATCACAGCACCCACCCAGCTGGCCCATCCCTCTGTCCCCAGGACATGTCAATCAGCAGTGTGTCCACCACTACAGGGAACCAAGGCAACCTCACTAACACAGGACAATCAGGGACCTGGGCGCAGTGGCAGTGGGCACACGGTTCAGGGGACAGAGGCACAGGATACCAGGGAAGCTGGGAGAACTGCTGTGAGACAGGGAGAGGACAGGCCCAGGGAACCCACTCTCCACGAGGCACTCTCCAACATCATGGGAGCTTACCACCATTACCATGAGACCATGAGCATGGTACTGGCCCAGCGGCTACAGGAGGAACACTACCTGGGGACCAGGGAGGACTTGAAGTCCATTAACACCACCCTGGTCACCATTGCAGGGGTGCTGGAAGACCTTCTTAACACCAGGAGGGACGCAGTGGCACACTAACGAGCACCTAACACTAGCCTGGACGATGAACAGCCCTCCACCGGCGCTAGTGGACAGGAGGCACCGCCACAGGAACAACAGGCCACCAGCACCCTACCCCCTGCAGATGGAGAACCACCCTGCAAACGGCCCCTGAGATCCAGGAAAAAGACAGAGAACATTGCCAAGACCCCCGCCAGGAAATAATACCCCCCTGAATGTCACCCTTCTGTCCCACTATGTCACCCTGTCCATCCTTAAACTGCCATTGCTCAACTTCCTATGCCCCTTTGGACAATGCACCTGTGAAACAAATAGACTGGACTCTGCCATGGACATACCTCCACCATCACCCCAGCCCGTTTTTACACCCCCTCCACTTATTTGCACAGGAATAAACACACTTAAATCACAAAACAATCTAGAGTCAGTCTGTGCTTTCACAAATGTGTAATTGCAATATCTATGGAATATAGCAATGTCAATTTACTTGTTCACATACCAATGTAACCCAGCTGTAGGCCAGGAGTAAACATAGCAGAGGGCACAAAATGGGACCCAGATCTGTGAAATGGAAAGTCAAAGTGGCAAGTCAGTGAAAATGACAAACTTATGCTAGCTCCAACAATAGTATGAGATGTGGGAAGCAGTGACATCTTCTTACCTGTGTCTCACTGGAAGTATTGCATGATGATGTTGTTTCGGTTGGCGATATCCTCTTCTTCTGCCTCCTCTTCTTCACTGTCCACAGCTGTCACAAGACCACCATCTGGCCCATCCTCCTGCAGAAAAGGCACCTGGTGTCGCAAAGCCAGGTTGTCCAGCATACAGCAGGCCACGATTATCTGGCACACCTTCTTCGGTGAGTAGTATAGGGAACCACCTGTCAGATGGAGGCACCGGAATCTGCCCTTCAGGAGGCCGAAGGTGTGCTCTATTATCCTCCTAGTTTGCCCATGTGCCTCATTGTAGCGTTCCTCTGCCTTTGTCCTGGGATTCCTCACTGGGGTCATTAGCTATGACAGGTTTGGGTAACCAGAGTCACCCTCAAATGTCGAGGGACAACTGTTAGACACACACTAATCCTTAGGGACAACCCCATACCCCGACACCTATGTCAACTGTATTGGGACCTTGGCCTCACCTATTAGCCACACACAGTGCCTCAGGAGTTGCCCCATCACATAAGGGATGCTGCTACGTCTCAAAATGTAAGCGTCATGTACAGAACCAGGATACTTGGCATTGACATGGGAGATGTAATGGTCTGCCAAACACACCATCTGCACATTCATTGAATGGTAGCTCTTCTGGTTTCTGTACACCTGTTCATTCCTGCGGGGGGGGGTGACAAATGCCACATGTGTACCATCAATGGCACTAATGATGTTGGGGATATGTCCCAGGGCACAGAAGTCACCTTTCACTGTGGGCAAATCCTCCACCTGAGGGAAAACGATGTAGCTGCTCATGTGGTTCAGCAGGGCAGACAACACTCTGGACAACACGTTAGAGAACATTGGCTGAGACATCCCTGATGCCAAGGCCACTGTTTTTTGACCAACTGGACAGGAAATGGAGTACAGATAGGACCTGCACTAGGGGGGTATCCCTGTGGAATGGCGGATAGCTGACATCAGGTCTGGCTCCAACTGGGCACACAGTTCCAGGATTGTTGCACAATCAAGTCTGTATGTGATTATGATGTGTCTCTCTTCCATTGTCGACAGGCCCACCAGGGGTCTGTACACCGGAGGATGTCGCCATATCATCACCTCCCCCCAGCAGACGTGCCCCATGGAGGAGAATAGCGAGCAGAGAGTCATCCAACACTGAGGTATCACAATGTGTTATTTGCAGAATTGTTATTAATCCACAATGTGCCGGTATCTGTCTGTATTCCCAGCCTAGATAGGTGTGACACAGTTTTTATCCATCCCATGTGGCCCCCTGAAATAGCGTCTGCCTGACCTGTAAGGTGGGACAAGGGGATATGAGGTAACTGCGCTGACGTTGTACACCATCGCGGTGGGTGGTCGAAGACTGCGCCGCAATTCTGCATTGGTTAACATTGGGCCCTATGGGTCCCAGGAGCCAATGTTGATGTACGCCGGCGGTGACGGTACGCACCGCCGCATACGTGACTGCCATTTTCTGTCTGGTCACTCACTTGATACCTGACCTTCAACAGTAGAGGCCCTACACTGCAAGTGCTGCTGTGACCTGTGTCTGGAAGCGACAATGACTACAGTGTCTGGGGAAAGGGCCCCTGCCTTCACTTCAGAGGAATTGGAGAATCTAGTGGTTGGGGTCCTCCCCCAGTACACGCAACTGTACGGTCCTCCAGACAAACAGGTGAGTACACTGTGAGCATGCTGCATGGGCAATGCTTGCTTTGAGTGGTGTGGATGGAAGATGCATGGGGGGGCAGAGGCCTGCATGTGCGGATGCTGAGTGTATGTGTGTCAGGACATGGGTGGGAACTGGTGGGCAATGAGTAAGATGGTCCAGACGGGTGAGTAATTTCCTTTCCCCCTGTACCATTCCTCTAGGTCAGCGCCCACCAGAAGAAGGGTATTTGGCGTGCCCTCGCCAAGGACGTCCAAACCCTTGGGGTCTACCACAGACGGAGCACCCACTGCCGTAAAAGATGGGAGGACCTGTGCTCTTGGAGCAAGAATATAGCGGAGGCCCAGCTGGGGATGGCCTCCCAACGTGGAAGAGATGCCCGTCGCACCGTGACCCCCTGATGTCCCGGATCCTGGTGGTGGCATTTCCAGAGTTGGATGGGCGCTTGAGGGCATCACAGCAGCCATAAGGGGGTGAGTACAATCTCATTCAGCTGACTCAGTGCGCATTACCAGGTGTCTGGGTGGGGGAGGTGCTTAGTGGGCTCCCCTAGGCCAGGGCGAACTTGGTAGGCAAGGTCCCTTGTGAGGCAGGCTATGTGGCACCCCAACCCCACTAGTGTTAAGAGCTATCTACAGCTAGTGAGGCTCCTGTGACTTCTAGGTGTGCAGCAATTGGGCTTAGGCCTCATACCCCGTGGTCAGGTGAATTTTCTAGGAACTGTTAGTGCATGGCGCAGTGCTGAGGGCTGCTCCCTGTGTGTTGTGTTCGCCAACGGTAGTGGTGTTGCATGCACTGAACATGTTTTCCTTCTGTCTTCCCCTCCCCTTTTTGTGGTCTCCCTGTTCTTGTGTGTAATAGCATCATCAGGCAGAGGAGCATTGGCACCGGAGCAGGAGGGAGCTGCAACCCACTTGGCCCTGGAGGGTGAAGCAACGGAGTCTGAAGCCACCAGTGGGACGGAGGGCGAGGGGAACTCCACAGCAGGGACAGGAGCAGACACCAATGACATCGACTCCTCCTCTGATGGGAGCTCCCTTGCAGTGGTGGGCACCTCTGTGCCCACTGCATCAACAGGTGTAGCCGCCACTCCCCCACCAGCACTGCCCTCCCAGCAGTCCCTCACCGTATGTCCCGTGCCTGCTCACTCAGGAGGGTGGGCATCTCCTTCGCCCCAGGCACCTCAGGCCCTGCCCCAGTCAGCCCTGCTGCCCTCAGTGAGGAGGTTATTGACCTCCTGAGATCCCTCACTTTTGGGCAATCTACCATTTTGAATGCCATCCAGGGTGTTGAGAGGCATTTGCAACAAACAAATACATACCTGGAGGGCATTCATTCTGGGCAGGTGGCCCAACAGAGAGCAGTTCAGGCTCTGGCCTCAGCACTGATGGCAGCCATTGTCCCTGTGTCCAGCCTCCCCCCTCCAACTTCCTCCACCCAGACCCAATCCCCTGTACCTCAGCCTATCCCAAGCACACCATCAGACCAGCATTCACACACACCAACACACAAGAGTGGACATGGCAAACATAAGCACCACACATCCCACAGGCACTCACACAAGCACCATCTCCATGCAGACACAGCAACATCCACTGCCTCCACTGTGTGCCCCTCCTCCACGTTGTCCTCCTCCCTCCCTGTCTCGTCTCCACTCACACCTCCATGCACTACATCCTCAGCCACTACCTCCATCACCAGCAAGCCCATCACCACACACCTCTCACCTTCCCATCCCAGTGTGTCTAAAAAACTTTTCCTGGCAACCCTTGACCTCTTCCCTTCACCTACCCCCCGTCCTTCCTGACCTGAGCACAACTGCAGGGTCATCGAGTGCTCAGGTCAGGAGAGGGAAAGGTGGCACCGACTGAGGGACCAGTGTCACACCTTCTGTCCACGACCACACCAACCTGTATGGCGGCAAACACCGCTAGATTCCCCACCACCACAACCACCACCTGCACCGCCACCTGCACCGCCACCTGCACCGCCACCTGCACAGCCACTTGCACAGCCACCGGCATGTCTACAGCCTCAGCAACAGTCCCCAGCCTCTTCCCCAGTGGGCAGCCGTCCGAGGCTGCATTAGACGTTCTGCTGGGTCCCTCAGCAGATGCTGACCCATGCACCACCGCCAGCACCGCCGCCACAGACACTGCCGCAAGCACCGCCACCGGCCCCGCGACATGCTCAGACAGCTACAATCCCCAGTGGTCAGTCGTCCGAGGCTGGAGGAGAGTTGCTGGACCCTGGCCAGCTTCCATGAGGCATGACTTCCATCACTGTTTGCACCTGCAGGTGGAAGGCGAAGCTGCAGCAGTGTGAGGTATGTTGCTGCTTCCATGGTGTATCATGCTACCTGTACCTCAGCAATCTCGTGGCACACCCACACAGGTGTGGGAATTATACCAGCCACACTGCCCGTGGAGCACCCTGGGCACCATGCCCCCTCCAGAACCAGTGGAGAAAAGCATCCACTACCTTAGTCCTTGGCAAGATGAAGCACTCTGGGCACCAGGCCCCCTCCAGAACCAGTTGAGAGATACATCCACTACCTCAGTCCTTGGCAGGATAAAGCACTCTGGGCACCAGGCCCCATCCAGAACCAGTGGAGAATGACATCCACTACCTCAGTCCTTGGCAGGATGAAGCAGTCTGGGCACCATGCCCCCCCAGAACCAGTGGAGAAAAGCATCCACTACCTCAGTCCTTGGCAGGATGAAGCACTCTGGGCACCAGGCCCCCTCCAGAACCAGTGGAGAAAAGCATCCACTACCTCAGTCCTTGGCAGGATGAAGCACTCTGGGCACCAGGCCCCCTCCAGAACCAGTGGAGAATGACTTCCACTACCTCAGTCCTTGGCAGGATGAAGCACTCTGGGCACCATGCCCTCTCCAGAACTAGTGGAGAAAAGCATCCATTATCTCAGTCCTTGGCAGGATGAAGCACTATGGGCACCAGGCCCCCTCCAGAACCAGTGGAGAATGGCATCCACTTGAGAGACTGTGGCTTTGCACTCCCCAGGATAAAGCAGTGGGCAAACCACCCACTGGAGAGACTTGTGAGACTGTGGCTTTACACTCCCAGGACAAAGCTGTGGGCAAACCACCCACTTAAGAGACTTGTGAGACTGTGGCTTTGAACTCCCCAGGATAAAGCAGTGGGCAAGCCACCCACTTGAGAGACTTGTGAGACTGTGGCTTTGCACTCCCCAGGATAAAGCAGTGGGCAAACCACCCACTTGAGAGACTTGTAAGACTGTGGCTTTGCACTCCCCAGGATAAAGCAGTGGGCAAACCACCCACTTGAGAGACTTGTGAGACTGTGGCTTTGCACTCCCCAGGATAAAGCAGTGGGTAAACCACCCACTTGAGAGACTTGTGAGACTGGGCTTTGCACTCCCCAGGATACAGCAACGGGCATGGAGCCCCCTCGTGCAGCAGTGAAGCCGTGCGTTCATCTGGCTGAGGCCCCTGCCCCTGAGGTGCCTGTATATTTTCGGTCTGATGCCCCAGCAGTGTTCTCGCGGTTTCCACTCAGGTATCTAGTGTGGGCTTCACCCATGCATTTTGGGACCAGTGGTCCACGGACAATGATTGGTACACTATCTGGACTTGTGTAGTTGGTGTACATATTTGTATATACTGAATTTAGATTTTTGACTATCTGATTTTTCCTGATTACAATCGTTACAATAATTTCCTTTTGTCTTTGCGTTCTTCCAAGGGATGGGGGGCTGTATATGTAATGTTGCTGCATGTATTTGTGTGTATGTTGTTGTGGGTGAGGGTGGGGGTGGGGGTATTGCGTGTTGTGTGTGTGTGTCACTCCCCCCCCCACTGTGTTGTAGGTGCAGTACTCACCGTGGTTGTCGTCGCCGCCGTTCGTACTCCTGGTAGATGAGAAGATACACCAACATTGGTAACACCTGTAGTTCGGGCTCCATGGTGTCCTGGTTCCTCGTTGGATGTCGAGAGGTGAGTGTTTTCCCTTCTGTGTACTGTTTCTGCCGTGCTTTTCATCGCGTTGGTTCCGCCACAGAAAAGGTGGCAGATAGATGTGTTGAAATACAGTGGGCGGTACTTTGTGTTTCGCCTGTCTGTTGGCGGTTACCGCTGTGGTGTTTGTTTCTAGTGCGGTGGCGGTCGAAGTGTTAAAGTGGCTGTCTATGTTGGCGGTTTCCGCCATGGTCGTGATTCCCTTTTGTTTTCCCGCCGGCCTGTTGGCGGTATTACTGGTTTTATAACACCGACTGCCAGGGTTGTAATGAGGGCCAGAATGTTTTTTTCATTCTCACAAGGCTTTACACTAGAAGCCTATTCAGAAAGAAAAAAGTATTAAGATTTGTTTAGCAAAAAAGAAATTCCAGATCAGGTCAAGCAGTTAAAAAGAAAACTATTACTTCCTTGTTAGCATAGGAAGTATGTGTCATCAAAAGTTAAGCAAACTGCCATGACAGGGGCTAAGAAACGCAAGTTCCACTGAGCTATAGCATTTAGGAATTTGCCAGCATTAATGTTTTTGTCAAGCGCATGCTGTGAAAGCTTTCAGTAAAAAAAAAAAAAAGATTAATATGCATTGTTTTTTAGGCCTAGAATTCACTTATACAGGCTATTGTTTTAATGCATTTATTTATATTAAAATCACTAGCAACCTCCCTCATCTGATGGTTTGGACCCATCACAAAAATACCATGCAAAAATGTATGTAAAATTCACTCTCATCTTCTTCTGTATATCTCCTTTTCCTTTTCAAATGTTCTCTTTCTTTCAATCCCTTATATTCTTCATTTACTCATTCATTGAATTCTAGTTCCTTCTTCCTTCTTTTATTAAAGATACATTATTGCCTCATGTAAAGCAAAGGTGTAAAGAAAAGAAGCTACTACTATTATTACAGGAACTATAATAGTTTGAAAAATCCTTCCTCCTACTGCCTTAAACCATCTATCTATTGAAGAAATTCCTTTTGTTAAACTTTACACTATGCTAGTGGTTGGTAAAGGTTCTAGATCAAGTTTCAGATCAGTAATATTCTTTGCATATTCTATTATCTTCTTACTTTTATCAGACATGTAAGTACAACATTTTCCAATTCTCAACATCTTGCAGACTCCACCTTTCTCCGCTAATAATATGCCTGAAGCACAGCGATTTTGAAGAACCATAGATCTAACAGCCATGAGCTCAGTGTACTCTACTAATAAATCTCCAGAAGTACTAGTGGCTACTCTATCTACTACTATTGAAAGCTTTCTAATGTTATCATCATTCAATACTACTCTTGCAGCAGGAATGATTGCTCCAAATATATCTCCTACTAATTGTGTCCCTTCATTTACACAATGTTTGTATCTATGTGCAGGTGCGAGTGTTAATGAACTAAATTCTGAAAAGCAAACATATATAGCAAACATTGTCCCAATGAGCAGGCAGTCTAAAATAAACGTTCTCTCCACAAATAAAATATACTCCAGACATTGCTGGATAATCTTATAATATCTGTCATGATCCTCCAGATAATTTAAACACATGATCAAAATCACTGTTCCCCACTGGTGTTTTTGTCCACTAATTCATCACTTTTCTCTTATGTCTCTTAACTAACTTCCATTTAGAAATGGCTGTCTTCTTTTTGAACTCAACTTCCTCTTTTCTCTATACAATCTTTTGAATAGCTTCCTTTTCATATACACTTTTTTCAAATTGTTTATTTCTCTCTTCTAACATTAAGGCAAAACCTTTCTCTAGTTGGTTCATTGAGCATGTCAGATTTTTCTCATGAGCCTTAACAGTGTTAATTGGGAAAAAATGGTCTAAAGTAATGCCATACAGTCTCCATTTCTCCAGCTTCAAGATGTGCATTCATACCCTTCATTAGTGGAACTTTTAAAAGAATCACGTCAAAGTGATAATAATGTTCAAAATGTCTTTGTCTATATACAAAACTAGGAAATATACTTCATGAGATAGCATAAGAAAGTGGACTATGATGATAAGAAACCTCTTCAATAGCTGAAGATGGCATGTGTGCACCAACTTAACAATTCTTCACATCAATATTGCGCTAGTGTATTCTCGTAATTAGTCTACAATAAACATTTATTGAATAATCTTCATGCAGGCTACGAATGATGCTTTTAACTTGTCATCATGCATACTTAGCTTAGATGTTGCATTAATACATTCAATTACAGTTTTCTCTTTCTCTGGTGTGAATTGTATAACTAACAATATTGCTAATCTTACTAAAAATACAAATATACGCAAAATCTCTAAAAAGGTTTTGTATCCATTTCTATTAGCAGTAGACATGTTTCTCTGCAACCAGATCTACTACCGACAATAAAAATCTTTGTTACAGCAAGATACTGACTGTTTTTCTTATAAAGTTGAACTAGATGAATTTCTTCTTCAAAATAGTTTTTTACAAGGTAGTTTATGTCAGGCTTAATTCATGACAGTCTTCAAATTCACTTCCTGAATCCAATTTAGTGTTTTTCTAAAATGATATCCCTACACTTCTACTGCTCTATTGGACCTGGGTAATCTTCTTATCTTCTTTCAGTTTTTGCTAGTGTTTTGTTTTAGTGGACAGTTCATATGTTTGGTTTGTCCTAAGTTTTGAAATTTTGAATCTCAATATTTGTGTTTAACCTAGTTTTGTCTTAATTTCAAGAGGGATCTGGTAATTCTTTATTCTGTTCAAGCAAACTGAAATTTGGATGTTCAAGTCTTGGCTCACATAGTATGTCCACTCATCCATTCAGGTGCTGAATATCTTTGAAAAGGTACACTAGACCTTTTAGATCTTCTGGGTACTTGTTGTTCTTCTTCAGTGCCACGTCTACCACTTGACTCTAGTTCTTCTTTATTGTCAGTGGTATGGATTCAACTGGCACACTTGATTTCAATTTCTTTTGTCTGTAAACTTTTGGCCATTCAGCATTTTGAGGATCCCTTCTTGCTTCTACTCCAGAACTCGTACCTTCTCCAGAATCACTTGACTGCTCTGTGTGAAAACCTAAAAACATTTTCTTCAACTGATTCCTTGCCTCCGCTCTTGTCTCAAGAGGTCTAATGCCACTTTCTGAGGTATCCATCAATTGAACTTTTTCACCTGTCAGAAGGTTTTCACCCCTTTCACTTTCTGGCTGTCACTGATTACATACAATTCTTTTTTGAGTATGAGTTTGCACAAATTGCGATGATACATTCACCAGTGTCTTTGGTTTTGGCTCATAGAACACTATTTCTTCATAAGGATTCCTTGTCCTCTGGGTATGTGAAGCATGCACCCAGTTTTGAATTCCAGCTCATTTAACAGCTGTATTTGTAATCAGGATAATTTGGAAGGGGCCTTTCCAATGTGGCTCTAGACAGAACGTTCTCACTTGCTTCTTGATTGTGACCCAGTTTCAAGGACTAAGGTTGTGACATTGCTGACGGTGTGGATTGGCAGTGACAGCTTTATGCTTTCAAGAGATAAAATGCACCACGTCAGCCAATCCCTTACAGTAATTGCGTACCATGTCATCTGTTATGTTTACAAGTGCATTTGCAGGCACAGCAGGTGATCACACTGCTCTGCTGTTGTGAGCCACTCATTTGAACTCCAGGCTGTTCTGATGGGGTGATGTTGTTCCCCAAGTCCCATTGGGACCTAACATGGTAGCAATTAATATAGGCACTGCCCCCTCGTGAATTTCCAAGGGGCGGGGGTTGGGATAAAATAGAAAAAGAAATACCAGCCCTCCAATGTTGCTGATTTAATACACTGAGAATTGCTGGGCTCTGGACAATATGGAATCTTGACTCTGGATATTAGCCCACCAAGATCAGGGATCAATTGCAAGAAAAGTGTTTGTCCTGTAATTAAAGACACATGCTAATTTAACTTTTGTGATAACAATCATAGCATAATAGGTTACATGGTTTTGTGACATACTCATAACATCCAGAGTTATATCATAGCATCTCTTTTTAGTGAATTGTTCTCATCAGAGAACAAGCCAAGAGAATATTAGTCTTTGTTGATTTGTTGGGAAAGAACAGTTATCAAAAGTTCAAGAAATAATATATAATTTCAGTCGCTTAAATCCTGCACGATTGGGATTAGATTGTGGATTAGACAGTTTTCAATGGTGCATTTAATAGAGGAAATAGATCTTTCCTTTGCTAATATGCACCCTTGTTTCACAAGTTACTCTTCTTTCAAAAACAACGTTTTACAAATAACCTTATAAATGTTTGTTTATTATCTTAAGGTAACTTTTTGGAAAAGTATCTCAGCGGAGATCTGGCACTGCCCACAAAAGAAATATAGTGGTTCTTAGTCTTGTTTGTTACAGAAACAAATTGGATTTTACCTTCAAGTGCTCAACTGAATGAAGTGCGTTTCAGAATGAGAAGCATAGTCCAATTTCGCCTCTTTTGTATGCTTACTTTACAGGGAATAGGGGATTGCAGACAGCACAGTAGAAGCATGAGAGTGACTCCGAAAGACTGCCAGACCTCTGGGATGCCGTTGCTGAAGAACGGACTGAAGGAGAAGAAGACACCATCACAGCAACAGCTGAGATTAGGTAAGTGGGGCAAGAAGAGAATGCCAGGCTAGAGACAGGTGAGTTCTTGCCAGGAATTAATGAAGCAAAGCAATGAGTTTCTGTACTGTGTGACTGAAATAGTCGCTCGGCACATGTAAGAACACCTGGAGTAATTTGGCAGTTAGAACATTGGTGTAATGAGGATTCTGCAGATAGCATGTTGGTGTAATTATCTAATTACACTAATTACATCCTTGCATGTTGTGCATCTGTTTTAACAGTTTACACAAGTGCACATGAGAGCTGTGAAGGTACATGGAAAACATGCTATGCTTGAGAGATGTTTATGCTGATCATCAAATGAAACAGAGCTGGTTTACATTAGCAGCGTTTACCTCTACCATTAGGAATATGGTAATCATACAAAGACTAGTCAAGGGTGCTTACTACTGCTACCAGATTACAATCATTGCATAAGGATGATTTATACAACAATATACCACCAAGGTCATATGGGGGGGTATGTGGCTATGTGGTGGAATGCACAATGAGACAGGATGTGACACTCATAACATCTGCCCATCAATATTTCATGAGGCCACAAACCAGTTTTTTTGTAGACTCATTAACACCAACAATAAAGCATTGGGTCATTTCAGTGAGGTGGATGCACAAAAGTTTGTCAATCTTGATTTAATAGTACCATTTAATTGCTCCACAATGCCAGAAGCCTCTGGTCGATAACTGCAATGCAACTTCTGTTCAACATGTGATGCTGGATACAACACTTTTATGATCTCACTATTGAAGTGAGTACCTCACTGTGACTGACTCCTGAAAATTCTTGTATGCCATTGAGTAGGCTTCCTGTCATCTTGAGAAGATGCACACTATAACTAGGACATATCTCAGCCCATTACAAGCAGGCATTTTGATGCAGTCTATATATATCCGGTTAAAAGGACCACCTGGTCTTCCTATATGACATTGTGTTACTTGTGTTTGTTTGCCTACATTAACCTGTTGACATATCAGACATTGATGACATAATACTTCTGCTTGTGCTTTAAATCTGAATTTGAACCAGTGTTGTTTGAAGGTTATCACCATGACAAATCTTCCTAAATGTTTGACCCCAAAAGGTGTAGGTCCAGATTTCCTTCCCTTATGAATGCCACACATGATTTGGAGATTCAGAGGTGGGGAGTCAAACAGGGGTTATGGACCAAATTCCCCCTCAAAAAGTAGATGTTTAAGATTGATTAAGAGTGAGATTCCCCAACAAAAAATATAGTGTAAAAAGAGTAATTCCTAATGCAGTCTCTTCAGTAGTCAAGTTGTCGTAAGGTTCATCAGTTATTTTGTAGACGGATTATTATTTGTTTAATAGATGTTGAATGAGAGAAGACTTGACAAATTGTAGACTGAGTGCAGTTTTTATTCATATGTTCCAAAATATTTGTTGTGGACCAAAGCACAGCCAACACTTGTTGTGCCCTCTATGGTGAGTCCACCTAGGGCTTCCTCAAGGCTGCAAACAAACAAAAGTGAACACTACAAATTTTGTAATAAACTAGTAAGAAGAATAATAGAGGTGTCAGTGAGTTAAAACCTTGTGATGGGGCATGCAGAGCCCTAACCCAACCATGACATTCTGCCTGAAGATACGTCAGTCATAAGAATATCTTAAACCCTGAGTGAATCATCATAGTTCATAAGTGAAAGAAACAAACTTAGAATCATCCAAGGAAAATCCCTTTGAGGCAGTATGTGGAAAAGACCGATAGAGCACAACTAATAGATTCATGGTTAGCCTGCAAAATGTGCAAGATGTACAAAGTGAAGGTTAACTCATAAGTTGAAGTGTTAACAAAGGTGCTGGCACTTCAAGTTGGCAGATAAAGTAAAGTTTAGTAATAAACCACATGTTTCAAAAAGTTCACTAGTTACCACATGCTATGCCATGTGAAACCATAACAGAATAAAAAAGGCTGAAGAAATCATACCCATATAATATTCATCTAAAACAGCACCTCATGTTGTATAAGGTAATTGTAATAATCATACATGGCAGCAAAATCCTGTCGTATATGGTCTGAAACATTGTGTGAAAAGACGAAAGAAAAGAAAGGAAATTAAATGAGAGAATATCTCCCCTCATCGAGAAAAATAACTGGAGAATGTTGTGTACTGATAACTTAAAGGCTTTTCTTTGTCAAAATATGTAACCATATAGCTTAAAGGTAATAATAAATTAATGAAGTAGTTAGTTAACTCTAAAAGTCATTTAGAGGAGAAATATTGATGTTATAAAGTATTTATATCAAGTCTGGATTAGTTTTATAAAGTAGATCAACTTCACCGTAGTGAATATCATTCAAAATGATTTAAATTACTGAGTTTTTTTCAAAAGTAGAAGAGCATCAAAGATACAGCGGTTAGGGACTCACCCAAATACCTATTATTAGTTATTTGAATTGAAAAGATGGCTGTCGTCTGCCGTCTCTGCGTCCTAATAAGGCGCCATCTTGAAATCGTATCGCCAGGTGAAAACATGTATTTATCTATAAAGGATCTAGTCCTCCATTTCTTTTGGTGCCCTAGATTAAAGGAAGGACGGAAGTGGAGCGCCATATTGACACGGACTGGA
Organism: Pleurodeles waltl; assembly: GCF_031143425.1. Classification (NCBI taxonomy): domain Eukaryota; kingdom Metazoa; phylum Chordata; class Amphibia; order Caudata; family Salamandridae; genus Pleurodeles; species Pleurodeles waltl. Next base: position 71,723,831 of record NC_090439.1, read on the forward strand.
ATTCCGTATATTAGTGGAATTCTGCTCAAACAAGGTAAAACAACTAATGATAACTGACAGAAATTGATTGTGCTAATGATCGATATGGTTGGCGAGAGGGTCTTATGGAGGTGCCATTTTGAAATGGTCTCGACGGGTGTATTTATCCGACGTTCCTTATGGTGCCCTAGAATAAAAGAAGGACTAAAATGTAGCGCCATATTGACAAGGACTAGAATTCCATAAATTGGTGGAATTCTGCTCAAATAAGGTGAAAAAAATAGTATTTAGTGTCTCGGGCATCTGTTATACAAAAGATCGATATAGTAAGTAAGAGGGAAAAAATGTACCCAAGAAAAATCGATACAAGTAGAGTGTACAAATGTTAGAAGTTCTCTTATGTCAAAACGATCATTGAAGAGATAGAAAAAACAGAGTAAGGAGGGCGCCATCTTAGAAAGTCATAATATATAATGAGACTCCAAGTCCAATATCTGGTGTTTAGTGAAGGAACTCACGTGTAAAGACTATTAAGCCTCATGTCAGCCGGTCGGTGAGTGATACAGTAGAAAAGTTGGAAAAGTATTGAGGATAGACTTATTTAACAACTTCAACGTGTAGTACAATAGTTCATTTTCACAATTACTACTCTAAGTCCAGACCGTGTTGAAAACTTAAGAAAAAACAAATAGTTAAGGAAGGGTAAAATTAAAAAATACTAAGGATATTTTTTATAGATAACATAGCGTAACTATGAATGTCAGATCTAGCTGAGTCAAAAGAAAAATGGCAATCAAAGAAACATGAAAACCAAACAAAAGAGCAAGATTTGACTAGATCTATAATCAGTCTAGATATAAGTTCTGGATTTCCTTTTTGGGTTTGACTCATGTGCTGCATCCAAACTTCATGTAGATTAGTGTAACCAGTAGTGCCATTCCAGGTCTTTGTTGAGACCTCTCCGTACAGTATCATATCTAATGATAAAACAGCTTTCATTTTGACGTAGTTGTAGTTTCAGATCACCACCCCTAGGATGTGGTTTCAGTTGCAGGAGGACACAAAATGTAAATGTACGATCGTTCGGATGGTGTTCATTATAGTGTTCCATCAGGGGCAATTTGGTATCATTTCTTTGTATGTTGCGATAATGTTCTTGAATCTGAGTCTTCAGTGCTCTGATTGTGCTTCCAATATAGGCTTTTTACAGGGACAAGTGATAAAATAGACTGTATTTGTACTATTGCAATTGATAAAGTTGCGTATAGTGAACGGGTAATCATTGATCAATATGGATTTAGATTTAGAATGACCAAGTTTGCAAACTGAACATTTTGTACAGGTGTAGAAACCCTTGGGTCACTGTAAGATACTACTGTTGAGAGGTTGGTTGAAGAAGAATGAGGAACAAAGTTTATCCTTTAGATTTGGTGCTCTTCTAAAGCCCATTTGTGAATATGATGAAATGTGTTGACTAATGGATGAATTATTCTGAAGCAGGTACCAGTGCTTTCGTAAACATTTGGGAATCAGGTGCTGACCGTTATGGAAATCTGTGATAAAGCGAATTGCAGAATTCTCATTTGTGATTTTGTGTTTATTGAGTATCGTATTGCGATCTAAATTGGCAAAATGTTTCATAGTCTTTTTCAATCTTGAAAGCTTGTACCCTTTATTGGACAGGCGTTGTGTGATTTCAGAAGAAGCTGTCATATAGTCAGATAGATTGCTGCAGTTCAATCTAGCGCTCCTAAATTTTCCTCCTGGAATGTTGCGTATTATGCTAGACGGATGACAACTGGAGGCATGTCAGATAGAGTTTGCTGTAGTGCTCTTTCTATGTAGACGAGTATGTAATTTGTTATCTTTGATATATAGTGTGAGGTCTAAATATTCCACTGAGGTTCTCGAATATTGGTATGTGATTTCAATGTTCCATCTGTTCGGTGTTAATGATTCGAGAAAGAGTTGAAGTTGAGATTCTTGGCACTGCCAGATAAGCAAGATATCCTCTCTGTAGCGGCCCCAATAGATGATGTACTGAGAGAAATCTTCAATATTCTCATTCCAGAGCCAAAATCTTTCTATAACTCCCATGAGGATGCATGCATAGGGTGGCGCAAATTTGGCTCCCATCGCCGTCCCTTGCAGTTGGAGGTAAAATTGACCTTCAAAGAGTAAAAAAATATTTTGAAGACAGAGGCAGTCATTATAACATTGGCGGTAAAAGCCGCTTACCGCCGTGCAGAAGACCGCCAACACACCACCGCGGCCGCAGAAATCAGCCACAGTTATCATGACCCACAGCTCGGAATCCGCCCAAATTCAGTCACCCACACAAGTCCGCCACAGCAAAGGTCAGTGATAAACTGGCGAAAACAAAACCTCCACCGTCACACCAACAGAAATACGCTCACACTATCACGACACACGAATCCATGCAGCGGTCTTTCAAATGCGGTATTCCATTGGCGGTACACACCACCGCGCTCACAATACACACACTCTTACAAAACACAGCCACATTGGACAATTCCAAATACACACACCTGATACATATACACACACCACTCTCACACACTCAATACAATATAAAACACACACCCACATCACCCACAAACCCCTACGACCACAATCACCGAAAGAAGGCCATAGAGAGACACCACAACTACCAAGCATCCACAGGTACACAATACCATCACCCACAGAACTTCCACGTACCTCACACAACACACCACTAAATATCACCACACTTATCACTACACACACCACCCCACACATCACCCACACCACCCCATGGCACGGCAAAGACACCCCAGGTTCTCTGAGGAGGAGCTCAGGGTCATGGTGGAGGAAATCGTCCAGGTAGAGCCACAGCTATTTGGAGCACATGTGCAGCACACCTCCATAGCTAGGAAGATGGAGCTATGGCGCAGAATAGTGGACAGGGTCCACGCAGTGGGACAGCACCCAAGAAATCGTGATGACATCAGGAAGAGGTGGAACGACCTACGGGGGAAGGCGTTCCGTGGTCTCAAGACACCACCTTGCGGTTCAGCAGACTGGCGGCGGACCCCCACCACTAACAACATGGGAGGAGCAGGTCTTGGCGAATCTGCATCCTGAGGGCCTCGCAGGAGTAGATGGAGGAATGGACTCTGGTAAGTCAAATCTTAACTATTACATCCCCACCCTTCCTGCATTCTATCACATACCCCCACCCTCGCCCTCGCCCCCATCACTCCAAGTCCTCACAAAGTCCCAATATCACAAACCACACATCCCTACACCAAGCCCTGCATGTAATAACAAAGCATGGACACCCATCACCAAAGCATGGCCACTGCACATACCCATACACCCCCCTAACCCACCATCGCACAAGGTCCCACACAGGAATGCAAGCACTGGGGTACACGGTCACCCACCTATTGCACACCATAGCACACACAGATGTAATAAACATCCCTTTATACCCCTGGAGGACCCCTACCCAACGTCACCAGACAGGAGGGTCCACACATGTCCACACCACCAACAGAAGAGGCCTACAGTGATGACAGCAGCTCTGTCCAACTGGATCTAGATGACCAGCCCGGCCCATCAGGGACGTCTGGACAGTCGGTTCCCCTCACACAGTCACAGGCCACCACAGAGCTTCCCCCCTCTGGAAACACCAACACAGCACCCACCCAGCAGGCCCATACCTCTGTCCCCAGGACACGTCAATCAGCAATGTGTCCACCACTACAGGGAACCCATGCTAATCCACCACCCCAACAACAACAGGGACCTGGGGGCAGTGGTAGTGGGCACACCATCCAGGGGACAGAGGCCCAGGAACACAGGGGAACTGGGAGGGCTGCTGTGCGACAGGGGGAGGACAGGCCAAGGGAACCCACTCTCCATGAGGCCCTCTCCAACATCATGGGAGCCTACCACCACTCCCAGGAGATGATGGCAACGGTACTGGCCAAGTTTCAGGAGACCCAGCGCCTGCAGGAGGAACAGTATTTGGGCTCAGGGAGGAACTCAGATCCATCAATTCCACCCTGGGCACCATCGTAGGGGTGCTGAAGGAAGTACTCAACACCAGGAGGGACACTGTGGCACAACAAGGGGCCTCTGACATTAGCCTGGACGATGAACTGCCCACCACCTCCGCTGGTGCTAGTGGACAGGACGCCCCGCCACAGGACCACCACACCAGCACCCCACCCCCTGCAGAGGGAGAACCACCCCGCAAACGGTCCCTGAGATCCAGGACAAAGACAGAGAACGATGCCAAGACCCCCGCCAAGAAATGAGACCACCCTGAATGTCATCCTTCTGTCCCACTTTGTCACCCTGTCCATCCTCAAACTGCCCCAGCTCCAATTCCTATGCTCATTTGGGCAATGCACCTGTGAGACTAATAGACTGGACTCTGCCATGGACATTCCTCCACCATCACCCTCACCATTTTACAACCCCCTCCAATATTGAGCACTTAAATAAACACCCTTGAAGCACAGAACAATCTGGAGTCAGTCTGTGATTTCGAAATTGTGCATTAGCAATTACAGTGACAAAATGCTCTTTCAATTGTAATGTCAACATACCTATGTCACACAGCTCTAGTCCATGAGGAAACACAGCAGATGTCACACAGTGGAACCCACAACTGTGAAATCGTAAGGGAAAGTGACAACTCAGTGACCATACACTGGGTGAAAAGGACAGACAGTAGAGAGGAAGTAGTGTTAAAGTACATGTAGTAGGCAGGTTTGTATTCTTACCTGTGTCTCACTGGAAGAATTGCAGGATCACAGAGGTCCTGTTATAGATGTCTGTTGGAAAATGGGTTATTGGTAAGGGCAGGTAGGTACCTACACCTAGCAACAAGCCACTAACCTCCACTTAGGTCCAGTTAGGTCTCAATAAATTAACCCCAGCTCAACCCTTGGTAGCTTGGCAACGAGCGTCAAGGCTTAACTTAGGAGACAGTGTGTAAAGCATTCAAATATCACAAAACAGTAATTAAATAAAACACAGGGAACAGTTAAAAAATCCAAAATCAATTTATAAAAATAGTTTATATTTTTATCTTTAAAATGACACCAAAACGAATAAAATCGGATAAAGGGAACCGGAGATATGATTTTTTAAAGAATTATTATTTTTCTAGCGCTTAGAAACAAAAAGCGCCAATCGGGTCATCTGGTTGCACCTCGACCGGGGCAAAGTCAAACTTTCAGGCCGACTGCGATGGAGCCCTGCTCGGCTACAGGTCGCGGGAGGCCTCGGTTAAAAAGTTACCTTCTGACTTAGTCTTTATTTTGAAGATTTTCTTCAGCGGGACGAACCTGCCAGTCCTATCCGACCTCCTGGAGCCCTTCTCCGGATACGCGATGCTGGATTCCTCGGTGGAGATTTTTACCTTCGGACTTAGTCGTTTTTTTGACGTGAAAATCCTTCGACCGGGGTAAACCTGGATCTTGATCCGACGTCCATGGAGCCCTTCTCGGATACGATGGCTGGGAGGTCCCGGTCAACTTTTTACCTTCGGACTTAGTCTCTTTTTCAGAGATTTTTCTTTACCAGGACGAACCACCAAATCAGGCCGGGTCGCGGTTGAGGCAAGCCGGCTAGAATTTCCGCGGCGGGTCGGTCCCTCTATGGAGCTTTTTTACAAAAATTCTCAAATCTTCTCCAAACTTCTGGGGCTTCACCCAGATGTTCTTTTAAGGTTCTTTTGAGGTCCACAGCTCACCCCAAGGGTCCAGAAGTTCTGAGATGGTCCTTGGGGGGTGCGGACTACCACTCCCAGAATGCACCTGGCGCAAACTCCTTTTTGGCCACTGGACAGTGGTCAGCTGGTCACTTTCTTCAGGAGTTGGTGCAGGGGACTCTGGATAGCAATTTTTCACCTGTAGCAAACAGGGAGTCCCTCCTTGAACCAGTTGAAGCCAGGCAAAGTCCTTCTTGTGGTGAAGCCCAAGTGTGCAGCTGGTGCAGTCCTTCTGAGTGCAGGTTCCAGGTGCAGGCCAGGGGTCCAGCAGGGCAGTCCTTCTTCTCCTTTAGTTCTTTTCTTGTTGAAATCTGGTGGGGATCTGAGGTGTGGGTGCAGGTCTGCCAGTTTTATCCTTGCTCCTGGGTGAAAAGCAGGGGGGTCCTGGTTCTCCAATCAGGTACAGGGTCGTCCCCCTGTGATGACCACTTCCTGGGAAGTGTGGCAAAAATCCATCCCAGAAGGCAACATTCTCTAAAAATCCAACATGGCTGAATCTGATTTTTGGAGGTTACATCTGGCTGAGCCCACCCACTGGTGTGGCTAAAAATCATAAACACACCCCTCTCCTGCCCTCTCCTAATCTAATTTTATTTATTTATTTATTTAATGCGTTTTTATATAGCGCGGACTTTACCCGAAGGTGTCCGAGCGCTTCACAATAGGCAAAGTAAAGATACAAGAGGAGAGGAATTACAAGTGAGCCTGTTACAAACGCAAACGTTACATTACATGAGGCAATACGAAAGGAGAAAGTGACGTGTGCAGGTTACAAGAGCAAATAAAGTACGAGTAGAGGAAAAAAAAAGAAAAAAATAGCAATAAATGGTAGACACTCAAAACACTAAAACAATAGTTACGTTACATGAGGCAGTGGTGGCCGTTGTGCATGTATCAAAAGCAAACAAGATAAAAGAGGTAGCAAATGATACGTTGTAAAAGGAAAGGTGCCGTGTGCATGATACACAAGAGTACAAAATACAGGTAGAGGTATAAAACCGCACTAAATGGCAGACACTCAAAACACAAAAACACCCTGGGAAGGCACTTCTATAGGCATGGAGAACAGAATTTCCTATAATGGAAGGACGTCCTTCAGAAAATAGAGGGCTTGAATTAAATTTGGACGTGTCTTTGAAGGAGGAGAGCTTTGAGGTCAGTTTTGAAGGCCTGGGAAGAGGTGGTGGTCCGAAGCTGAGGCGGAAGTGAGTTCCAGATTCTCACTGCGTTGCCTGAAAAGGATTGGCCCATCGATCTTTCCTTCTTGAAAATGGGAGGTTCAAGCAATAACTTTTCTGCATTACGTGATGGTCTGGAGCCCCCAGAGAGTTTCAGTTTATTCACCAGGTAGCGAGGGGAGGAGGAGTGCAAGGCTTTGTGGGTGATACATGCAGTTTTGTAGATAGATCTTGCCTCTATGGGAAGCCAACGGAGGGTGGATAAAATGGGTGTAATGTGGTCGCTTCTTTTGGCCCCATATATGAAACGAGCTGCTGAATGGAGAATAGACTTCAGGGGGGAAAGGTGGGATTTGGGAAGGCCAGTAAGAAGAGAGTTGCAGTAGTCCAATCTGGAGAGAACCAGCGATTGGACCAGGGTTTTAAGGTCGTGCTCTGGGAAGAAGCGACGAATTCCCCAAAGAAGGCGCAGTTGGTGTCGAGCAGACTTTGCAATGGAGTCGATGTGGGAGAGTAGATTGAGTTTTTTGTCGAGTATGACACCAAGGGATTTTGCGCTCTCGACAATGATGGGCTTATTGTTCATTAGATTGATCTGATCCATCCATGATTGCACTGGGGGATGAGAAAGTGAGGAGGAGAGGAGGAGGAATTCTGTTTTGGAGGGATTCAGGATCAGTTGATGAGTTAACATCCAGTTTTGAATGGAGTCGAGAGTAGAGCTAAGGAAGGAGAGATCGTGATTGGAGGCCACCTTAAGGTAAATCTGAGTGTCATCCGCATATAGATGATAGTGGATCCCGGATTTACTCAGGAGATTTCCCAACGGTTCTAAATAGAGATTGAACAGTGTGGGTGCAAGTATGGAGCCTTGAGGAACACCTTGACTGACCGCTAAAGGAGCTGAGAGACTGTTCGCTATTTTGATCATTTGGGATCTATCAGAGAGGAAGGAGGCAAACCATTTGAGCACAGTGCCCTCCATGCCCATTCTCTGTTGAAGAGTGTTAAGGAGAGTGTTGTGATTGACAGTGTCAAAGGCTGCAGAAAGGTCCAGAAGAATTAGAAGACAAGACTCCCCTGAATCGAGTATCCGCAGCGCGTCATCAATCACTAGCAGCAGGGCTCTTTCAGTGCTGCAGTTTTGAATGAAGCCGGACTGGAAATTGCCAAGAAGATTATCATCCTTGATATGGCGAGAAAGTTGTTTCGCTACACATTTTTCTGTGATTTTCGCAAGAAAGGGTAGGTTAGTGATGGGACGGTAGTTGTTGAGGTCGTTCGCATCAGCGGTGGGCTTTTTAAGCAGAGGGGTGACCTGTCCAGTTTTGAAGGAAACAGGAAGGGAGCCTTGACTGAGGGAGAGGTTTACCAAAGTGGTCCAATAGGAAAGAGAGTTAGTATAGAAGTCAATGGCAATGGCACTAGGGATGGGGTCAAGAGAATGGTTAGAGGGCTTTGTATCGAGGATGCATTTAAGGAGAGCATCGTCAGAGATGGGGTCAAAGTTTTGCCAAATGGTTAAGGATTTGCGCTCCTCTGTAGGGGTAGGATGAATGACCTGATCTACAAGTGATTTTACCTTTTCGTCAAAGAATACAGCGAATTTCGCTGCTTTCTTTGTGGAATCTTCCAATTTGGAGGTTGGGGGAGAGCTGCTTGGGTTCTTGATGAGGTCAAACAGTTTTTTGGGTCTATTTTTGGCTGAGTCAAGGAGGGATTTGTAGTGTGACGCTTTTCCAAGGAAGATGAGCTTGTGGTACTTGGATCTTGCTGAACGAAGCGAGGCCAAATTTCGGTGGAGGGCGCTTGTCTCCATTGTTTCTCAAGGGCTCTTAGGAACTTCCTTTCTTCATAGAGGGATTTGTTGAACCAAGGTGCTGAGGGAGTGGGCCTTTTCTTTTTGCTTTGGAGAGGAGCGACATTATTGATTTCGACTGCAAGGACTGTGAGGCATTGGGAGGTGAGTTCGTTAACATCTAGTTCCGGGTCTAGCCTTGGAAGTGATAGCAAAGCAGAAATACAGAGGGTACTGAGGTCAATATTTTTCGTGTCACGGAACCAGGAAGTAGCCCTCTTAGGCTGGCCAAGAGTTATAGAGTGTGATAGGTGAAGAGAGAATGGGATGAGGAGGTGGTCCGACCAGTCTACATGAATAGGGGTAGCGATAGTCAGCAAGCCTGCTTTAGAAATAACAAGGTCCAGGATTGAGCCTTTAGAGTGTGTTGTTTCTGTGCAGTGTTGGATAAGATTGTTTGCAGAGAGGAAGGTGGCCAGCAAATTCGCATAGGTGTCTTGAGGCGAGCCCCAGTGGACATTGAAGTCACCCACGAAGATCTGATTGTCACTTTGCGTGTATTGGTCGCTGATGCAGTCCGTGAGTTCCTCCATAAACAAAGCGCTGCTACCAGGCGGGTGGTAAATAGCATGGAATCTGAGAGGTGAGCGGTGGAGCAATTGAAGCTCAAGAGATAGGCATTCAAAAGTGTGGAAGGAGCTGTTAGGAAGAGCCTTAAGTTGAAGGGAGTTTCTAAAGATGACTGCAACACCTCCCCCAACTTTATAAATTCTGTCATTTCTAAGTATAGAATAGCCTGTGGGTACAAGGAGATCAAACATAGAGTGAGAGGTATCGTTGAACCAGGTCTCTGTGAGGAAGTGCATGTCAATATTGTGCAAGTTGATGGTATCAGAGATTTCAAGTTTGTGTTTTATTGCAGATCTGCAGTTGTGGAGCAAACAGCGCAGCTCTGACGCAACTGTTTTGGTGACGGGGGCACTTGGGCTATGAGGGGTGATAGGGATATTGTACTTATATGAGGGCGCTCGGGAGGGTTTAGGTGGGTGAGTGGTTCTGACAGAGGAGATGGTCGGAATAGTGTAGATAACAGGGTTACTGGGAAGTGGAAGTGAAGGAAGGGTGGCGTTCGAGTGCTTGTGTGGAATTGCAAACGACAGGCTATGCTTAGCTATACTGGGGTGTGGGGGTGAGGTGCATCTCGTGGAAGGGTGAGTGTTTGCCAAAGGAATTGAGGTGTGTGGAAAAGTCGAGATCTTGGAGCTTAAAACTAAAATGGTAGCTTCAAGTTGGGAGATGGCGGTGATTAGAGAGCCTAGCTTATTTTCCAGAGAATAAGGAAGAGCACAGCATGTTGGGTGGCTCGATGGAAACAGGAGGGGGTGCACTAGGCAGTGTACGGTAGGGAAAGGTGGGGGAACGGGAGGGGAGTAGGGTAAAGGGTTCAGGGGTGGGGAAAGGTTTTGGATGAGAGCAGGAGTTGGTGCGCCAGGGGTGAGAGGAGAGTTGTCGTTGGCGTTGCAAGAAGGATAGAAATTAAGGGCAAAATTAGGGGGCGATAGGATAGGATTGGGGCGGTAGGAGAGGGGAGGAGAGTGAGGAGTCATAGGGATTAGGGAGGTTTGGAAGGAAGGGAGGGGAGGGGGTTGGATAGGTCCTGGTAGCTAAGTGAGGTGGCTGTGAAGGAGCGGGTATCAGGCAGAGTGGGGGGGATTGGGAGAAAGGGAAGTTGAAGAAAGGAAGTGATTCTGCTCTGTCCGAGGGAGGAAAGGGGTTACCAGGGGAGGGAAGGGGGTAGCACAACATTGCTGGAGGAGAGTGGGGAGGGAGAGAGATGGAATGTATTTGTGGGGAAATCGGGGTACATAGTGAGGGGAGGAGTGGGCGGAAAAGCAGAGAGAAGGAGGGAACAAGGGGAACGTAGGGAACATAGACAAGGGGAGAGGGCTGGAGGAGAGGTGGTCTAAGGGGGGTGGCCGGAAGGGATAGGGGGGAGGGGATGAGAATGGAGTGCCGGGACGGTGCAGAATGGACGAGGAGCGTGTTAGCTAGAGGTAGGGCTGAAGTGAAGAGGGGAGGGGCATACTGTGAGGGGGGAGGAATGGGAGGGGAGGTCCGAGGGGAGAGAAGAGGGTCAACCTGAGCCTCCCCAGGGTGCAGCCTATTGTAGAGTGGGGGGGTCAAGGGAGGAGAAAGGGAGTAATTGGTGGAGCTAGATGGAGAGTCAAGGGATAGCCCGGTCGCAGGGGAGGGGAGTAGGGAAGGGAAGAGCCGGTCAAAGAGAGAGAGAACGGTGTCTTTGGCTTGGATCATAACAGTACCGTTGTTATAGAGTGAGATAGTGAGGGAGCCGTTAAAACCCGCAGAGGGGGAAATTTTTAGCTGTTTCCCATAAGGGATAGAGGAGGAGGAGGTGACGTTAAAGGAATTGTAAAAGCTGGTAGACCAAGAGGGTATGTCGTGCGTGAAAAAAATTAGATCGTTTTTGAGCCCCCCATACCGACCATTGTAAAACTGATCGACAAAAAGGGAATCGGGGAAACATTCAATGGTGTTATGCTTGAAACGTTTTGCTGCAGCTTTAGTCAGGTTAGAAGGGTAGATGATTTTGTAGCAATTAATTCCAGACTTAATTTGAGCGGTGGCCATGTTGGGAAATTGTGGAGGAGGAGGGTGGTGGGGATAAGGGAAGGGTGTAACTAGGACGGTGGTGGTGGGGAGAAGTATGAGGGCAAGAAGGGGGCACGTAATCCAGACGTCGGGTGAAGGAACCTGAGTTATTGTGGAGACAGGAAAGTGAGGCGATTAGGGATAGGTTGTTACTTCAGAACAGGGCTGATTCAACAAGATAGGACTGAAGATGGAGTGGTGTAAGAGGAAAATCACTGTACTTATCATCCTGAGATATAAACCACATATATCACAGCATCACAATAGGTATCAAACGCATTGTACTCCCAAAATCTCAACAGTCTAATATTAGACACTTACCTCCTAAGTATCACCAACATTAAGGGCAAAAAGCACAGGGTGGAACATAATTTCACTAGCATAACCCAAAGTATGCAAGACGACCTCAAAATTATAAAACACACTTTAGAGGTAGCCAGAACAGGGTCTGACAATCAAACTACAAGAAATACATTTCCTAGCACCACAAATACACAATGGGGCCTGGCGCCCTACAAACCACCAGGACCCCCTGGTCAACTGGCCAACTCAAAGGGGCTCAAATGCCCTGTTTCCAGAATGTCGGGGCTGCTGCCAATGCAGCGAAAGACCAGCGTGCGTACTTGCGCAAACCTAAACGTTGCAACTGGCACTAAGTGCTGCACAGCTGTGAAGAAATGGTGCAAGGAGTGCATCTCACTCCTAACTCAGACAGAACTACCTCCAAATGCCCTAAGAGTCAAGAGGAGGATAACTTTCGTCAGTTCACCCGTTGGGAGAGGATTTATCTGCTCTTATTGTACAGCTGTTCCCACCATTGTCTCCAGCTTACTTTATATATAGAGCAGCGGACTAGAACAAAAAGAACTTATTCAGTCTTTTAACATTTCATATAGTCCTTTATCTTCAATTTCTATTGGTGTTGCATAAAAAGCAACCAGCGTGGTTCGTGCAGAACCGTATATAGTCCAGATAACTTCTTCAGGGAAGTATAGAAGAAAGATGTGACCTTGATGTCTCAGGCAAGAGAAAAATAATTGATGACTATAGTCCCTCAAAATAGAAGTCATTTCCTGGTAATGGAAATATAAATGATGTCGAGGCTGAGTACTTTGCTGTAAGAATTATTCCTTATGTGCATTACATTCAGAGGGATATGACTCCTCTGTCATGTGATGTAACTCGAGTCTTTGAAGTGCACACAACCCACTGAATAAATGTTCAAAAAACGTGACTCTAAAAGGTAATATTAAGTTTCCAGTCCTGGGCTTTAAATCACCAGCAAGGAGAGACAGGCAGCCTCTGTTATCAGCGCGTCTCTATACTGAAAGGAAGAAACTGATACCCAAGGATCAGAGGGTCTGACAAAGCTAAAATTAAAAGACAGGCAGCCTCATATATATTGTGATAGCACAATCGCGCATATCTCGAAGCGCCCGTGCAGCAAAGTAGGCATCTGCGGCCTGCGCAACTCCTGGCTCCAATAACCAGCACGATAACCCCGCTCGCACCATCAACCCAAATTCACGCTGATCCGTACACCACCTACATTGTCGGCGTGTTCAGGAGCCCCCAGCCCGGAGGCCGTCGCCGTCGTTCCGCCGCCATTTTGGGGTCAGGCACCATGGTTCCCGTGTTGTGTTCACTCAGTTACATAGTAACGTGAATGTTTGTGCAACTGTTTGGCGGCAGGAATCGGTGCTTGGTATGGGTCTGGCACACGAGCACGGCTGACGGTAGACGGTTGAAATAGACCCCTACCTGTGCCTGTTGTGTTCCCGTAATTAGTTCCCGTAATTAGTTCATCTAAATCAGGTATGGCCAATCCTCTTTGTGTAATGGAGTAAAGCTGAGTGAGGGGTCAGTCTCATGCCTTTCCTCCTGTCCGATGCTTCCAGGGCATTCTCGTCCCATGCCAGTCCGTCTCATTGTTGCAGTGTGGTCGCCATTTTAAGGTCAGGCATCGTCGTGCCTGACCCCTCTTTCTGGATCTGGGCCCCCACTAATGCTACGATGGTCACTGGCAGCTCCTTTTTAGTGCGGCTTGCTCCAGAGGCAGTGGGACTTCCTCCCTCTGCCAGTCCATGCACCTTTTTTGCCGGCTTGAGCGTCCACTCCGCCTTTGGTCTCAGGGCAGCCTCTACAGCGAGTCACACTTTATGCTTCCTCCGAGTTCGGCGTTTCTCCTGCTTCCGAAGGGGGCCCATCCGTCTCCCCCACACTTCACATCCCTTCAGACATTATTTACGCTCTGATTGTCGTCGTCCTTCCCCAACTTTACTGAGAGTGACAGCGGAGCCGAGGGGCTTCACGTCCCGGCGGCCATCTTTACACCAGAGCGAAAGGGGGCACCTAGTTGTCAAGGGGGCACCTAGTTGTCTGGGGTTGCAGGATGTGGGGGTGTTGCTGGTTGCTCCAAATGTCTTTCTCTGCCTTTGAAGACCAGTTTGGCAGCCCTCCCCCTTCCTGCCTCACCATCTGCTGAGGGGAGATTCTCTCCCACAGGCACATTCCTTTGTGTGAAGCCAGGCCACTTCACACCTCATCAAGACAGCTTGGCTAAGCTGCTACAGGCTGGCCAATCAGAGCACAGCAGCAAAAACAATGCAGGGCTGAAATTGGCAACTTTTTAGGTAAAGTCTAAAACTTTTTACCTGAACAAGTTATATTAAATCCCACAACTGGAAGTTGTGGGATTTATTACAACAAATAATTTGATACCAAATTCTTGGTATGCATCTTTTAAGGAGACTTTAAAATTTAAAACAAAGTCTCCCCATTCTAGCCTATGAAGGCCATTTACTACAATGAGGGAAAAACGAATTTGGCTGTTTTTACCTCACCAGGGCTTATAAAACTATTTTTATAAAGTCCCTGCTTATAGTTACATGGCACCCAGCCCTAGGGGCACATAGGGCACACCTTAGGGGTGACATATATGTAAAAATAAGGTAGTTTAAGACTTTGGAACTACTTTTAATTCCAAAGTCGAATTTACATATAACTTTAATTTAAAAGCAGCCAGCAAGGCAGGCCTGCCTTTAAAATGACACTGGGCACCTCCGCAGTGCACCTATGGGTGCACTACCTATGCTGTGGTCCATAAACCTACATGCCCTACCATATACTAGGGACTTATAGGTAGGTTAACTTAGCCAATTATAATTAGCCTAATTTGCATATTGATTTTACACAGAGCACAGGCCCTGGGACTGGTTAGCAGTACCCAGGGCACCATCAGAGTCAGGAAAACACCAGCATAAAGTGGAAAATGGGGGCAAAAAGTTAGGGGGCCTCTGCAATCAGCCCTGTTTTCTCACACAAGCCCCCCCCAGCCCACACGCCCAGGAGACTCAGCCCAACCCTGGGAGAGTCTTCCTGGCTTGTTAGGCGAGGAAGACAGTGAAGAAAACTGGCTGTCCCTTTGCAGGGCATACTCTGCCTTACATCCTCCTGTCATGGTCACTCCCTCTGGGTAGTGAAGCCATCCCAACAGTGAAAGGACCCATCTCAAACTGAAACTTCCCTCTAGGGGGGTCTTCCTCTTCTCTCTCTGCCAACTTGGGTAGTGAGGTGCCCACCTCCCCTACTCCTAACTTTGCTAGGGCAACACCTAGCTTACCCAAAGAGGTCACCCAACACTTGAGCAACCCCACCATGACCAACAGGGTCAGGGGGCCTACTTTGCTATTGGCCCTGGGGTCTGCCTCCCAGGCCAAGTACAGTGCTGCCAGGAAGGCTAGCACCCAGCAGAGGCTACTGACAGCTGTCAGTACCCAGAACCACACCCTAAGCTCTCCACTGACAGGTGGCTGAGCTGCTTTAGGGGCAACTTTGGGGTCCTGGCACCCCTCTTGCTGTCTAGAGTGGGGGGCTACCACCTCCTGTGGCAGACACCCTCCTTCCACTATCCCTTCTGTCAGTGCAGGGGCAACACCCTGCATCTGGACAGCTGCCTGACTACTCAGGACTTCCTTGGGGTCAGGGGAGGCCTCACCAGTGCCAACTCTGGGCTCCCCCCCTACTGGGGGAGAAGGCCTTTGGCTCCCTGGAACTCTCTTTAAGAGTGGCCTACCCTTCCTTTTCTTCTTTCCTTTTCTTGGGGACCCCTGTCTCCTAACTGTAGGGACTGACTCCCCAGGACTTTGGTTTGGGGGGGTGCCCTGGGCAACCGCCCCATCTGGGACCAGACCCACCTCTGGGAGGTCATTGCCCAGGATACAATCTAGGGGGAGGTCAGCACTGACTACCACCCTAAACCAGTCAAGGATACCCTCCCTCTCTAGGGGCACTATGGCTACAGGTTTGGTGGTGAACTCCCCTGTGGCTATCCTGACTTTCCTTGTCTCTCCTGGGACATACATGTCTGGGGTCACTAATCGGTCACTCACTATAGTGTGACTGGCACAGGTGTCTCTCAGGCCAGTGGTAGGGATCCCATTCAACTGAATCGGGTGGCAGTGCCTACTTCCACCCTCAGGGATCAGCAGCATACCATCTGGTCCTGTCTCCCAGCTCAATGCTAGGAGGACTTCATCATCTGAGGAGTCCTCCTCCATGGCTACACTGGACAGCCCAGTGCTAACCACCTTCTTTGGACAGGCTGCATCCCCTCTGAAGTGACCTGTCTACTGACAGTCAAAGCAAGCCCTACTGTCCAAGAGCTTTTTTAACCCTGGGTCTCCCTGTCTCTGCTTGTCAGAGTGGGAGTGGGATTTACTCTCCTCCTTCTTAGGGTTCTGGGGTACAGAGGGAGTCTCTGTGGTGGGCTTACCACCTCCCTCCTTAGGTTTTTGGGGACCTGACCCCCCCTTCTTGGAGTCTCCCACCTGGGACTTGACAACCACCCTGGTTCTCAACCACTCATCAGCTGCCTCCCTTAGCTCTCTAGGGTTGGTCTGCTTAGAGTCCACTAGATGCTGGCGTAACCTTTCTTGGGTACAATTGGTCAAGATGTGCTCTCTCATGATCAGATTGTATAACCCCTCATAAGTTTTTACTTTGTTACCAATAATCCAGCCCTCTAGTGCCTTTAGTGAGGTGTCTACAAAGTCAACCCAAGACTGGGTACTGACCTTCTGGGTGTCCCTAAACTTGAGCCTATACTGCTCTGGGGTCAGACCAAACTTCTTAGTTAAGCACCTCTTCATACTAGGGTACGAATCTGCCTCCTCCCCCCTTAAGGTCAGAAGCCTATCCCTCCCTGAGTTGGGGACCAACTCCCACAAAAGGGAACCCCAGTATTGAGGCCTAACCCTTCTCATTTGGAGTGCCCTCTCAAAGGCCTCCAACCACTTGTCTATATCATCCCCCTCTACATAAGCAGGAACCACCCCCTTGGGTAATCTGGGGCAAACTCCCCCACCCATGGACACCTCAACTTCTTTATCGCTGCCACCATCTCTTTTCTCCTTGTTTGCCCACTTTTTCTTTTCTAGGGCCAGCTTGTCTGCTTCCAAAGCTATATATGCTAGCTGGGCCTCCAGCTCTCTTTCCCTGATGGATGGGTTCTCTCCTCCTGAAAGGACCCCCTTCCCACCACTAGCTTTGGGTCTGTCCCTAGTGACTGTATGTACTGAGGACCGTTCTTCCTCATCCTCACTTAGGCTCAGATGCCCTCCCTCCCCTGAGTGGTTAGAGCTAGCACCCTCCCCTGTTTCTTCCTCCTCTGGAGCTTCCCCTAGGTCTACCTCTTGGGCCTCAGCCCATGCTGTCAGGGATTTGATCAGGACTTGCTTCCTGAGGTCAGTGGTTGCAGGCAACCCTCTTTCAGTACACAACCCCCTAAGCTGGACTACTGTCAGTGTGGGTAGGCTAGCCAGATCAAGCTCCATGGTTCCCTAGTTTTGTGTCAACAAAAACTTTTTGCAAAAATTGGAAACAATAACTTAGAAAAATTACAAAAATTCAATAATAGAAATTAATCCAAATTAAAAATTTAAAATAAATAAATAAAAAAAACAAGAAAAAAAAACAATTTTTGCACTAAGACAATTTAAAGGATTTTTAATTTGTTTTACTTAAAACTGTAACGTGATACTGAACACAAGTAGAGGATCCCACCGCTGCCACCCAAAATGTTGGAAAATGGGTTATTGGTAAGGGCAGGTAGGTACCTACACCTAGCAACAAGCCACTAACCTCCACTTAGGTCCAGTTAGGTCTCAGTAAATTAACCCCAGCTCAACCCTTGGTAGCTTGGCAACGAGCGTCAAGGCTTAACTTAGGAGACAGTGTGTAAAGCATTCAAATATCACAAAACAGTAATTAAATAAAACACAGGAAACAGTTAAAAAATCCAAAACCAATTTATAAAAATAGTTTATATTTTTAACTTTAAAATGACACCAAAACAAATAAAATCGGATAAAGGGAACCGGAGATATGAATTTTTAAATAATTATTATTTTTCTAGCGCTTAGAAACAAAAAGCGCCAATCGGGTCATCTGGTTGCACCTCGACCGGGGCAAAGTCAAACTTTCAGGCCGACCGCGATGGAGCCCTGCTCGGCTACAGGTCGCGGGAGGCCTCGGTTAAAAAGTTACCTTCTGACTTAGTCTTTATTTTGAAGATTTTCTTCAGCGGGACGAACCTGCCAGTCCTATCCGACCTCCTGGAGCCCTTCTCCGGATACGCGCTGCTGGATTCCTCGGTGGAGATTTTTACCTTCGGACTTAGTCGTTTTTTTGAGTGGAAAATCCTTCGACCGGGGTAAACCTGGATCTTGATCCGACGTCCATGGAGCCCTTCTCGGATACGATGGCTGGGAGGTCCCGGTCAACTTTTTACCTTCGGACTTAGTCTCTTTTTCTGAGATTTTTCTTTACCGGGACGAACCACCAAATCAGGCCGGGTCGTGGTTGAGGCAAGCCGGCTAGAATTTCCGCGCCGGGTCGGTCCCTCTATGGAGCTTTTTTACAAAAATTCTCAAATCTTCTCCAAACTTCTGGGGCTTCACCCAGATGTTCTTTTAAGGATTTTTTGGGGTCTACTGCTCGCCCCAAGGGTCCAGAAGTTCTGAGATGGTCCTTGGGGGGTGCGGACTACCACTCACAGAATGCACCTGGCGCAAACTCCTTTTTGGCCACTGGACAGTGGTCAGCTGGTCACTTTCTTCAGGAGTTGGTGCAGGGGACTCTGGATAGCAATTTTTCACCTGTAGCAAACCGGGAGTCCCTCCTTGAACCAGTTGAAGCCAGGCAAAGTCCTTCTTGTGGTGAAGCCCAAGTGTGCAGCTGGTGCAGTCCTTCTGAGTGCAGGTTCAAGGTGCAGGCCAGGGGTCAAGCAGGGCAGTCCTTCTTCTCCTTTAGTTCTTTTCTTGTTGAAATCTGGTGGGGATCTGAGGTGTGGGTGCAGGTCTGCCAGTTTTATCCTTGCTCCTGGGTGAAAAGCAGGGGGGTCCTGGTTCTCCAATCAGGTACAGGGTCGTCCCCCTGTGATGACCACTTCCTGGGAAGTGTGGCAAAAATCCATCCCAGAAGGCAACATTCTCTAAAAATCCAACATGGCTGAATCTGATTTTTGGAATTTACATCTGGCTGAGCCCACCCACTGGTGTGGCTAAAAATCACAAACACACCCCTCTCCTGCCCTCTCCTAATCTAATCAAGGGGGCACCTAGTTGTCTGGGGTTGCAGGATGTGGGGGTGTTGCTGGTTGCTCCAAATGTCTTTCTCTGCCTTTGAAGACCAGTTTGGCAGCCCTCCCCCTTCCTGCCTCACCATCTGCTGAGGGGAGATTCTCTCCCACAGGCACATTCCTTTGTGTGAAGCCAGGCCACTTCACACCTCATCAAGGCAGCTTGGCTAAGCTGCTACAGGCTGGCCAATCAGAGCACAGCAGCAAAAACAATGCAGGGCTGAAATTGGCAACTTTTTAGGTAAAGTCTAAAACTTTTTACCTGAACAAGTTATATTAAATCCAACAACTGGAAGTTGTGGGATTTATTACAACAATTAATTTGATACCAAATTCTTGGTATGCATCTTTTAAGGAGACTTTAAAATGTAAAACAAAGTCTTCCCATTCTAACCTATGAAGGCCATTTACTACAATGAGGGAAAAACGAATTTGGCTGTTTTTACCTCACCAGGGCTTATAAAACTATTTTTATAAAGTCCCTGCTTATAGTTACATGACACCCAGCCCTAGGGGCACATAGGGCACACCTTAGGGGTGACTTATATGTAAAAATAAGGTAGTTTAAGACTTTGGAACTACTTTTAATTCCAAAGTCGAATTTACATATAACTTTAATTTAAAAGCAGCCAGCAAGGCAGGCCTGCCTTTAAAATGACACTGGGCACCTCAGCAGTGCACCTATGGGTGCACTACCTATGCTGTGGTCCATAAACCTACATGCCCTACCATATACTAGGGACTTATAGGTAGGTTAACTTAGCCAATTATAATTAGCCTAATTTGCATATTGATTTTACACAGAGCACAGGCCCTGGGACTGGTTAGCAGTACCCAGGGCACCATCAGAGTCAGGAAAACACCAGCATAAAGTGGAAAATGGGGGCAAAAAGTTAGGGGGCCTCTGCAATCAGCCCTGTTTCCTCACAATGTCCTCTTCTGCTTCCTCGTCCTCACTGTCCACAGGCTCCACAGCTGCAACAACACCTCCATCTGGACCATCCTCCTGCAGAAAAGACACCTGTCGTCGCAAAGCCAAGTTGTGAAGCATACAGCAGGCCACGATGATCTGGCACACCTCCTTTGGTGAGTAGAACAGGGATCCACCTGTCATATGGAGGCACCTGAACCTGGCCTTCAGGAGGCCGAAGGTCCGCTCTATTATCTGCCGAGTCCGCCCATGGGCCTCATTGTAGCGTTCCTCTGCCCTTGTCCTGGGATTCCTCACTGGGGTCAGTAGCCATGACAGGTTGGGGTAACCAGAGTCACCAAGAAAAAAATTGGCGTGGAACAACTGTTAGACACACACTAACCTGTAGGGATATCCCCAGACCCAGACAACCATTCCCACTGACTTGCTTCCAGGTGCTCACCTAATAGCCACACACGGTGCCTCTGGAGTTGACCCATCACATTAGGGATGCTGCTATTCCGCAGGATGTAAGCGTCATGCACTGAGCCAGGGAATTTGGCATTCACATGGGAGATGTATTGGTCTGCCAAACACACCATCTGCACATTCATGGAATGATAACTCTTCCGGTTTCTGTACACCTGTTCACTCCTTCAGGGGGGTACCAAAGCCACATGTGTCCCATCAATGGCACCTATGTTGTTGGGGATATGTCCCAGGGCATAGAAGTCACCTTTCACTGTAGGCAAATCCTCCACCTGAGTGAAAACGATGTAGCTCCGCATGTGTTTCAGCAGGGCAGACAACACTCTGGACAACACGTTTGAAAACATAGGCTGGCACACCCCTTATGCTATGGCCACTGTTGTTTGAAATGACCCACTTGCAAGGAAATGGAGTACTGACAGCACCTGCACTTGAGGGGGGAATCCTGTGGGATGGCGGATACCTGACATCAGGTCTGGCTCCAGCTGGGCACACAGTTCCAGGATTGTGGCACGATCAAGCCTGTAGGTGATGATCACATGTCTTTCCTCCATTGTTGACAGGTCCACCAGCGGTCTGTACACCAGAGGATTCTGCCATCTCCTCACATGTCCCAGCGGACGGTGCCTATGAAGGACAACAGGGACCACAGAGTCAAACAACTCAGAGGTACGTACCCACAGCTTACACAGAACATGAATCATAATCTGAAATTTGGCCTGTATGAGTGTGGAGGCAAGGCCTAGGTATGTGTGACGCAGTTAAAAATTATGCCATGTGGGCCCATGAAATGGCGGATGCCTGACCTATAAAGTGGGACAATGGGATGTGATGTAACTGTGCTGGCGTTGTACACCGTCGAGGTAGGCGGTCGAAGACCGCAGCGCAATTCTGCATTGGTTAACATTGGACCCTATGGGTCCCAGGAGCCAATGATGATGTACGCCGGCGGTGACGGTACGCATCGCCGCAGACGTGACTGCCATTTTCTATCTGTTCAATCACTCGATACCTGATCTTTGACAGGAGAGGACCTACACTGCAAGTGCTGCTGTGACCTCAGTCTGGAAGAGACAATGGCTCGTGCATCTGGGGAAAGGGCCCCTACCTTCACATCGGAGGAGTTGGAGAAACTCGTGGATGGGGTCCTCCCCCAGTACACGCTACTCTACGGTCCTCCAGACAAACAGGTAAGTACACTGGGAGCATGCTGTATGGGCTATGCCTGTGTGGAGTGGGGTGGATGAAAGATGGCGGGGGGGAGGTTGAGGCGTGCATGAAACGATGGTGAGTGTATGTGCCACATGGCAAGGGTAGGAATGGGGGCCAATGACTGTGATGGTGCAGTTGGTAATAACTTTGCTTTTCCCCCTGTACAATTCATGTAGGACAGCGCCCACCAGAAAAAGGATATTTGGCGTGCCATCGCCAAGGAAGTCCGGACCCTGGGGGTCCACCACAGACGGAGCACCCACTGCCGTAAGAGATGGGAGGACATTCGCCGCTGGAGCAAGAAGACGGCGGAGGCCCAGCTGGGGATGGCTTCCCAACGTGGGAGGGGTGCCCGTCGCACCATGACCCCCCTGATGTTCAGGATCCTGGCGGTGGCGTACCCGGAGTTGGGTGGGCGCTTGAGGGCATCACAGCAGCCATAAGGGGGTGAGTACACTCTCATTCTGCTGATTTTGAGCGCAGTGCAGGTGTCTGGGTGGGGGAGGTGGGCTGTGGGTTTCCCTAGGCCAGGGCGAGTGTGCTAGTTAGGTCCCCTTGTTCTGGCAGACCCTGTGGCACCCCACCCCACCTGTGTACAGTGCCAAGTTCACCTAGTCAGGCTCCTGTGTCATCCATGTGTGCAGATGTCGGCCATAGCCTTGTAGGCCATGTCCCAGGGATTGAACAGTGGACCCCAAGTGCAGGGGGCTTCTGTGTCTGTCGTGTCCGCCAACGGTAGCGGTAATGCATGCACTGAACATGTCTTTCTTCTGTCGTCCCCCCCTTTTTGTGGTCTCCCTGTTCTTGTGTGCATTAGCATCATCAGGCGGAGGAGCAGTGGCACCGGAGCAGGAGGGAGCTGCATCCCACATGGTCCTGGAGGGCGACACTACGGACTCGGAGTTCACCAGTGGGACAGGGCGAGGGGAGCTCCACGGCGGGGACAGGAGCTGACACCAGTGACATGGACTCATCCTCTGATGGGAGCTCCCTTGTGGTGGCGGCAACATCTGTGCCCCCCGCATCTACAGGTACAGCCGCCACCCCCCCTACCAGCACTGACCTCTCAGCAGCCCCTCAACCTTTGCCCCGTGCCTGCTCACCCAGGAGAGTGGGCATCACCTTCGCCCCAGGCACCTCAGGCCCTGCCCCAGTCACCCCTGCTGCCCTCAGTGAGGAGGCCATTGACCTCCTCAGGTCCCTCACTGTTGGGCAGTCTACCATTTTGAATGCCATCCAGGGTGTAGAAAGGCAGTTGCAACAAACAAATGCATTCCTGGAGGGCATTTATTCTGGTCAGGCGGCCCTTCAGCGAGCTTTTCAGACTGGCCTCAGCACTGATGGCAGCCATTGTCCCTGCCTCTAGCCTCCCCCGTCCCACTTCCTCCACCCAGACCCAATCCCCTCTACCTCAGCCTATCCCAAGCACACCTTCAGACCAGCATGCACACACCTCAACACACAAGGGAAGCTCTGGCAAACATAAGCACCACACATCCCACAGGCGCTCACGCAAGCATCACACACATGCAGACACACCAGCATCCATTGCCTCCACTGTGTCCCCCTCCTCCTCGTCTCCCTCCTCCCTCCCTGTCTCCTCTCCACTCACACCTGCATGCACTACATCTACAGCCACTACTTCCATCACCAGCACACACACCACCACACCCCGCTCACGTGCAGTCACCACCCCACTACCATTCACACGTCCCCTGTGTCCTCTCCCAGTGTGTCTGTGACGCCCCCTCCCAAGATACACAAACGCAGACACACACCCACCCAACAGCCATTCACCTCATGACAGCCTCCAGCGCATGCACCTTCACCCAAAGTCACCAAACGAACACCTCCTACAACCACAACCTCTTCCTCCACTCCCAAACCCCCTCCAGCTACCCGTCCCAGTGTTCCCAAGAAACTTTTCCTGGCCAACCTTGGCCTCTTTCCCTCACCTCCCCCACCCCGTCCTTCTCCTAGGGCCCGACTCTCCAGGTCCCAACCTAGCACCTCAGCCACAACATCTCCGGGACCAGTGGTGCCTGTATTCACCGGAATCTGGAGTGCAATGGCCACCAGGGCAGCCAGTGTGGCACGGAGCCACAGCACGGACAGTCCCCCACCTGTCAAGCATCAAAAGTTGGCCAGTGCCCGGCAGGAGAGGGGGAAGACTTCAGCCACCAAAGCCGCTCCCAGGGGTACAGGTGGGAGTGTGGAGTCAGCTGCGACCCCTTCCAAGGTGGGGAAGGCCCACAAGAAAGTCATCAAGTCTGGGAGGAGCAGCACGGCGGAGAAGACCGCCATCATCCCCGCTGCCCAGGAGGCCACCGCCATCATCCCCGCTGGCCAGGAGGCCAACGCCATCATCCCCGCTGCCCAGGAGGCCACCACCAGCACCAGCCCTGCTGCCCAGGAGGCTATCGCCAGCACCAGCCCTGCTGCCCAGGACAGGACCGCCAGCACCAGCCCTGCTGCCCAGGACAGGACCGCCAGCACAAGCCCTGCTGCCCAGAAGGCCAGCACCAGCCCTGCTGCACAGGACAGGACCACCAGCACCAGCCCTGCTGCCCAGGACAGGACCGCCAGCGCCAGCACCAGCCCCGGTGGGCCATGAAGGACTGCCAGCACCAGCCCCGCTGGGCCAGACATGACCGCCAGAAGCTGAGTCACTGCAAAGGACCCCTCTGCCACAAGCACCGCTGAACAGGGCACTGCAGCAACAAGCACCGCTGAACAGGGCACCGCCGCCACAAGCACCGGTGAACAGGGCACCGCCGCCACAAGCACCGCTGAACAGGGCACCGTCGCAACAAGCACCGCTGCCAATGACACTGCCGCAACAAGCACCGCTGGCCCATGAGCGCCAAGGGCACTGACGCTACTCAGTCCGTCACGAGCAGGATGAGGCACTCTGGGCACAAAGCCCCCTCCAGAACCAGTGGAGACAAACATCCACTACCCCTGTCCTTGGCAGGATGAAGCACTCTGTGCACAAAGCCCCCTCCAGAACCAGTGGAGAATCACATCCACTACCTCAGTCCTTGGCAGGATGAAGCACTCTGGGCACAAAGCCCTCTCCAGAACCAGTGGAGAATCAAATCCACTACCTCAGTCCTTGGCAGGATGAAGCACTCTGGGCACAAAGCCCCCTCCAGAACCGGTGGAGACTGTTATCCACTTGAGAGACTGTGGCTTTGCACTCTCCAGGATGGAACAGTGTGCAACCTACCCAATGTAGAGACTTCAGAGACTGTGGCTCTGCACTCCCCAGGATGGAACTGTGGGCAAACCACCCACTTGTGAGACTTGAGAGACTCTGGCTCTGCACTCCCCTGGATGGAACAGTGGGCAAACCACACACTATAGAGACTTGAGAGACTGTGGCTTTGCACTCCCCAGGATGGAACAGTGGGCAAACCACCCACTGTAGAGACTTGAGAGACTGTGGCTTTGCACTCCCCAGGACGGAACAGTGGGCAAACCACCCACTTGTGAGACTTGAGAGACTGTGGCTTTGCACTCCCCAGGACGGAACAGTGGGCAAACCACCCACTGTAGAGACTTGAGAGACTATGGCTTTGCACTCCCCAGGATGGAACAGTGGGCAACCCACCCACTGTAGAGACTTGAGAGACTGTGGCTTTGCACTCCCCAGGATGGAACAGTGGGCAACCCACCCACTTGTGATACTTGAGAGACTGTGGCTTTGCACTCCCCAGGATGGAACAGTGGGCAAACCACCCACTTGTGAGACTTGAGAGACTGTGGCTTTGCACTCCCCAGGATGGAACAGTGGGCATGTGGCCCCCTCGTGGATTTGGCGTCGTGCACTCAACCGGCTGAGGTGCCCCCTCTTTCCCTTCCCCCTGTGGTGCCTGTTTTATTGCTATCTGATGCCCCTGCAGTGTTCTCTTCGTCATTTCGGGGATTGGGTGTGGGCCTCGCCCATACCGTGTGGGCCCAGTGTTCCACAGACTTCAATGGAGCACTACCTGGACTACTATTCTTGGTGTATATTTTGTTTATAGTGTATATATATATATATATATATTTGTGTACTGTATTTTAATATATTACAATGGTTACACTCATTTCCTTTTGTCATTGCATTCTTCCCGGGGGGTCGGGGAGTGTAACTGTAATGTATCATGCTGTATTAGTGTGTGTGTTGTAGTGACTGAGGGTGGGGGTGTTGCGTGTTAGGTGTGTGTGTGTCACTGTTTTTTCTCTCTCCCCTCCCCTGTATCATAGGTGCAGTACTCACCGTTGTCTTCGCCGCCGGCATTCGTGCTTCTGGAAGAGGAGCAAGAAGATAAGGGCTTGGAGGATGTGCAGCTCTGGTTCCATGGTGTCCTGGTTCCTCGTGGGGTGTGCAGAGGTGAGCAATTTCCCTTTCTAAGTTCTGTTTCTGCCGTGTTTTTGTTTGCGGTGAATCTGCCCCGGAAAAAGTGGCGGATTGGTAGGTTGTGATACTGTGGGGGGTACATTGTCCTCCGCCTGTCTGTTGGCGGTGACCGCCAAGCTGTTTGTTTGTACCGCCGTGGCGGTCGGAGTGCTAAAGTGGCTGTCTTTGTTGCCGGTTTCCGCCGCGGTCGTGATTCCATTTTTTTTACCGCCGGCCTGTTGGCGGTCTTACCGCCGCTTTAACACCGACCGCCAGGGTTGTAATGACCACCAGAATGATAGCATTTCTATTATCATCTTCTTCCGTTCGGTATGGTGAACTGATCTTGTGGAAAGGCAGCTACTGACTGCTTCAATCCCATCATGATGTCTGATAGAGGCATATAGACTAACTACATCTATGGTGGCGAGTATGTAGTCTGATTGCCAATCAATGTTTTGTAGTTTTTGGAGCATATCCTTAGTGTCTCGGATGAAGGAAGGTAGATTTTGCATAAATGGTTGTAGTTCCGAATCGATGAGGGTGCCAAGATTATAGCAGATGGAATTTATTCCTGAAATGATTGGTCTGCCTTTAGGCGGGTAACCTCCTTTATGTATTTTTGGTAGTACATATAGGGTAGGGATAGTTGGGTTTTGAATGAAGAGAAAACTTATTTTCTCAGTTGAGATAATTTGTCTAGAATGCCAGTAATCTAGTACGTTTTTCAATTTCTTTTGAATCTCACGTGTAGGATTAGTGGAGAGTTTTTTGTAGCAAGTGTTATCTTTGATGTGTCTATGAGTTTCGTGTAGATAGTCAATTCTAATGAGAATCACAATATTCCCACCCTTGTCGGCCTCTTTAATGACAACCGTGTTGTTCTTTTTTTTATCTGATTAATTGCGGTTGTTTGTTTTGTACTAACGTTTGAAGGCAAGTATTGTTGTTTCTTGATGTATTTCCTGTATTCCTGATCAAAGTCTTGGGTCATAGCTGTAAGTAAAAGATCAATCGAGTTGCCTGCAGGTGGGACTGGAGTAAAGGTGGATTTGATAGGGAGTTTAAAGGGGAGGTGCAAGGACACCTCAATATCAAGTTCTTGGGCTATTTCAGAAATAGATAGGTCTTGTTCTTCCATGTTGGAGAGATTAATTAATAGCCATATTATTTCCTGATCTTTGATTGTGAGATCACTAGAAGGCTGAAATGATTGGAGTGTAGTAGGTTTGGGTACTGAGGTGGTAAAGAACGATTTAAGTTTAAGTTTATGTGTGAACTTGAAAAGGTAAATTTTTGTTTGGACAAGATCCTAACGGTTTGTTGGGCAGAATGATAAACCCTTGTTGAGAATTTCAGTTTGAGTGGGCGATAGATTTAAGTCAGATAAATTGACAATTAAGTCTTGGTTTGATCTCAATGTCGAGCTTCCTTGCTTCGGGCTCTTGTCTGTATACCTGTCAATTTTGGTTCTTCCGTTGTAGTACCTGGTGGTCTTGTATGTATGTCTAGTGTGGTACCAAGATGATGTCTTCTGACTTCCTCTGAAAAATGTACTATTGGTTTGTTGGGTTGGCGTTTATCCACTTCTTCTGAAGAGTCAACATCTGAGGAAGGTAGGGTTTCCGAGCTGCTAGATAGTTCTGTTGTGGAGTTAGAATCCTTGATATTATCATATTGTTTTCCAAAAGTGTAGACTCTTCCCAGTTGATAGTCGGTTAGATCACGTCTGAATTTCCTATTTTTTCTCTGAATAATGTCTTTTTCATAGTGGTCTATAATATTATTGAGAATTTCATATTTTTTTTTACCGAAATGTCATCCCAGTTAGCATCCTCTATTCGTTTATTCAGCATATGCACTTCCTGTTGGTATTTCTTTTATTCTTCCTGGGCTATATCTATTAGTTGTTGAATTATATTGATAGAGGCTGTTTGTAGATTGGCTTCCCATTGTTGGAGTCTTTCTTGGGACGTGGTGTCTATCGGGGGAAAGATTAGTATTCTTAGTCTGCGTGGTATCAGGTCATGTTCTAAGTACATTTTTAGTGAGGTTGCTTCCCACCATTTAAAGGTTTCCAATTTCACAGCTCGTTCTAATGCTAAAAAGGTGCTTTTCGCTGACAATGGATTGGTGGAACTAAGACGTTTTACGCCAGCACCTGAAGTATTGAAGACTTGATCCAGCTTGGAGTTACATAATTCGGGGAAACACGTGTTGGCTGTGCTTTGGTCCACAACTAATATTTTGGAACATATGAATAAAAACTGTGCTCAGTCTACAATTTGTCAAGTCTTCTCTCATTCAACTTCTATTAAACCAATAATAATCCCTCTACAAAATAACTGATGAACCTTTCAACAACTTGACTACTGAAGAGACTGCATTAGGAATTACTCTATTTACTCTTTTTACACTATGGCCCTCATTACAACATTGGCGGTAAATCCCGCTTACCGCCGTGCAGAAGACCGCCAACACACCGCTGCGGTGACAGAATTCCGCTACAGCTATTTCGACCCACAGCTCGGAATCCGCCAAATTCCAGCCACTCACACAAGTGCGCCACACCAAAGGTCAGTCATAAACTGGCGATAACAAAACCAACATCGTCACGCCAACAGGTATGCGCCCACACTATCACGACCCACGCGTCCACGCAGCGTCCACGCGGCGGTCTTTCAACCGCGGTATTCCATTGGTGGTACACACCGCTACGCTCAAAATACACACACATTTACAAAACACAGCCACATTGGACAAATCGAAATACACACAACTGATACACATACACACACCACTCTCACACAGCCAATCCAATATAAAACACACACCCACATCACCCACAAACCCTTACAACCAAAATTGAGAAAGAAGGCCAGAGAGAGACACCACCAGAAACAACACTAACATCCACAGGCACACAACACCATCACTCACACACCATCCACGCACTTCAGACAACACACATAAACACATCCCCTCACACATCACAACCGACACCACCTCACACATCACCCACACCACATCATGGCACCTCAACGACACCCCAGGTTCTCTGAGAAGATGCTCAGGCTCATGGTGGAGGAAATCGTCCGGGTAGAGCCACAGCTATTCGGATCACAGGTGCAGCAGACATCCATTGCAAGGAAGATGGAGCTATGGCACAGAATTGTCGACAGGGTCAACGCAGTGGGACAGCATCCAAGAACACAGGATGACATCAGGAAAAGGTGGAAGGACCTAGGGGGGAAGGTGCGTTCCGTGGTCTGAAGACAACAGATTGCAGTACAGAGGACTGGCGTCGGACCCCCACCTCCTCCCTCACAACTAACAACATGGGAGGAGAAAGTCTTGGCTATACTGCATCCTGAGGGCCTCATAGGAGTAGCAGGAGGAATGGACTCTGGTAAGTCAACTCTTAACTATTACATCCCCCACCCTACCTGCATGCTATCACATACCCCCATCACTCCAGCACCTCACAAATGTCCCACTATCACAACCCACACATCCCAACACCAAGCCCTGCATGCAACACCAAAGCAAGGACACCCATCACCAAAGCATGTCCACTACAGATACCCACACAGACCCCAAACTAATTATCACACAAGGTCCTTTGACAAGAATGCAAGCACTGGAGTACAGGGTCACTCACCCATTGCACAGTATGGCACACACAGATGCAATAATCATGCCTTTACACCCCTTCAGGACCCCTACCCAACATCACCGGACAGGAGATTCCAAACACGTCCACTCCCCCCACAGAAGAGGCCCACAGTGATGACAGCAGCTCTGTCCAACTGGATCAAAATGACCAGCCCGGCCCATCTGGGACCTCGGGACAGTCGGTTCCCCTGACACTGTCACATGCCACCACAGAGCCTCCCCCCTCAGAAAACACCAGCACAGCACCCAGCCAGCGGGCCCATCCCTCTGTCCCCAGGACATGTCAAGCAGCAGTGTGTCCACCACTACAGGGAACCCAGGCAAACCCACCACCCCAAGAAAATCAGGGACCTGGGGGCGGTGGCAGTGGGCACATGGTTCAGGGGACAGAGGCACAGGAAAACAGGGGAACTGGGAGGACAGCTGGGCGACAGGGGGAGGACAGGCCCAGGGAACCCACTCTCCACGAGGCCCTCTCCAACATCATGGGAGCGTACCATCATTCCCAGAGACAATGGCAACGGTACTGGCCAGCTTTCAGGACACCCAGCGGCTGCATGAGGAACACTATCTGGGGATCAGGGAGGAACTCAAGTCCATCAACACCACCCAGGTCACCATTGTAGGGGTGCGGAAGGACCTTGTCAACTCCAGGCGGGACACTGGCACAACAAGGGGCCCCTGACACTAGCCTGGATGATGAACAGCCCACCACCTCTGCCGGCGCTAGTGGACCGGAGGCACCGCCACAGGACCACGACACTAGCACCCCATGCAGATGGAGAACCACCCCGCAAACGGTCCCTGAGATCCAGGAACAAGACAGAGAACAATTCCAAGACCCTTGCCAGGAAATGAGATCCCCCTGAATGCCATCATTCTGTCCCACTTTGTCACCCTGTCCATCCATCAACTGCCCTAGCTCCACTTCCAATGCCCCTTTGGAAATTGCACCTGTGAAACAAATAGAC
This sequence comes from Pleurodeles waltl, assembly GCF_031143425.1. NCBI lineage: Eukaryota > Metazoa > Chordata > Amphibia > Caudata > Salamandridae > Pleurodeles > Pleurodeles waltl. The sequence continues at coordinate 71,754,506 of NC_090439.1, forward strand.
TGGACTCTGCCATGGACATTCCTCCACCATCACCCCTGACCATTTTACAACCCCTTCCACTTATTTGCACAGAAATAAACACCCTTGAATCACAAAACAATCTGGAGTCAGTCTGTGCCTTCACAAATGTCTATTTACAATAACTATGGAATATAGAAATATCAATTTTCTTGTCAACATACCGATATAACAAAGCTCTAGTCCATGAGGAAATATAGCAGAGGTCACAGAGTGGGACCCACATCTGTTAAATGTAAAGGCAAAGTGACAAGTCAGGGTTCATACACTGGGTAAAAGTGACAGACTTATGATAGGTCAAACAACTGTAGGAGATGTGTGAGGGAGTGATATCTTCTTACCTGTGTCTCACTGGAAGTATTGCTGGATAACGTTGTTTCTGTTGTCGATATCCTCTTCTTCTGCCTCCTCTTCTTCACTGTCCACAGGCTCCACAGCTGCCACAAGACCTCCATCTGGAGCATCCTCCTGCAGAACAGGCACCTGTCGTCGCAAAGCCAGGTTTTACAGCATACAGCAGGCCACGATGATCTGGCACACCTTCTTTGGTGAGTAGTAGAGAGAACCACCTGTCATATGGAGGCACCAGAACCTGGCCTTCAGGAGGCCGAAGGTTCTTTCTATAATCCACCTAGTTCGCCCATGTGCCTCATTGTAGCATTTCTCTGCCCTTATCCTGGGATTCCTCACTGGGGTCAGTAGCCATGACAGGTTGGGGTACCCAGAGTCACCTGCAAATGTCCAGGGACAACAGTTAGACACACACTAACCGATAGGGACAACCACAGACCCAGACAACTATTCACAGGGTATAGGGTCCTTCTCCTCACCTATTAGCCCCGCACGGTGCCTCTGGAGTTGCCCCATCACATAAGGGATGCTGCTATTTCTCAGAATGTAAGCGTCATGCACTGAGCCAGGAAATTTGGCATTCACATGGGAGATGTACTGGTCCGCCAAATATACCATCTGCACATTCATAGAATGGTAGCTCTTCCAGTTTCTGTACACCTGTTCACTCCTGCGGGGGGTACCAAGGCCACATGTGTCCCATCAATGGCACCTATGATGTTGGTGATATGTCCCAGGGCATAGAAGTCACCTTACACTGTAGGCAAATCCTCCACCTGAGGGAAAACGATGTAGCTGCACATGTGTTTCAGCAGGGCAGACAACACTCTGGACAACACATTAGAGAACATTGGCTGAGACATCCCTGATGCAATGGCCACTGTAGTTTGAAAAGACCCACTTGCCAGGAAATGGAGTACTGACAGGACCTGCACTAGAGGGGGTATTCCTGTGGGATGGCGGATAGTTGACATCAGGTCTGGCTCCAACTGGGCACACAGTTCATGGATTGTTGCACGATCAAGTCTGTAGGTGACTATTACGTGTCTCTCTTCCATTGTCAACAGGTCCACCAGCGGTCTGTACAATAGAGGATGCAGCCATCTCATCACCTGCCCCAGCGGATGTGCCCTATGGAGAAGAACAGTGAGCAGAGAGTCAGCCAACACTGAGGTACTACAAAATGTCATTTGCACACATTTGTTAATCGGTAATGTGCCTGTTACTGTGTGTATGCAAGGCATAGATAGGTGTGAAGCAGTTATCATTAATGCCATGTGGCCCCCTGAAATGGCGGCTGCCTGACCTGTAAGGGGATATGAGGTAACTGCGCTGGCGTTCTACACCATTGCGGTAGGTGGTCGAAGACCACGGCGCAATCCTGCATTGGTTAATATTGAACCCTATGGGTCCCAGGAGCCAATGACGATGTAGGCACCGCCGCGGACGTGACTGCCATTTTCTATCTGTACACTCACTTGATACCTGACCTTCAACAGGAGAGGACCTACACTGCAAGTGCTGCTGTGACCTCAGTTTGAAGGCGACAATGGCTCTTTTTTCTGGGGAATGGGCCCCTGCCTTCACTTCGGAGGAGTTGTAGAAGTTAGTGGATGGGGTCCTCCCCCAGTACACGCTACTCTACGGTCCTCCATGGGCAATGCCTGTTTGGAGTGATGTGGATGGAAGATACACGGGGGGGACTGAGCCCTGCATGAGTGGACCGTGAGTGTATGTGTACCAGGGCAAGGGTGGGAACGTGGGCCAATGACTGTAACGGTCTGGAAGGTTAAAGTTTTTTCTTGTCCCCTGTACTATTCCTGTAGGTCAGCACCCACCAGAAGAAGGATATTTGGCGTGCCATCGCCAAGGACGTCCGGACCCTTGGGGTCCACCACAGATGGAGCACCCACTATCGGAAAAGATGGGAGGACATTCGCCGTCGGAGCAACGTGGGAGGGGTGCCCGTCGCACCATGACCCCCCTGATGTTCCGGATCCTGGCGGTGGCGTATCCGGAGCTGGAAGGTCACTTGAGGGCATCACAGCAGCCACAAGGGGGTGAGTACAGTCACATCAATCTGACTCTGCCCGCATTATGAGGTGTCTGGGTGGGGGAGGTGGGCAGTGGGTTACCCTAGGCCAGGGCGAGCTTTGTAGGCAAGGTCCCTTTGTGAGGCAGGCTATGTGGCACCCCAACCCCACCAGTGGTAAGAGCCATTTACACCTAGTCAGGCTCCTGTGACTTCCATGTGTGCAGCAATCGGGCATAGGCCTTGTACCCCATGGCCCTGTGAATAATCTAGGAACTATAAGTGCATGGCGTAGTGCAGAGGGCTGCTGTGTCTGTAGTGTCCGCCAACGGTAGTGGTATTGCATGCACTAAACATGTCTTTCTTCTGTCTTCCCCCCCCTTTTTGTGGTCTCCCTGTTCTTGTGTGCAATAGCATTATCAGGCGGAGGAGCAGTGGCACCGGAGCAGGAGGGAGCTGCATCCCACTTGGCCCTGGAGGGCGAGACAACAGAGTCTGAAGCCACCAGTGGGACGGAGGGCGAGGGGAGCTCCACGGCGGGGACAGAAGGTGACAGCAGCGACAGCAACTCCTCCTCTGATGGGAGCTCCCTTGCTGTTGCGGGCCCCTCTGTGCCCCCCACATCAACAGGTACAGCCGCCACCCCCCCTACCAGCACCGCCCTCCCAGCACCCCTCAGCGTGTGTCACATGGCCGCTCACCCAGGAGGGTGGACATCTACTTCGCCCCAGGCACCTCAGGCCCTGCCCCAGTCAGCCCTGCAGCCCTCAGTGAGGAGGCTATTGACCTCCTGAGATCCCTCACTGATGGGCAATTTAACATTGTGAATTCCATCCAGGGTGTCGAGAGGCATTTGCAACAAACAAATGCATACCTGGAGGGCATTCATTCTGGCCAGGCAGCCAAACAGAGACCATTTCAGGCTCTGGCCTCAGCACTGATGGCAGCCATTGTCCCTGTGTCCAGCCTCCCCCTCCAACTTCCTCCACCCAGAACCAATCCCCTGTACCTCAGCCTATCCCAAGCACACTATTAGACCAGCATGCACACACCTCAACTCACAAGGGTGGCTGAGGCATACATAAGCACCACACATCCCACAGGCACTCACACAAGCATCATACCCATGCTGACATACCAACATCCACTGCCTCCACTGTGTCCCCCTCCTCCACGTCCCCTTCCTCCCTCCCTGTCTCGTCTCCACTCACACCCGCATGCATTACGTCTTCAGCCACTACCTCCATCACCAGCACGCCCATCACCACACACCGCTCACGTGCACTCACCACCCCCACTACCATTCACACATCCCCTGTGTCCTGTCCCAGTGTGCCTGTGAGTCCTCCTCCTAAAGTACACAAACGCAGGCACACACCCACCCAACAGGCATCCACCTCACAACAGCCTCCAGCCCATGCACCTTCACCCAAATTCAGCAAACGTACACCTCCTACAACCACTACCTCTTCCTCCACTCCCAAGCCCACTCCATCTACCCGTCCCAGTGTGTCTAAGAAACTTTCCTGGCTAATATTGACCTCTTCCCTACACCTCCCCCCCGTCTGCCCCCTAGGGCCAGGCTTTCCAGGTCCCAACCTAGCACCTAAGCCACCACATCACCAGGCACAGTGGTGCCAGCAACTGCGGGCTATTGGAGTGCGCCAACCAACAGGGCTGCCAGTGTGCCACGGACCGAGGGCAAGGACATTCCGCCACCTGCAAAAGTTAAAAAGTTGCCCACATCCCGGAGGGAGAAGCAGAAAACACCTGCCACCAAGGGCTCAGGGAAAACAAAAGGGGATAGTGTCACACCTGTCCACGTCGACGCCAACCTGTACGGCAGAGAAGACCTCCACCTGCACCGCCACCAGCACCGCAGTCACTGAGCCTGCCACCAGCACTGCTGCCACTGAGCCCCCAACCAGCAACGCCGCTACTGAGCCCACCACCAGCACTGCCGCCACTGACCCCGCCACCAGCACCGCCGCCACAGAGCCCGCCACCAGCACCGCCACCACAGACCCCGCCGCCAGCACCGATGCCACAGAGGCTGCCACCAGCACCGCCGCGACTGACCCGCCGCAAGCACCGCCAGCGGCCCCGCGACATCCTGAGCCAGTGGCACTACTGCAGACATGGCTGCCATCCCCAGTGGTCAGTCGTCCGAGGCTGGTGGTCAGTTCCAGGAGCCTGGGCAGTTCCATGATGCACCACTTTCAGTGGAGAAAGGCATCCACTACCTCAGTCCTTGGCAGGATGAAGCACTCTGGGCACAAAGCCCCCTCCAGAACCAGTGGAGAATCACATCCTCTACCTCAGTCCTTGGCAGGATGAAGCACTCTGGGCACAAGGCCCCCTCCAGAACCAGTGGAGAAAGGCATCCACTACTTCAGTCCTTGGCAGGATGAAGCACTCTGGGTACAAAGCCCCCTCCAGAACCAGTGGAGAATCACATTCACTACCTCAGTCCTTGGCAGGATGAAGCACTCTGGGCACAAAGCCCCCTCTAGAACCAGTGGAGACTGTTATCCACTTGAGAGACTGTGGCTTTGCACTCCTCAGGATAAAGCAGTGGGCAACCCACCCACTGGAGAGACTTGAAAGACTGTGGCTTTGCACTCTCCAGGATAAAGCAGTGGGCAAACCACCCACTGGAGAGACTTGAGAGACTGTGGCTTTGCACTCCCCAGGATGCAGCAGTGGGCATGGAGCCCCCTCATGGAGCAGTGGCGACGTGCATTCATCAGGCTGAGGTGCCCCCCCTCCCCCTTCCCCTGAGGTGCCTGTTTAATTTCGATCTGATGCCCCTGCAGTGTTCTCTCCGTTTGACGTCTGGTATCATGTGTGGGCCTCGCCCATGCATTTTGGGCCCAGTGGTCCACGGAAAATAATTGGTGCACTATCCAGACTTGTGTAGTTGGTGTACATAATTGTATATACTGTATTTCGAGTTTTGACTCCTGGATTTTTCATGATTACAATTGTTACAATCATTTCCTTTTGTCCTTGCGTTCTTCCAGGGGGGGTGGGGGTGTATATGTAATGTTGCACCATGTATTTGTGTGTATGTTGTAGTGGGTGAGGGTGGAGGTGGGGGTGTTGCATGTTGCGTGTGTGTGTCACTCTCTTTTCCCTCCCCCCTCCCCTGTGTTGTAGGTGCAGTACTCACCGTGGTCGTCGCCGCCGTCTTTGGTGCTCCTGATAGAGGAGCAGGAAGACCATCGCAGGGAGTATCTGGAGTTCTGGCTCCATTGCGTCCTGGTTCCTCGTGGGGTGTGGAGAGGTGAGTGTTTTCCCTTTCAAGTCCTGTTTCCGCCGTGTTTTTGTTTGCGTTGGTTCCACCCTGGGAAATGTGGCGGATTGGCATCTTGTGATAGGGTGGGCGGTACATTGTCTTCCGCCTGTCTGTTGGTGGTGACCGTCGCAGTATTTGTTTCTACCGCCGTGGCGGTCGGAGTGTTAAAGTGGCTGTCTATGTTGGCGGTTTCCGCCGTGATTCCATTTTTTTTACCGCTGACCTGTTGGCGTTCGTACCGCCGATTAACATTGACCGCCAGGGTTGTAAGGAGGGCCTATATTTTTTGTTGGGGAATCTCACTCTTAATCAATCTTAGACACCATCTTCCTAAATGTGTTGGTCCATGGAAATGTCTTGTCACTGGGGATAGTAAACCACCAAATATAATTTTAATCTTTCCCACAATCTGCACTCATCTATCACTGTGTTCTGTTTCAGGCACACCTTTTTGCATTGGTTTATATTAATCCCAGTGTATGTAACTTTCATCATCATAGAAAAGACATTTTCCTCTTCAGATCCATTTGTGAATGTTCCAATAAATGTAGAAGCCAAAGTTCCACAGTAGCGTGCCACTTCATCTGCATATCTATTACCAACAGTGACATAACTGCTGTCACTCCTGTGTGTTGCACAGTTTACAACTGCAATTTCAGTTGGGAGTTGTAAAGCTTCCAATAACCTCCTTACATAATCACCATTTCTAATTGGTGAGTTAGACAAGGTCAAAAAACGTCTCTGTGACCATAACTGACCAAAGTTGTGGACCTCACCAAGCAATACTGACTATCTGAAAACATAGACACTCTTTTTTGGCTATCAAGCTGCAAGGTCTAGTAAGAACAATCAATTCTGCAACTTCTGCTGAGGAAACTCCTTGAAGCCATGAAGCTTCTATCATCTCTTGGATTGTACAGACAGCATAAGCTGCTCTTAATGAATTTTCATTTGTTCTGAAGCATGAGCCATCTACAAATAGAATATAATCGGGACATATTAGTGGTTCATCTTATATGTCTGGTATAGGCTTGGTGCATAAATCCATGACATTAAGGCAATCATGTTCAAATTTCTCGGAGCCATCTTTTTCAGATAGCAGTAATAATGTACTCAGATTCAAGTTTTGCAATTCTCTTCAGTACAATATTACTCACAGCAAGTACCTGTTGCTCATATGTAGTACAAGGTAAGGTTGCCATGTGTTGAGTCTTGATTCTGGTAAGCAGAACTTCAAATAAATGAGGTATCATTGCAGTTAAAAAATAAACATCACTAAGTGTTCAGATCTTTCAAGACTTGCATTCACTGCAGCTATTACTTTAAGATATCCAGCCACATATTTATCCCCCATGCTAAAATGGTGCACGGGTGGGAGGAGGGGCTAAATAATGGTGCAAAGCGTATTTAACGCCTGGGTTGAACACCATGGAATAGGTCCACAGGTGCCCTCCTCAAGCCCCAGGAACACCCCCACCCATATCAGAGGGACACCCGAGGATGGGGGATCCCATCCTGGGTAAGTAGGGTAAGAATAGGTAAGGATTTTTTTTTTTTTTACAACCCTCACTGCAAAACAGAATTAAATATTTTGAAAAACCAGGCATTCTCAATGCTTGGGCATAACAGAGAATTCTCTCAGCTCTAGGAAAGCTTTCATGCATTTGGTATCCTATGGGATCGAATGCAGTACTTCTTTGTGTGTCAACCTCACTAAAGGTTTCACTACCAAGGAAATGTTGGATATCCACTGTCTACAGTATATATAGAAACAAGTGGTCCCCAAGGGGGACGTGTAGCCCTTGACTTCCATGGCAGTGATTGAATAAATTCTAGAAATCTTTAATCTTGATAAGATTATTAAGTAATTCATACATTTTATTGAATTTACAGTTCCATTCTGATTTTGAGTCAAAATCAAAACTCAGTACATTTAGGTGCTCCTAAAGTGACCGCGCAGTGAAAGTGAGTAAAGTAAGGGAAGTATAAAGTGCAACAATGTTATATAAAACATGAACAAAGGTGTGGCTAAAAGAACAAGTGATCTTCAAAAAGACCCCTTGAATCCAGGGCTCTGGAAGTCACTAATCATTTCCAAAAATAATCCACATCAAACTATGTAAACGTTTCAACCCAACCTATAGAATCCAATCAACAATGGGTCACCATCAGGATAGAATATTTTTTTAGGTAGCACCTAAAATAAATAAAAGAATCATTTGTCAGTGTCCTCCATCAAAGGGGCAATTCTCATATTAACCATACCTCATTAGAAACATATACTGATGACTTACCGATATAAGCAGAGTTAATGTTATGTTGTAATCACATGCCCTTACTTCCACAAATGACCATGTATTGCTTAATGGAGTCAAAGCTACAACATCCAAGTAGTAATACAGATAAATCATTTTATTTCCTAATTACTCCAATTTTAAAACCCGACCTTCCCATACTTGGTGACAGTCTCCACTTAATGCATTACTCATTTATCTTTTACCTATATATAACCAAAACGGTTTCTATTCTATTAAAAATCATGGCACCTTAAGAAAAGGGGAGCCAACTGTGCTCAGATACTTTGAAATCCGCTAGTAACTACTTACCAATAGGTCAAGTTATGTCAATCTATTAATATGGCCTTCCTTAAATTATCCTTACTGGAAATGTTTGTTACTCTCCGTTATCCCCAAAGGTTCCTTCTATTAAAAAGGAACAAAAAGTGGTCATTTTGTATAGTTTGCACTGTGGGGGGACACATTGGCCCTCATTCTGACCTTGGCGGGCGGCGGAGGCCGCCCGCCAAAGTCCCGCCGTCAGGTTACCGTTCCGCGGTCGAAAGACCGCGGCGGTAATTCTGACTTTCCCGCTGGGCTGGCGGGCGGCCTGAACGGGCGGTCGCCTTCAGGCCGCCCGCCAGCCCAGCGGGAAAGAGGCTTCCACGATGAAGCCGGCTCGGAATCGAGCCGGCGGAGTGGAAGCTGTGCGACGGGTGCAGTTGCACCCGTCGCGTATTTCACTGTCTGCGCGCCAGACAGTGAAATACATTTAGGGGCCCTCTTACGGGGGCCCCTGCAATGCCCATGCCAGTGGCATGGGCACTGCAGGGGCCCCCAGGGGCCCCGCGACCCCCCCTACCGCCATCCGGATCCCGGCGGTCGGACCGCCGGGATCTGGATGGCGGTAGGGGGGGGTCGGAATCCCCTCGGCGGCGCAGCAAGCTGCGCCGCCTTGGAGGATTCTATGGGGCGGCGGTACACTGGCGGGAGCCCGCCAGTGTTGCCGGTCCGACCGCGGCTTTACCGCCGCGGTCGGAATCCCCATTGGAGCACCGCCGGCCTGTCGGCGGTGCTCCCGCGGTCCTCCGCCCTGGCGGTCTTTGACCGCCAGGGTCAGAATGACCGCCATTCTCTCTTCTCTGTATGTTATCATCCAAACTACAACCAGTGAGACACAACCATTCCTCCTTGAACAACTTGTATTCCTGTTTGAAAACATACTGGTGTGCCTTCCATTGAAACCATTCATATTCTGAGCTGCACCACCATCATTTCCCACAAATGATGGAATCTAAAACCCTCTTTGCACCAATCAGGTTTGGGCCAACATGAACTTTTCCTCTGTTTCATCTCTTGTTTATCACTTTAATATTGCATATTTCAGGATCTCATCTAGAAATGTTGCTTGCCAACAAAACACATTCTGCTGCACATGCTGACTAATCTTGAGTCTCAGACTAAGCACAAACTATGAAATGAAAAATCCTATATCTATTGGTTCAGGGTGTGTTTGACCTGTATGCTGTTGAAATGCTTTTGCCAATCTCTCATAATCTTCATGCACATATTCTTTAACTTTGTAATGAATGTGATTCAATCTCAAATAATCCAAATCTTTAGGAGGAACTCTGCCCTTCAAAAATGTAATTGCCTTATTTTATATAGTCGTCATAAGAGGCAAAGGTGCATTTGTGTGAGGATCTCTTGCTGGTTATGCATCTGGCCCCTAAACAGCAATCTTGCATTTTTTCCACAATCGCCTAGAACAACAATGTCAAAGAATGTATTTAAATCAGTCCGTAATACCTTTGAAATTTTAACAAACCGCTTGACTTGTGTGCACCATTTCATAGGACACTTCCTTAATTTTGGACAATTGTTCGTAAATGATGCAAGGTCTCCTCTACTCCAAAGCACATGAGCATAACTTCCACTTGTTATCCTTGTCAAAGGATAAACAGTAGTCTCCTTATCCCTTTCAGATTCTGCAGTTTGCTTTCTTTTTCTGAGTCCCTTCAGTCTACTTCTTTTTCTTCTCATATTTTTGTGACCATTTGTTTTCTAATTTATCAAATTCACTCCATCTGCGTACACATTTTATTAATTCAGAGAGATGAAGAATGCATGCTTTTAATTGTTTCATCATCCAATCGTACCCTAATACTTTTTTGCCATGGAGCACTACAACTGCATATTTATTTGCAAATTCAGTTAATCTGACATGAACAGTTGCAGCTATCATTATTATTTATTTGCATAAGTAAGTCAATTGTTTGTTCTTTTTACTGATTTACAGAATCAAGATCCAAACATCCTCTAATTATTTATTTTAATTCAACATAAGGTGGCGGGCGTGTAGCTAATAATTCATCTAACATATGATCACCTGAGGCAGTATCAGTGTTTGTTTCATCTCTTGTTTCTTTGTCCCCTTTAATCTTTTACTTTTTAGACTTTTCAACTATTTCTAATTGATTACTCTATTTGTTATTTATTACAGGATTTAATCTAGCACCCTCTGCAAAAACCTTTGCACATCTTGTACCATCCCAAATTGCTTCCGCATAATTTCTTGTTGCTCTTTTCATAAATTTTTGGTACATTTCTCCCTCTTTATTTTGTGCCTTTTTTTCCAAAGTACTAAGGGGCATATTTCTTCCCCCGATTGCGCCAAATTTGCACCATTTTTTTTACGCAAATTTGGTGCAAAACTAACTCCATATTTATATTTTGATGTTAGACCAATCTAACGTCAAAATATTGGAGTTTGCACCATTTTTTAGATGCATGAACCTACCTTGCATCAATAAGATGCCATGTAGGCGTTCCCATCTAAAAAATGGTGCTAGCCCCATATTTATCCCCCATGCTAAAATGATGACCGGGTGGGAGGAGGGGCTAAATAAGGGTGCAAAGCTTAGTTAATGCCTGGGTTCAACAATCCTTAAATTAAATGTGCCTCATTTAGGAAAGTTCAATGCACCTTCATTCTCAGTTATCCTGCATCATTGACAAAGCCAATCACATGTATCTAACACTTCCTCAATCATCAGATGATTTGCATGTATACCCTCATGAGATGCTTCCTCACCCTTCTTTATTGGAATCACCACATCACCTCTTATTAGACTTCTAAGAGCTTTGAAAATTGTCATGGGTTCAATTTAATTTTAACAAAATCAGCAAACAAAATTGCAGTGTCTCAATGTTTAGAAATTGTTCTGAACACATCAGAATTCAGAACCCTTGTCTCCAAATTAGAATGCAGTTCAGTAATTCAATCAACAAATGATTATGTGACACCAAAGAGTTACACCAACCGACCAATACCAGCATGGCACAATGCAGCAGCTAACCCTCCTTTATAATTTATTCACAAAACACAACTCTTCAACTCTCATAACTAAGCAATGTAAAATACCATCAGTCTTTGTCTGCTTCTTCTAATGAAAACAGCAGAACAATTCAATAATCAGTTTTTTTTCCGGTTTTCACACCTTCTGACTTTTCAGTCAAAAATAGTTTTTCACACACAAAGATGAGTTCTCGAACTGTGGGAAAATCAGTGTTGTGTCACCTTTGCGCATCAGGTTTCACAAGCACTGATCAATGTCAGTACAACCACAACAATTTATTAAGTCCCTATTTATTTGAGTAGTCAACAATGTTTCACAACTTACATTTCATCTAGCAGACTAAAAATATTATAAATTTCTCTTTACCTACCCCTGGATTTAGACTACTTCTTAGTCCAATAACCTTTATCTTTTTTTTCGACAGAAGCATATATAACATGTTAACACTAAGGCCCTGATTTATACTTTTTTACGCTAAACTGCTCTAATGCAGTTTAGCGTCAAAAAGTATACCGCCAGCTAGAGCATCCCAAGACCCTGGCCGGGTGTCATATTTATGGGATGACAGTAGCTGGTAGTAGGGCCCAGCTAGAGTCATAAAAAAAAACGCTAGCCAGGTGGGGGAGGTGTAGGGGTACAGGGGTTTAGCGCCAAAGGATAACACTAGTGTGGGCAGAGGCATAAGTAATGCTTTGAACCAGACTAGCATCATTTTATGACGTTAAAACCCCATGGACATGACTCCTGTCTTAGTTAAGACAGGAGTCATGCTCACACCCCCAATGACCATGCCAAGGGGACACATGTCCCCTGGGCTTGGCCATTGCACCCAGTGACATGTAGGGTCCAAGTTAGGCCCTCCCATGGCACTACAAAGATATTTGTAAAATACTCACATATACTTATCTGGGATGGGGTTCCCCATCCTCCACTGTCCCTCTAGTGTGGATGGGGGGTGTCCCTGGAGCTAGGGAAGGGCACATGTGGGCTCTTTCCATGGGCAGAGACCATGGAAAAAGCCCCACAGGTATCCTAACGCCTGCCCTGACCCAGGCGTTAAATAATGGTGCTAAGCAAGCTTAGAGCCATTATTTAAGGCCCCCATCCTCCCGTGCTTAATTTTAGCACCGGGATAAATATGGGGCTGGGCACATATCATTATTTTTTGCCCAGGTAAGTCTACCTTGCATCTCATTGCTGCAAGGTAGTTTTTGGCAGGCAAAAAATGACTTTAACTTTAATATTTTGGCACTAGACATGTCTTGCGCCAAAATGTAAATATGGAGTTAAGTTTGCCCTGAATTCGCGTAAAAGAAATGACCCTAATTCAGTGCAGAGTATAAATATGCCCCTAACAATCTACCTCAATTCATCAGTAGACAATTTTTCAATACAGTTTGCATTTCATGATCCACATTAATTATCATAATTTCGAAGCATCACCCTATTGAAACTCACAACCGTTGAATCATCAGTCTTCTTCCAACAGCTATCAGCAACCACTTCAGAAACAGCACTCCATCAGTATTCGAGATAAGGTTCTGGGCGATTGGGCTTTTATCTACTTCAGACACTTTTTAATTATTGCAGCTTTTTTCCTCCATATCTAAACTTACCTCTGTTACCAACTTTTTGGGAGTAAAGAGTCACCTATAAATTCCTATATATTTTCAACTAAAATGTCCATATTGCCCACGGACACGTCCCATATAATCTGCGGGCAGGCACGTTTGGGACCTCCCCCTCTGGTACTTGCTGACATTGCCGTGTGAGAGCTGGAAGCCGCGAGTGAGCAGAGAGGGATGCGAGGAGGATGCATTATTGTGGCGGTACAGCAGTATGTGAGGAGCCATTGCCCAATTTTGTGAACGAAGACTAAGACAAAGCGGTGACCACAAGGAAGACGACGCTTTCCCTTGAAGTGCAGCTGCTGCCCTTGAAGCTTAGTTGTGCACAGCCGCAGGTGCTGCAGCCGTTGAGAAGCAGATATGGGGCAGATAAAGATAACACTATTTTTTGGAGCAAACAGGTTTCTCACTGCCCGATAAGCGCTTGCTTGTTTGGTGTATTTACCAATGGTTGAGGGTCACTAGGTCTAGCAGTGTGTGTGTGGCTCACTGCATGACGTCCAATGCTTTGCACTGCCTTGGCCCTAAAAACAAGAACATTGACTGCATGGTGATGGACAATTAGATTTCTTAACAGAACTGCAGAACATTTTCTAAGATCTGATTTTTTGACTATTAAGAGATGCGGCAGCCATTTAACAGAGGTTCTAAGTTCAGCCCTGACATTACTGATTCACCTTTGCAAACTAAAAAGGGCAAAAAGCATCTTAATCACCCTCCAGCCACATGAAAGGGAAAATTATCTGGCAACCCCTGTGGGATGGCAAGGGCCAAAGCTGCACTGCTGCTGTGGCTAGTGGCTCAAGTGTCAGCTGACCCTGACTCTGAGGTCCCTCGGACAGAAGTATGGAAAACTTTGATTGGGGAAAATAATAAAGGGCTGCAATACAGGATAATGGGTAAGTAGTGCCGCCCCTGATGACCCCTCCTAGACACATGTGCCGACGACTATCACAATTTTGGGGGAGAACGCTTGTGATTCTAATGGCAGACAAGGCTATTCTCTATATCTTAAGACTATAAACGTTTGGTGCCCAGTAAATGCCACACCATCGGTGGTAGAAGGCAAAGTAGTTGAAGAGGGGAGCTGTGGGTTAGACCGAGTGGAAGTATCTCAGTTAATAACAGACTTGGCATCAGAGGGTCTGATTCAGGAACTACCAAACCAAGCATTAAGTGAGGACCAATAATCAGGAGATCAGCAAGCAGAGGGTTGTCAGAAGTCAAGCCAGCTGTCAAGAGAGAGCAGCGTTGACCAGATTTCCATGCATGCTGTGATGCTGAGTTGCCAAAATGAGCAATTAAAGAATGGGCATGGGTAGGATATAGTAGACGAAGCCCGGGTGCAGTTACATATTCTGCTTGAAACTATTTTGGAGGAATTATGAGAGATCAAGCATCTGTAATGAAAGGAGACAGCTGTGATTAATCAAAGGTTTGATAAAATTGAGGCAGCAATGGGGCAGATTCCACTGCGTTTTCAGTAACTTGAACAGAGAGTATTGGATCTAGAAGTCCGCTCCTTGGTATGGGACATCGAGCTTCGCAAGCTCCAAAAGAAGTTGAGTGAATCCCAAAATAAAATGGAAGAGATGGAAAACTATGCGAGGATGTTGAACCTCCATTTTGTATGGGTGGCAGAAGGGGCAGAAAACAAGGGCAATCATCAGGACATGCTGCAGTTCATGGACAACCTGATCAAGACTTCTATTCTGGAAAACTCCACAGCTGATTTGGCAACTATGCGAGCACATCAGGTTCCTTCCCAACAGCAGCCAAACCGAAGTATCCTTGTACTATTATCATCAATTTTGCTGATTATATAATTAATTAAAGAACAGATTCTTATAAAAGCAATTCAACAAAATTGTTTCTCTTTGGCAGGGAATGAATGCATATGGGTATTTTCTGATATGTCAATGGCTTCAGCCCAAAGAAGATGAGACTTGGTTGGTATGGTTGCTCAATTCAAGGCTCCAGTGGCACGGCCGCTATTAGCCAACAATCAAAACTAAAAGCCTTGTTCAAGGGCCTATTTTATTTATGTACACCTCTGCAAGATGCTCAGAATATTTTGGTTAAGGCAAAATCTGCTTGATATTGGTGTTAAGGCATTTTATCATATTGAGGTATTAGTTATAGTTGTTTTCAGTTGGCAGAAGACATTGTGACCTGTCAGCCAGATTGCAATAAGCAACCTAGGAAGGGCAGTAAGTGGGTGGCTGTGCTCATGTAAGCCATGCAAGCTATGATACGGCTGTGGTTTACGGAGGGAGGGACACCAAGGCGGTTGAGCTTTACCCTCCAAGTGTGCCAAGGTGCTTTTAAGGGCACCCAAGTAGCTGTAGGGATGGTAGGGGACAGTGTAGGCTATCCCACCTCCAGTCTGGAGTGGCCACTTTTGGTGGGCTGGGTTTGTTGGTGGTTGGGAAATTAAAATTGGCAGATTCATTGTTTGTGGTATATATTTTGCGTAGTGCTAATCCCTCTGAGCAAATTTTAATAGAGCCTTGGTGCATAAATGGTGCCTTAAGGGGAATTTTGGTGGAAAC
Organism: Pleurodeles waltl; assembly: GCF_031143425.1. Taxonomy (NCBI): domain Eukaryota; kingdom Metazoa; phylum Chordata; class Amphibia; order Caudata; family Salamandridae; genus Pleurodeles; species Pleurodeles waltl. The sequence goes on from NC_090439.1 coordinate 71,770,020, forward strand.
TAGTAAAAACCAAGAGAAGAAGGTAAGAGTGGGTCAGTTGCACATGCCACTGAGTTTGGAGGTGATAAAGTTAAGCAAAGCTAGGAGACATATGTAAATTCACTGTTCTATCATCTAATGTTAATGGCATTTTGAATAGGCAAAAATATTGCTCTAATATGAATTGACTAGCTACGTTTAATCCTGATGTAATTTTCCTTCAGGAGACCCATTTGAAAGAGTGTACACCTTTAGGAAAGTACCCTCTTTCTTGGGATGGTTACCCTTTTTTTCTGCCTGATGTCACTGTGTTTGACTGTGTTCACTGGGATTCTGCTTCTCTGTCCATCACCACCCCAGGGGTGGTGCCCAGAGCTCCTCCAAAGGATCCCTGGCATTTGCCAAGGTTGGCAGGGAACTCTGGGAGCATCTGAGTGGCTAGGTCAGGCAGGTGACGTAAAAGCCCCCACCTGATAGGTGGTCACCCAGCTACGTGACCAGTCCCTCTTTCAGGGCTATTTAGGGTCTCTCTTTTGGGTGGTTCCTCTGATTCGGCTTGCAAGATTCCAGCAGGATTCCTCTGCAACCTCCACTTCGACTTCTGACCAAAGAAACTGCATCTGGACTTTCCAGGACCCCACAATCTGCAACAAAGACGAAGACGTCACCTGCAACATTGTTTCCATGGCTCCTTCCAGCTTCTGCACCATTTCCCTAGTCATGCATTCTCAGAGGACAGCCCTTCTTCAGTCTGCTCCGGAAATAAGAAAGAATCTCCCTTAGAGTGAAAGAGTCACTCCCCTGCATCTGCAGGCACCAACTACAATGATGGCTGGCTACATGGATCCCCTCTGCTGCTGAGCTGCGAGGACCCTGCATCACGGGTGGTGGTCAGACATGGTCCCTTCGGTCCTCTCTACCAGCTATCCCACTTGGGTGGAGGTAAGCTCTTGCCTCTTCATTTCAGGACAGTACCTTCATGCACCACATTTTTTGCAGCTGCCAAGGCTTGTTGGCACTTCCTCCAAGGGATCTTCAGGCACTGTGTAGCTCCAGCCCCCAGCACTCCTTCCTTGATGCACAGCTCCCTGAGTGACTCTCCCACAGCATGGGGCCTCCTTGTCATAGTACTGCGTGGGCTCCATCTGCAACTTCTGTGTCCCCATCTTGTAGGTCTCCTATGAGTGCTGCCTGTGCTTCTGTGGGCTCTCTGTGACGCTGAGAGTTCCCTCTGACTCCCCCTCCAAGGTTGAGTCCTCCTGGGCATTGCCGGTCCCCAGCAGCACCACTTTCCACCAACCGAGAGTTTTGCCTGTGACGAGGCTTGTTGGTGGAATCGAACATGCAAATCCAACTGCAATCTTCCTTCTGGCATGGGACATCATCTCCAGGAACTCGACTCCTACTCCAGGGCTGCAGTGCTGACTTTCCTTCCTCACCATTGACCAACATCTGCATCCTCAGCTTGGTAGGTATGGGCACCGGCCCCCACTGAAGTCTACAGTGTCTTCTGGACTTGGTCCCCTCTTCCACAGGTCTTCCTCTTCAGAAATCCACCATGGCTTTCTTGTAGTTGTCTCTGGGTTTTGCAGTTCTCTTTTTTACCTCTTAGTTGGGGTTTTGGGGAAATTCTAGTGATTTACTCCTGCTTTCCTGGTCACTGGGGGGGATGTTGTAGTGCTTACCTTTGTCTTTTCCTGGTAGCCCCAGCTCCCCTCTACACATTCCACTTACCTAGGTGGGGGCTTATTTTTTACATTCTATTATTTTTGTGTATGGATTGTGCTCCGCCTCGGGTCACTATTCTCTGTAGTGTTTTACACAGTTGTGCACTGTTTTTTAACTAGTGTTATGCCTTTTTCTGACTACTAGTGTATATATCTTATGTGTTACTTACCTCCTAGGGGAATATTGCCTCCGTAGTATTTTTTATGCTTTAATACTTTAATAAAGTGCCTTTATTTTTGTAACACTGAGGGGCATAGTTATACTCTGTTTGCACCAAATTAGCGTCATTTTGTTTTACTCTAATTCGGAGCACAACTAGCCCCATATTTATACTTTGACGCTAGACCCGTCTAGCACCAGATTTATGGAGCTAAAGTCATTTTTTGAACGTGGAAACCTACTTTTCCCTAATGAGATGCAAGGTAGGCATTACGGTGCAAAAAATGACTTCATGGCCTTAACGCCATATTTATACTCCCATGCAAACATGGTGCACGGGAGGTTGCTTTGCCCCATTTTTATCGCCTGGGTCAGGGCAGGCGTTATGGGACCTGTGGGCTTATTTCCAGGCCCCAGGGACAACCCCACCCACACCAGAGGGACAGCGTAGGATGGGGAACCCCTTCCTAAGTAAGTGCGGGTAAATAAAGGTAAGTATTTTATTTTATTTTTTAAAGTGCCATAGGGGGGCTGAAATGGGCCCCCATACATGGCACAGGGTGCAATGGCCATGCCCAGGGGACCCTGGTCCCCTGTGCTTGCCATTGGGGTTGTGGGCTTGATTCCTGTCTTTTCTAAGACAGGTGTCATGTGGTATGGATGGTTTTGCTTCAGAAAATGACTCTAGGCAGGTTAGAGTCACTTTTTTTCCTCTAACTTGGCTAACATAATTTGTTTTGGTGCAACACCCTCTTCTTCCATACCGCCCACCCTGCCCGACTAATGTCATTTTTTTTTACACTAGCCTACCCTATGCACCCGCTTGCACCATTCTATAAATATGGTGCCCGGCTGGTGCACATAAATGGTGCAAGCAGGTGCTAAACTTTTTGGTGCAAAACTGCGTTTGTGCAGTTTTGCCCCAAAAAGTATAAATCAGGATCTGAGTGTTTTATTTCATGTGTGTAAGTGCTGTGTGACTACAGTGGTATTGCATGAGCTTTGTATGTCTCCTAGATAAGCCTTGGCTGCTCATTCACAGCTGCCTCCAGAGAGCCTGGCTTCTAGACACTGCCTACACTACACTAATAGGGATACCTAGACCTCGTATAAGGTGTAAGCACTGTAGGTACCCACCAAACACCAGGCCAGCTTCCTACAACACCTACAATGTTTATTCCCAGTGCTTACTCCCATGCATTTCGTTTTCCTCAGATGGGCTACGGGGAGTGGCGATTATTTTGTCCAGACTGTTAGACAGGGAAATTGACAAAGTCATTAGGAATAAGGAGGGATGATAGATCCTGTTGAAAGTTCGGGTTCAGAGAGCTTTCTTTAACCTCCTTAATTACTATGGTCCAGTTCAAGTTGAAGACACTCCACTGAAGGCAATTTTTTCTTCAGTAATGGGGATGGCAGGCTCGTTAATCTGGGGAGGGTGATTGTAATTTTATAGAGAATCTTAAATTGGACACCTCAAACAAAAAGCAGCTGAAACCTAAAACAGACATGGTGAATGAAAAGCAGTCTAAATTCTGTATATCCCTGGTGATTGGATCACAGTAGGCAAGCACAATCTAAATGCTTTTCAAGCCAGTACAATACGGCTTCTCGGCTGGATTATTTTCTAATGTCCTCGTCCTTTAAATGGGAAGGCACTGAGATCTGGCCTAATGCTTGTTCACATCATTCGGTGGTTGGGGTTAGTGTGACGATTGAGGACACTCAAACTTCAAGGGCATACTGATTGTTGGACAAGACACTCCTGGTTAACCAGGAATGGTTGATCAGCGTGCGTAAATCTAATCTAGACTTCTTTGAGATCAATCAGGGCATGGCCTCCACATTCTCGGTATGGAAATCACATTTGAAGCTGCATTTTGAGGACATGTTGTGGCATACAAGCAAGCTCAGAGGCGAGTTTGGGAAATTCTTGTTAAGGAATTGCAGAATGCTCTTGACCATGACCATAAGGCCTTAACTCAGGAGGTAGCTGGGTGCAGAAAAGATCGCAAACATAAGTATGATCAGGCCAGATGGAGGCTCAGTGATTTCTATTTTTATGAAGAAATTGCTAGCTGAAAACATTTTCTGTAGCAACAGTATGAGGAGAGTCAGGTTGTGGGCAAATTGTTAGCGTGGTCTTTGCATGCAAAACAAGAAGCACTGCATATTAGAGAGATGAAAGATCCTGGTTCCAACATAAATCCAAAAGATGATACTAAAATTGGTCAGATTTTCCTCCATCATTATAACAACATATATGGCTATAATAATGCTATTTCTCGATCTAGCCTTAAAGATTGTTTTATAGCCTATTTAGGGTTCCAAGTCTGGTGGGGACGCAGGTTGAGTTTATGCTGTCAGATATTACATTGGAGGAGGTGGTTAGGGCAATTCAGCGGATGAGCAATGCTGAAGTGACTGATAAAAATGGTATTCCAACCAATGTGTACAGGATATTTCAGAAACAGCTATTGCCACAGTTTGTACGTTTATTTAATCAAATTAGTGACAGGACACTACTTCGACATTTAAAGAGTCAGGAGTGGTAAACTGTTTAAAAAAGGAAAAAAGATCTGCTTCATGTAAATTCTTATCGTCCAATTAGCTTACTCAATGTCGACTATAAATTATTAGCTAAGGTCTAGGCATCTCGTCTAATTGGGGTTGGACAGTCCCTGGTTCATAAAGCTCAGTGTGGATTTTTACCAAAGCACACATTGGCCACTAATACACACTATCTATTGACTGTTTTACCCGTACCCAAGATGGGATGTAATTACAATGATTGATGCTGAAAAGGCATTTGGTCTTGTGAATTGGGATGCCCTTTTTTCACCTTAGTGAATTTTGCATTTCCAGATCGAATGAGTTTAATACTCAATAGATGATATCAAGTGGGAGAAGCATGTGTTATGATTATTTTTTAAGCTAGTCGGTACTGTGAAGATACAACGCGGTATGCGACAGGGCTACCCAATGTCTCCTATACTTTTCACACTGTTTATTGAGCCATTAGCAGAACAAATATGTAGTACCAGTAGTATTATCCCCACCTTCAAGGGATGTCCAAACTTAAGTTGTTTGCAGATGACTTGGTACTTTACTTGAAGGCTGACCAGTTCAATATAGATGGAGCACTTGACACTATGCAAGATAAAACTAATCTTGGGGGGTATAAGGTTAATCAGGATAAGACCGAAGCATTGCTCTTTAATGCCTGACCATTAGTGTTAACCCCAGCGCTAATTTAGAATTTTAGTAGCAACCGTCCCATACAATACCTTTGGGATCATGGTGACAAATAATTATATGGGTTTATTTATATTTAAATATGAGAAAACAATGATTAAAGCAAAAGGACTGCTTGAAAAATGGTCCTTGCTGCTACTCATGCTAATAGGTAAACTGTCATTAATCAAAATGTCAGTGTTGCCATTGTTTTTACTTCTTTTTGCAAATCTCCCCATAAAGGTTAACCAGGGCTTTTTTTATAAAGAACTAGACTTCCTTATAATCAAGTTTTTATGAAAGGAAAACAGCCCAGAGTAAAATAATCAACTCTACAGTTAGAACAGGGAGGGCTTACTCTACCGGATTTCTTTTTATATAACCAGGCTGCGTGATATGATAGTTAAAATGGGCATGGTGGATGGGTGCTCAGGTGGGAGTCTCGATATTTTTTATAAGGAAAATGGTACAGGAGAGGGGAGACAGCTTGGCAGTTTTTCTAAAAATTATGAAACTGCAGACAAGAACAAGATATAAGGTGCTAGGTGATATTCTATGGTTTGTACAAATGTTTTTCAGGTCAAGGCATATTTTGCAGTGTCATTGGCTGGTAAGGTTGCAGGATCGCCAGTGGTTTGATCTGGCAATCTCAGAAACTATTTTTAGGATCTGGAATTCTAAAGGGTATTCGACACTGGGTGATTTTTTTCTAGGCACATGGTTTGCTAATTGGGCAGAGATAAAACTTCGAGTTGGGGTTAAGGTGACCAAGCTTTGGTATAGCTAAACTCAATTCAAATTTTTGATGAATAGCAGTCTTCAAGAGATGCACCGGTTTTTCAGAAGTAATTATCAAATTGTGGTATAAAGATTAATTAGTTGGAATAGGAAATTGTTAACGTCTCTACAGAAATATACAGATTTGTAATTGATAGAAAGACATCTAAGTAAGATAGAGCACGAGGCAGGATGTAGTATGACAATTAGAGATTGGGAGTGCATCTCCATTTTAGGTTATAAATCTTTTCGGGCAGCTAATTTTAAGAGAATGAGGCCCTCATTACAACGCTGGTGGTCGGTGATAAAGCGGCGGTAATACCGCCTACAGGCCAGCGGTAAAAAAAATGGAATTTTGACGTCAGAAACTGCCAACACAGACAGCCACTTTAACACATTGACCGCCACGGCGTTAGCAACAAGCACCATGGCGGTAACCGCCAACAGCCAGGCGGAAGACAATGTACCGCCCATGAGAGGCCAATCTGCCACCTTTTCCGGGACGGTACCAACGCCATCAAAAGCACGGCGGAAACAGTACACAGAAGGGAAACAACTCACCTCTCGACACTCAAGGAAGAAACACGATGCCATGGAGCCCGAGTTGCACATATTTCCCATGCTGGTCTACCTCCTCCTACACCAGGAACATGAATGGTGGCAAAGACAACCACGGTGAATACCGCACCTAGCACACAATGGAGAGGGGAGGAAGAGAATGACACACACATGCAACACCCCCACCCCCAACACCATGCACACAAACAGATGCAACAAAATTACATATCCACCCCATAACCCTCAGGAATAATGCAAGGACAAAGGATGTGAGTAAAGCCAGTGTAATATTACAAATTTAGATAAATACGCCCTTAAAGCACGAAACAGTATCTACAACATATACAAATGGAAGGACAATGCCCAGTCCAATATGTCCGTGGCCCACAGGGCCATAACACATAGGTAAAGGCCACACTTCACTCCTGCCTCAATATGGAGAGAACACTGCTGGGGCAACAGGTCGAAGATACACAGGCACCTCAGGGGGAAGGGGAACGGGGGCACCTCAGCCGGAAGATGGTATAACGCCACTGCTTCTGGAGGGGGCTACATGCCCTCTGCAATGTCCTGGGGAGTGCGAAGCCACAGTCTCTCCAGTGGGTGGTTTGCCCACTGTTTGGTCCTGGGGAGTGCAAAGCCACAGTCTCTCTAGTGGGTGGTTTGCCCACTGCTTGGTCCTGGGGAGTGCAAAGCCATAGTCTCTCTAGTGGATGGTTTGCCCACTGCTTGGTCCTGGGGAGTGCAAAGCCACAGTCTCTCTAGTGGTTGCCTTCTTCCACTGGTTCTGGAGGGGGCATAGTGCCCAGTGTGCTTCATCCTGACAAGGAGGAGGTGAGTGGATGCCTTCTTCCACTGGTTCTGGAGGGGGCCTTGTGCCCAGTGTCCTTCATCCTGGCAAGGAGGGGGTGAGTGGATGCCTTCTTCCACTGTTTCTGGAGGGGCCTTTTTGCCCTGTGATGCAGATCCTGGATGGTGCAAGGTCACAGTCTCTCCCCTGGGTGTCACACCTACAGTTGTTGCAGGGGCCAGGACGCACTACAGCCCATGTGGTCACAACTACACACTGCTCACGGGCGGTGACGGCTGTTCAGTGGTGGCAGTTGCGGGGCTGGTGGCAGTGCTATCAGTGGTGGGGGGAGGCTCCGGCCCTTCCCCTGCAGCCTCGGACGGCAGCCCACTGGGGCTGCTGCTACTGGCAGTGGGGCTGCTGGCAGTGGGGAAGGTGGCAGTGCAGTTGGTGGTGCTGGTGGCGGTACAGGTGGCGTGCTGTCAGTGGTGGGGGGAGGCTTCAGCCCTCCCCCTGCAGCCTTATATGGCTGCCCACTGGGGCTGCTGCTGCTGGCAGTGGTGCTGTTGACAGTGGTGCAGGTGGTGGTGCTGGCGGCAGTGCAAGTGGTGGTGCTGTCAGTGGTGGGGGAGGGTCCAGCTCTTCCCCTGCAGCCTCGGATGGCTGAGGTGCCATGACTGGTGTTGTTTGCCCAGATGCTTCCCCAGCCCCAGGAACCAGATCCATCCTGCCTGCGGCATCTGTGCCTTTTACATTGGCCTTTGCGGCTGTTGCTCCCTTTCTGGCCTTGCCACCTGGTGGTGCCTCCTTGCGTCTGTCAGCTGGTGTTCCCTTCCTGCCTTTGCTAGCTGGTGGTGCCTCCTTGCTTCTGCCAGCTGGTGGTGCCCCCTTGCCCTTGCTAGCTGATGGTGCCTCCTTGCCTTTGCTAGCTGGTGGTACCTCCTTGCCCTTGCTGGCTGGTGGGCCCACCCTGGCCCGAAGTGAAGGACAGGGTGAGGTAGGGGCAGGGAATAGGTGAAGGGTGGATAGGAAAGGCCTTTTAGGGACCCTGGGGCTGGAGAGGGTAAAGGTTTGGGAGTTGAGGAAGAGGGAGTGGTTTTAGGAGGTGTCTGCTGAGTTTGGGTGCAGGTGCATGGGCTGGATGCTGTTGTGAGGTGGATGGCTGTTGGGTGTCTGAGTGCTTGCATTTGTGTACTTTAGGAGGAGGGGACACAGACACAGTGAGAGAGGACACAGGGGACTTGTGCATGGATGTGGGGGTAGTGACTGCCAGTGAGGGCCATGTAGTGATAGGCGTGCTGGTGATGGGGGTAGTGGATGAGGATGTAGTGCATGCAGTTGTGAGTGGAGACACTACTGGGAGGGAAGTGGATGAGGAGGAGGAGGGGGGCACAGTGGAGGCAGTGGATGTTGGTGTGTCTGCATCTGGATGGAGCTTGTGTGAGTGCCAGTGGGATGAAGTGTGGTGCTTGTGTTTGCCTGAGCCACTTCTGTGTGTTGATTTGGGTGCATGCTGGTCTGAAGGTGTGCTTGGGATAGGCTGGGTTTGAGGGGAATAGGACTGGGTAGAGGAAGTTGGAGGTGGAAGGCTGGAGACAGGGACAATGGCTGCCATCAGTGAGTTGGCCAGAGCATGGAATGATCTCTGCTGGGCTGCCATACAAGAGTGAATGCCCTCCAGAAATGCATGTATTTGTTGCAAATGCCCTGCTAGACCCTGGATGGCATTCAGTATGGTTGACTGCCCAACAGAGAGGGATCTCAAGAGGTCAATAGCCTCCTCTCTGAGGGCAGCAGTGCTGACTGGGGCAGGGCCTGAGGTGCCTGGGGCAAAGGAGATGCCCACCCTCATCGGTGAGCGAGCACCGGCAACTCGCTGAGGGGCTGCTAAGAAGGGCGTGGCTGGTACGGGGAGTGGCGGCAGTACCTGTAGTTGGGGTGGCCACAGAGGTGTCCGCCACCTCCAGGGAGCTTCCATCGGAGGAAGTATCACTGTCAGAACTTCCCCCTCCAGTCTCTGTCGTGGTGCTCCCCTTGCCCTCTGTCCCAGTGGTGCCCTCAACGTCAGTGGATTCGGCCTCCAGGCCCATGTGGGATGCAGCTCCCTCTGTCGCGGGTGCCTCTGCTCCTCTGCCAGGTGATGCTAATGAACACAAGGACAGGGTGACAAAAAAAAAAGGGGGGAGAGACCGAGGATACACTTGGTCAATGCCAGCAACAAGCCCACCGTTGGCGTACACAACTCACAGAGAACAGCCCTATGCACTAGGCCATGCAATACCAGTTACAATGCTAGTCACCAGGCCATGGGGTATAATGCCTAATGCCATTAGCAGCATACCTGTAACCTACAGGACCCTGCCCAGTAGTAGGTGCCTACTGGCATTATTGGGGTTGGAGTGCATCTGAGCCAGCCCATCATGGGACCTACCCTGCTATGTTGGTCCTGGCCTAGGGGCACCCACAGACCCACATCCCCCACCCAGGTAACACCTCAACGCGTGCAACTTCATGATTCTGAAACTGTACTCACCCCTTTCTGGCTGCTGTGATGCCTTCAACCGCCCATCCAACTCCAGATAGGCAACGCCAGGATCCGGAACATCAGGGGATCAGGGTACAAGGGCACGCCTTCCTCATTGGGAGGCCATCCCCAGCTGGGCCTCTGCTGTATTCCTTGCCCAGAGGCACAGGTCCTCCCTCCGTTTGCGACAGTGGGTGCTCAACCTGTCAAAGACTCCCAGGGTCCGCACCTCCTTGACAATGGCACCCCAAATACCCTTTTTCTGAATGGCGCTGACCTGCAGAAAAAGATACATAAGAAAAGGTATTAGTCATACTGTCCGGACTGTTACACTCATGGTCCACCATATCCCTCCCATCCCCTTACGCAAAGACATTGCCCACCAAACATGCAGCACTCTGTCCAGGATCCCTCAGCCCCCCCTTACACGAGGCTTACACACACAGCACTCCATACATTCATGGCCCACGCATCGTGCTCACAGTGTACTCACCTGTTGGTCTGGAGGACCATAAAGTAAAGGGTACTGGGGTAGGACCCCATCCACTACTCTCTCCAACTCCTCTGAAGTGAAGGCAGGGGCCCTTTACCCAGACACTCGAGCTATGGTCGCTTCCAGACACAAGTCACAGCAGCACTTGCAGTGTAGGTCCCCTCCTGTTGAAGTTCAGGTGGCAAGTGAGTGAACAGATAGAAAGTGGCGGTCACGTCCGCCGTGGTGCGTACCTTTACCACCGGCGTACATCACCATTGGCTCCTGGAACCCTTAGGCCCCAATGTTAACCAATGAGGTGTTGCACGGCGGTCGTCAACCGCCTCCCGCAACGGTGCACAACGTCAGCGGAATTACCTTTATTTCCACTTGTCCCTCCTCACAGGTCAGGCAGCCGCCATTTCAGGGGGAACAGGCCATGGCACCTAACTGCGTCACAGCGACATAGGCACATCAACTGACCTAAACGTTCACATACTGTTTCTGTAAAAAAAATGTAAGGCGTTTTAATCTGAGGATATCTTTGAATGTGACTATCTGTTCACCGTTTTTCACCCTAGTGTTCAACCGGTGAGGATAAATAGGAGATGGAGATATACCCCCATGTACAGACCCCTGGTGGACCTGGTGACAATGGAGGACAGGCACATTATCCTAACCTACAGACTTGATAGGGCCACAATCCATAAGCTGTGTGCACAATTGGAGCCAGACCTGATCTCAGTTAACCACCACCCCACTGGTATCCCCCCTCTTGTGCAGGTCCTGTCAGTGCTCCATTTCTTGGCAAGTGGGTCCTTCCAAGCAACAGTGGCCATGGCAGCAGGGATTTCACAGCATATGTTCTCAAACGTGCTGACCAGAGTGTTGTCTGCCCAGATGAAACACATGTGCAGCTACATCGTATTCCCCCACGTGGAGGATTTGGCCACAGTGAAGGCTGACTTCTATGCACAGGGACATATCCCCGACATCATTGGTGCCGTTGATGGTACACATATTGCCTTTGCCCCCCCCCGTAGAAATGAACAGGTGTTCAGAAATCGAAAGAGCTTTGGCTCTCTGAATGTGCAGATAGTGTGCCTGGCGGACCAGTACATCTCCTATGTCAATACAAAGTATCCTGGGTCTGTGCATGATGCCTTTATTTTGAGGAATAGCAGCATTCCATATGTGATGTCTCAACTCCAGAGGCACATGGTGTGGCTAATAGGTGAGAACATGGTACCCACCCAGTGTCTGTTGGTATATGGGTGTGGGTCTGCCCCTAAGGGTGAGTGTCTGGTTAACAGGTATCCCTCAATATTTACAGGTGACTCTGGTTACCCCAACCTCTCATGGCTACTGACCCCAGTGAGGAATGCCAGGACAAGGGCAGAGGAACGTTACCTTGAGGCACATGGGCGAACAAGGAGGATCATTGAACGCACCTCTGGCCTCCTGAAGGCCAGATTCCGGTGCCTCCATCTGACAGGTGGATCCCTGTACTGCTCATCCAAGAAGGTCTGCCAAATCATCGGTGCGTGTTGCATGTTGCACAACCTGGCCTTGAGACGCCAGGATCCTTTTCTGCAGGAGGATGAGGCTGGAGATGGTCGTGTGGCAGCGGTGGAGCCTGTGGACAGTGACGAAGAGGAGGTAGAGGAAGAGGATGTGGACAACAGAACAACTATAATTCAACAGTACTTCCAGTGAGACAGAGGTAAGACACTGTAACTTCACCTTCCATTGCATTTTTGTGTTGGACATTGTCCATGGCAGCGTGATTTTCCAAATTCTATGGCCACTTACTGTACCCTTTGGCATCTCCATTTTCAGATATCTGTGCTCCACTCTGGCTCCTGGTGTGTTTACTTCTGCCAGTACAGGTCATGCTTATGTATATATGACTGTACATTTGAATTGCAATGTTTACAGCTTATTAAACAAATACATATTTCAATCAATTGACATACTCTATACTTGGATTTGTTCCAAGGGTGCTTATTTATGTGATAATAAGTGTAGGGGGTATTTCAATGGGATGGGTTGATGATGGAGGAAAGTCCAGGATAGAGTCCAATCTATTGGTATCACAGATGCATTGTCCAAGGAGGCATAGGGAGTGGGGCAATGGCAGTTCAAGGTGGACAGGGTGACAGGGTGGGACACAAGGGTGACATTCAGGGGTGTCTTATTTCCTCATGGGGCTCTTGGCAATGTTCTCTGGCTTCTGCCTGGATCGCAGGGACCTTTTGCGTGGTGGTTCTCCTTCTGCAGGGGGAGGGGTGCTGGTGGCCTGTTATTCCTGTGGTGGGGCCTCCTGTCCAGTAGCGGAGGTGAAGGGCTGTTCATCGGTGTGGCTAGTGTCAGGGGCCCATTGGTGTGCCACTGCCTCCCTCATGGTGTTGGCCATGTCTGCCAACACCGCTGCAAAGGTGACCAGGGTGGTGTGGATGTCCCTCAGGTTCTCCCTGATCCCCAGGTACCGTCCATCCTGCAGCCGCTGGGTCTCCTGCAACTTGGCCAGTATCTGGCCCATGGTCTCCTGGGAATGGTTTTATGCTCCCAGGATGTTGGTGAGTGCCTCGTGGAGAGTCAGTTTGCTGGGCCTGTTCTCCTTCTGTCACACAGAAGTCCTCCCAGGTTCCTTGTTGTCCTGTGCCTCTGTCCACTGAACCATGTGCCCACTGCCACTGACCCCAGGTCCCTGATTGTCCTGTGTTTGTGGGGTTGCCTGGGGTCCATGTAGTGGTGGACACACTGCTGATTGATGTGTCCTGGGGACAGAGGCTTGGGCCCACTGAGTAGGTGCTGTGGTGGTGTTTCCTGCGGGGGGAGGCTCTGTGGTGGTATGGGATTGTGTCTGGGTCACGACTGTCCAGAGGTCCCTGATGGGCCAGGTTGTTCTTCCTGATCCAAGCGTGCAGAGCTGCTATCATCACTGTGGGCCACTTCGGGGTGGGACTGGATGTTGCTGGCACCTCCTCTCCAGTGACGTTGTGTGGAGGTTGTGCGGGGATGGAAATGCAGTGTTATTGTTACTGCGTGTGACATCTTGTGCCTGGGTATGTTTCCCCCTATGGTTGTTATTACCAAGGCATCTTTGGCTTTTGTGAGGTGTGATTTGGTTGGCTCAGTGATTGTCACTAGTGTGCATGCTGTGGTGATGGGTGTCCATGCAGGGCTGTGAGTGGTGTCCATGCATTTGTGGTGCATGCAGGTGGGGGGTGTGATAATAGTAGAGAGTTGACTTACCAGAGTCCAGTCCTCCTGCTACTACTGCCAGGCACTCAGAATGCATGATCGCCAATACTTCTTGTCCCATGTTGTTAGTTGTGGAGGAGGAGGTTGGGGTCCATCGCCAGTCCTTTGTACAGCTATGTGGTGTCTTGCTACCACAGAATGCACCTTCCCCCATAGGTCGTGCCACCTCTTCCTGATGTCATCCCTTGTTCTGGGGTGCTGTCCCACGGCATTGACCCGGTCCACGACTCTCCGCCATAGCTCCATCTTCCTAGCAATGGATGTCTGCGGCACCTGTAGTCCGAATAGCTGTGGCTCCACCCGGATGATTTCCTCCACCATGACCCCTAGCTTGTCCTCTGAGAACTTGGGGTTTCTTTGTGGTGCCGTGGGTGTATTGTGAGTGGTGTGTGTGATGGTGTGTGGGGTGATGTGTTGGGGTGTGTGCTGTGAGGTGCGTGGATGGTGTATGGGTGATGGTGTTCTGTGGCTCTGGTTCTGTGGGTGCTCCTGGCGTGTCTCTCTGTCAGTCGTAAATTGTTTGTAGTGGTAAAAGGTTGTGGGTAATGTGGGGGGGTGTTTTGTAGTGGGGTGGGTGTGTGGGTGTGGTTTGTGTATGTGTGTCAGGTGTGTGTAGTTTGAATTGTCTAATGTGGTGTTGTTTTGTATGTGTGTGTGTATTTTGAGCGCAGCAGTATGTACCACCAATGGTTTGCCGCGGTTGAATGTCTGCCGCAGTGATTCGTGGGTCATAATGCTGTAGGCGTATTTCTGTTGGCGTAACGGTGTGGGATTTGGAACCGCCAGTTTATCACTGACCTTTGGTGTGGCGGACTTGTGTGTGTCTGTATAGTGGCAGATTTCTATGTGTGGGTCATAATACGTGTAGCGGTATACCGCCACGGTCACGTATGTTGGCGGCAGTCAGCATGGCGGTAAGCAGCACTAACCGCCAATGTCATGAGGGCCGGTGTTTTTTATCTTGCTGTTTTGCATAATATACGCCTAAAGCTATTCATACAATGTATCCATCTGTTATTAATATATGCTTTAGGTGTCTTCAAGAGGGAAAAGGGGATTGGTTACATATTTTTTTGAATGTCCCAATTCTGGGGTGGAGATTTTTGTAGACGTAGTCAATGAATCCAGATGACATTGCAGGCAGAACTAAGGCTGGTACTGTTTGGGGTATCAAGTCAAACAATTGGTTTTGGTAAGCATATTCAGAACTTTGTTTCAGCATCATTAGTCATTGCAAGGTCATTGATTTTACAACACTGGCGTACTACTATAGCACCAACTCCCCAGGAGTGGTTTGTGAAGCTACATCGGACAGGGCAGTTGAGAAAGCATATGCTAAGCAAATGGGTAGTCTGAAGAAATAACTGGGCATCTGGGCTCCATTAGATGCGAAGATGACGTAAACAACAGTACTGAAATGTTATTGTCCAGCTGGCTCAAAGACCAAGGTGTTGTGAACTCCTATAATTTGAAGTGGTTGGGTAATATCGAAGTCTAACTAAGTCGCCCTTGTTCAATACAATATGTTAATTAAGGTATAATGGGTACGAAGCATCAGTTCTGTTTTAAAATCTTAGTACTGTGAAGCACAAAAGCACTTTTTTGATTGAATGCACTTTAAAGTTAACTGTAGGTCTTGGCTTATCACACTTTATTGTAGTGTTGAATGGTCTTGTTGTGGTGATAGACCTTTAAGCAATTTTTACTTTTGATAATAATCGGACTTTGTTTTAGAAAGTGCGGATGGCAAGGCACAAATGCACTTTAGGAATGTATGCACTTTAGCTAAGTTGTAGGTTCTGGTCTATTGCACCTTATTGTAGTGATAAATGGGTTAATTATGTGGAAAGTACTGTAGCACTTAGCACTTTTAGTATCAAATTGAAAAGTTTCTTCTGGTTAAATTATATTGCACCTGAGCTCTATCCATCCTACCATCCTATTGCTGTGAAAATGTCTGGCTAATGAATTCACCTTTGATGCTGTGCTATTGATTGTGATGAATATGCTCAATAAAAAGAAGCAAAAAAATAATATTTTCAACGAATAGTCTCCACTACTCTTGGGCCATATGGCTATGGATCTTTGTGATAAACGTGATGGGAAGAACAGTTAATTCATTTTACTCTCATTTATCTTTAGATCTTGTAGTCAAAAAAGAGAGTGCAAGTTCATTTATTAAATTTTAATAACCATTAGTTCCTAAACCTTATATTTTATCATATTAAGTACAAATTACAGAATATAGCATAAACCAAGTTCCATAAATCTAATCCCTAGTCTACTTTCTGAAACTAATAAGAACATTTAGCTGAAAAACAGATGAACAGTATTCTCGCTCAGTGTACATAGAAAGCTCAATAGCCGAGAACAGTTTCAGTCAGAAATTATTGGGAATCAAATATAAAATAGCAAAAAAGAACAGCGTCTGGCAGTCTGTCTAGCAAAAGAGTCTGTCAATCTGTGAGTCCCTCCAAGCCAGGCAAAGGCAAGACTGAGAGCAGTCTAAGCCAAGCCAGTCCACTTCTCTTCTATTCTTTCCCGGGAACATCTTTATACAGAATACAATGCTGCAAAAGGTTTAACAGTTTCACAGATAAAATTCATCCTCTGTCCAATCAGGAAGCAAGGGTTCTGTAGGACAAGGGCAGTTTCCACTGAGATGGCAAATTCTAGCCAAGCACTTTCTAAATATATGGTACATTTAACTGGACTAATAAAATCTTTGGAAGACCAACTAATGTTCTAATTTGCAATGGTTTCTGTACATTCATGTAAATTTTTTGCACAAAAGCATAACGTCATTTCCTTTCTCACATGTTTTTATAATAGTAACCTATTCATAAAGAAACACGTATTTAGATTTGTTAAGCAAAATAGCAATTTCCGATCAGGTCAAGCAGTTAACAAAAAATAAAAATATTACTTCTTTGTTAGCATTGGATGTTTATGTCATGAATAGTTCTGTGAATAGCCATGAAAAAGGTTAAGAAAAGCAATTTCAGCTGAGCTGTAGCATTTAAGTATTTGCCAGCATTAGCATTTTTTGTTAAGTGCATGTCGTGCAAGGTTTTAGAAAGGAAAATTCATGTTTAATATGTAGTGTTATTTAGACCTACATTTCACTTATACAGGTTATTGTTTTAATGCATTTATTTCTATTAAAATCTCTGGCACATATCTCCAAATCATAGTGGAGATGTTAGCAGTAGTGGTTGTCTAGGTAACTAAAAGTTGTATGACATCGATTGGAATGTATAAAGGAGAAGTTGAAGAGAGAGGAGATGCAGGGAGGAGAGAAGGATAACTGTTGTGTTTTATATGCTTGCGATGTCACAATAATAAATGAGATTTCAAGAAAATCTGGAATGGAAATCTTTACACATAGCTTTTCTCTTAACCGTTAAAGTTCTGAGGGTGAGATGGTTTTGTCCTTAGCACTGCCAGCCCTAGTGGTCCTGAGCACTAAACCTTCTAGTCCTTAGACCCCAGTTGGTTAATCACTCCTGAAAAGAAAGGTGAGAGGTAGAGTTATTAATTTATTAATATTTGACGTGATGCAATTCAGTCATCCGAGTTGCTATGCTGGGTTGCCTCATGAAGTCAGATGCCACAGCTATTAAAATGCAGTGCTGTTCCCCTCTCCCCAAGCACTGGGGCACAGATAAACTGGCCCAAACACACACAGTGCAAAGGTGTGTGATTGTGATCTCCAGCATTAGTTTTTGTACTGGAAGGCAACCCCTCCAGTGCATCATATTATGCTTAGGCATACTTTAAAACTTTTACTACTTGGTATGTGTTCTGTACAATGCAGCATACATGTTGAGGTTTAAAAGTTTGAAAAAAACAGTGATTATACTTTCTACCAGCCGTTAGGAGGCATATTTCTTTGCACCTAAGCCCTTCCTACAAATGTTAGTGGATAAGACATTGCAGAAAAACATGAGAGCAGTATGTGGGCATTCTCATCTATCACGCATGGAATGACCTCTTGGCACAAGTTAGTGCAAATGAGCACATAGTGATAAATTGCTTTGCTTTTAGGCACCTTTCCCATACAAATAAAGTTTTATGCTTTATGCAGGTTTGCATCCCTTTTGGTGACCTTGGCCCTGCACAAATTTCTGACACTTCTGGCCCTGAGCGTCATTGTTTACTGGCATCAGGATGTTAGAGCCCACCTTGCTCCTAAGCCATTATGAGACTCAAACAAACGGAATGCTAATTGCCCTGTAAATCAGCTGGAACTGAAATAAGAGGCATCTCTCACTCCTGCAGATTGGAGCTCCAAATGAAAAATACACAAAGTCCAGACACTGCTGCATGTATCCCAGTGTCAACAAATTGCACCAAAGCACACCAAGTTTCACCGGGGCCGACTTAGATACCTGTTCTGGTTCAATGATAGCTGCTAAATGTGGGATCCACTCATGTTGCTTAAAAAGAGAGGGGCATTAACCCTTTGGGCACTATAAACATGGCATTCACGCCAACTGCACTCACAATTGGGTGCTATTGACGTGAAGATCAAGTCTCAGAACCTGGCATTGGAGCAGCTTTTGTGTGGTACTCTCGTGCCTCCCCTTCGCACTCACCTGGGTTGGAGTATGAGGCCCTCCTTCTCTGGCTCAAGGGGGAGAGACAGTCCTGTAACTGACACTGTTGAAGCAGATATGCTAATTAGAAATTATCAATGAATGTTTATGTGTTTTGATAGGAATTAATCGTAGAAAAAATAATGTGCACAATTTGGAAAATGTAACCACAGAGAATGGCAGCCACTTAAATTAACTTGTATTACAATGACTAAAATACGTAAAATAATGAAAATATGTAAAAATAATGTAGTAATGTGCCACAATAAAGATGTATGACCTATGTTTTGCATTATATCATAGAGTTAACGTAGCCGAAGTTGTGGCCTAGTCTTTCCAGGCCTCATGCAGGAGCTGAATTAATAAATGCACGTTGTAGAAGTTGCTGGTGCATTTGAACTGACTGTGAACTGTGTGCTTAGCTAGAATTTTCTGCAATGTATCGATGAACAGGAGATGATGAAGTCAGTTTGCTACAATTATGTTTAGAGTAGGCAAGATGTACTTTCCCAGGACTCAAACAATAGAGGCACTGACTGGAGAGGAAGAAGCAATATTTTCGATACCTGAAGAGCCGGATGATGAGGACATCGTACAGTGAACCAATCAATGAACTGAGAACGCCAAAATACTTGAACTCATAGATTTGTAGAATTAAACGTATTGGGTAGCGTTGTGTATGGAGACTAATTGATCAATTAGGAATTAGGGGGATGGACTGAAAAACTCTATAACAAAAAGTCATGACAACGGGCAAAAACTTCAGATACAAGACCAAAAGTTCAGATGCGAGGGGTGAATGCTGATGACGTCAGGAGGCATGGTTGGAGATTCTGTCATTTGGCTCATGCTTTGAGAGCCTGATGCGTTGCTGATTGATTGATGACCTCAAGACGAAGACTGACTTCGTTGCTGATCCATTCTGTGGCTAGGTAGCTAAGACCATGTGACTGATGAACTTTGTGCCTTTTCTTCTAGGTACTAACTGCACTGTTTTATGGTTTTTCTTCTAGCTAGATGTTTTTAAAATTCATGTTTTCTAAGTTGTTTTCCCATGAATTCCCATATGCCGATGCTAATCTGGGTTAGGTAGGGTTCTTTTGGGTGACGTTGACAGTGACAAATGATTGACAAACTGATTGCTGAACTTTGCTATTAATGTTGACATATGCATCTTTGCTGGTTTATGCTGAACCATTAGAGCATATCTTTTCCCAAGTTCTGATTAGATTAGATTATTAGTGGTCATTAATAAACTAATTTTGAGCTGATTGAATAAAGTTTGAATTAACCGATGCATTAGATTTGTAACTAATAGGGAAAAACAATTGTTAAATGCTTTATTGAGTTGTGGCTATTCATGAAATATTGATATAATTGTCTAATAACTAATGATTCTCTTAGTGGTTATTGATGATTGATCATATCGAATATTGATAACATTAGTCACTACATGATTAGGATACTCCATGTGATCCAAACGGTTCATCAGCCTATACATGCCTCCTTGTAAGTTTACTTACTAAGGACCAGGCGCGCCAGCACACAATTGAAACAGAGACACACTGATGTCAGTTGGAGGATTGGCACTCAGGAAACAGCTTCTTGGTTTTGCTGCTAGTGGAAGGGTGCTGAAAGCAGCCCCAACCACCCTGCTTGCGGGGAATTGAGAAAAAAGGGAGGTATTGTTGGAAAGCTGATAACTTCATCTTTCCAGCAATAACTCTCTTACTATGCAAAGGGCCAGGTGATCACAGTAGGATGTGATTACCTGGTGATTTTACCAGACATCAGGGATTTTCACCATGATCATGTGATGGGAAAGGTCAAGGAAGGCATGATCTTGCCCATAGAAATCCAAAAATAGCACACTTTTCTTCGAGAAATTTGAATAATGTATTTAATTCTTCAAGATTCTGGAAGTGTTACAGCGATGGATTGCAGTTCTGAAAGACATTTTGGTGCTTTGAAGGGCTAAAGTCCTGCTGGAGGCTGTGGTACATGAATCCATAAAATACCACTACCTTTAAAAAGCCTTCCAACAGTTTCAAGCTTGCCAGGGAAAATGACATGACAGAGTGACACCAATCAGTGAATGAAGCAGTGCTGCAGGCTCCAAGGAGCATTCCTCAGAACTTCTTTAATGCCAATCAAATATTGAAGGACCTCATAAACCAGGCTTTAGCCCAACATCTTCCTCACTTTGTGCTTGAGATTGCTCTTAGGCACCACAAGCACTGGGTGACCAGACAAATGCATGTCATCCATATAAGGTCTCAAAATCAACAAGAGAAACATGATACAACCTCCTTTTAGAAGAAGAAGTAAGTCAATCAATCAATCAAATTTTTTTGTAAAGCGTGCTACTCACCCGTGAGGGTCTCAAGGTGCTTGGGGTGGGGGGTGGGGGGCAGGAGGGTCACTGTTCGAACAGCAATGTTTTGAGGTTTTTTCTGAAGAGCAGGAGGTCTTTGGTTTTGCGGAGGTTGGTTGGGGAGGGAGTTCCAGGTTTTGGGGGTGAGGTAGGAGAAGGACCTGCCTCCTGTGGTGGTGCGTTGGATGCTGGTGACTGTGGCTAGGGCGAGGTTGGCTTATCGGAGGTTGCGGGTGGGAGTGAGAAAGTTCATTCTTTCGTTGAGGTATGTCGGGCCGGTGTTGTGGAGGCATTTGTGTGTGTGGATGAGGATCTTGAATGTGGTTCTCTTGTTTATGGGGAGCCAGTGAAGGGTTTTGAGGTGTGGTGAGATTCGTTCGTGGCGGGGGAGGCCAAGGACAAGGCGCGTAGATGTGTTCTGGATTCTCTGGAGTTTGCGTGTGAGTTTGAGTGTGGTGCCGGCATAGAGGGCGTTACCGTAGTCTAGTCTGCTGCTGATGAGTGCATGGGTGACTGTCTTCCTGGTCTCTGGGGGAATCCATTTGAAGGATTTCTTTAGAGTGCGGAGTGTGAGGAAGCAGGAGGAGGTAAGAGCATTGATTTGCTGTGTCATGGAGAGGGAGGGGGTCCAGAATGATGCAGAGGTTGCGTGCGTGGTTTGCGCGGTGGGTGCGGGTCCTATGGCGGTGGGCCACCAGGAGTCGTCCCATATGGCTTTGTTGGGGCCGAAGATGATGATCTCGGTTTTGTTGGAGTTAAGCTTGAGGTGGTTAGTTGTCATACAGTTGGCGGTGTCGAGGAGAGCTGCGTGTAGGTTGGTTTTGGCGATGGTGGGTTTGCGGGTGAGGGAGAGGATGAGTTGGGTGTCATCTGCGTAGGAGAGGATAGTGATTCCGTGTGATTGGAGGATGTTGGCTAGGGGGATCATGTAAATGTTGAGTGTGGGGCTGAGAGAGGACCCTTGGGGGACACCGCAGATGATCTTGGTGGTGGTGGAGTGGAAAGGTGGGAGGCGGACTCTCTGGGTCCAGTCAGTGAGGAAGGAGGTGAGCCAGTCTAAGGCTTTGTGGCAAATTCCTATGTTGTGGAGGCGTGTGCGGAGTGTGTGTTGGCAGATAGTGTCAAAGGCTACAGAGAGGTCTAGAAGGATGAGTTCGACGGTCTTGCCTTTGATGACTTTGGTCCTAATGTCGTCAGTGTATGCGATGAGGGTGGTTTCCATGCTGTAGTTCTTGCGGAACCCGGATTGTGAGGGGTCGAGAGTGTTGTTTTCTTTGAGGTAGTGGGATAGACTGGTGTTGACTAGTTTCTCGGCAACCTTGGTGGGGAAGGGGAGGAGGGAGATGGGGCGATAGTTGGAGAGCATCTCTGGGTCGGCTTTGTTTTTTTTTAGGAGAGTGGTGATTTCTGCGTGCTTCCAGGGGTCTGGGTAGGTGGCGTCGTCGAAGGAGAAGTTGATTATTTCGCAGAGTATGGGGCGATGGTTGGGCTGGCTTTGTTGTAGATGCGATGTGGGCAGGGGTTGGAGGGGGATCCGGAGCAGATGGAGTTCATGTTTTTTTCTGTTTCTTCGTGTGTGGTGGGGGCCCAGGTGGTGAGTGTGGTGGGGGGATCATGAGTGGGGGTTGAGTTGGGTGAGTGAGGGGTCTGTGTGGTGGGTGTGTGTGGTATGAAGCTTTTGTGGATGTCCAGGATTTTGTGGTGGAAGTGATTGGAGAGGGCGTCGCATAGGGGCTGTGTTTGTGAAGGGTCTATTTTGCTGGCTTTGGGTTTGTCTAGTTCATTGATGATGGTGAAGAGTTCTTAGCTGTTTTGTCAGTTGTTGTCAAGGCGTGTCTTGTAGTGGTCTCTTTTGGCGGTGCATATGAGTTGGTGATGGGTGCGAATGGTGGGTTTGAGGGTTGAGAAGCTGGTTGTAGAGGGTTCTTGTTGCCATATTTTCTCCGCTTGGCGGCATTTGCGCTTGGAGTCTTAGAGTTCGGGGGTGAACCATGGGGCGTTCTTGATCTTGCGGGTGGCGATCTGTTTTCTGAGGGGGGCTAGTGTGTCTGCGCAGGTGGTGATCCATTTTGAGAGTTTGTGGGCTCCTGCGTTAGGGTCGTTGGTGTGGAGGGGGTGTTGTGAGCCAGTTGGGAGGTCAGGCGTTCTGTGGGGATCTTGTCCCACATGCGGTAGGGTGTGGTGTGTTGATGGTGGTGTGTGGGGGGTTTGGCGAAGGAGAAGTGGACGCAGTGGTGGTCAGTCCAGAGGAGTTTGGTGGTGTGGGTGTAGGCTATTTGTTGGCTTGAGGTGAAAATTGCATCAAGCGTGTGTCCTGCTGAGTGGGTGGGTGCAGTGACTAGTTGTTTGAGTCCGAGGTTGGTGAGGTTGTCTATGAGGGATGTTGAGTTGTGGTCTTGTAGGTTCTCCAAGTGAAAGTTGAAATCACTTGCCATAGTGTTATGAGTGTCACATCCTGTGCATTCTGCAGCACAGCCACACACCCTCTGTTTTAACCTTGGGGGTATATTGTATAAATCATCATTGTGCAATTATTGTAACCTGGTGGCAGTAGTAAGCACCTTTGACTGGTATTATTGTAACAAAGACACATTCAATTATTTGCATGATTACTATATTCCTAATGGTAGAGATAAATACTGTTAATGTAACCCAGCTCTGTTTCATTTGACCATCAGCATAAACATCTCTCAAGCATACCATGTTTTCCATGTACCTTCACAGCTCTCATGTGCACTTGTGTAAATGCCAATATCCTCCAGGTGTTCTTACATGTGCCCCATGACTACGTAAGTCACACAGTGCAGAAACTCATTGCTTTGCTTCATTAATTCCTGGCATGAACTCATCTCTCTTCAGCCTGGCATTCCCTTCCTGCCCCCACTTACCTCATCTCAGCTGTTCCTGTGATGGTGTCTGTGTCTTCTTCGCCTTCAGTCCGCTCTTCAGTGACTTTATTCCAGGGGTCCAGCGGTCTTCCAGCATCACTCTTATGTTTCTGCTGTGCTGTCTGCAATCCTGCATTCCCTGTAAAGTAGGCAAACAAAAAAGGTGAATTTGGACCATCCTCTTCGTTCTAAAACACACCTAATTCAAGTGGCTGCTTGAAAGTAAACTTTTATTATTTCTGTAATGCACAAGACTGGGAAGCGCTATATTTAATTTGTGCAAAAAACAAATGATGATGTAACACAAAATATGGTAAGTACCGTATGCCTCACGCCCTACTTATAACAATGAACCTAAGCCCTCTAAAGATAGAATTAAATCACCGCGAGCCAGTTATTAATCACCCGTTGAGGACCATTGATGGTGCAGTAGAACTGCAAGCTAATGTGTATGTTGCACACACCTAATATTCCAGCACACTCAAGGAGATATTAATAACCACCTTTGGTGGAAATGTATTAAAACCAAAAATGCACTGAAATTAGGTGGCTGTCCAGGATCCCAATGTTAAAAGAAACAGTGGTCCTTACCCATGGTAATTAAGGAGGCAACACTCAGTAAAATAAATGAATATTAATCTGGACACTAGCCTTCAGATTAAATAGCGGCATACCCAGCAGTGACATTGTCACCAAGTGAATTTGGACATTTATATCTGTATGTTATTCAGCATCATTGTTTTGCTGATGACACTGTGGTGTAGTTTTGTTTGCCATTAAATTGTTTTACCAAAGAGGCCTTCATTTTGGGTTCCTCATATATATTATTGGAGGTAGTCCATGGAGCCAGAGTCTCTGATTCCAGCTGTTCTCCCCACATTTAAATCTAGGGATTACAATTTATTTGGTCTTAAATGGGGAACAACACAGGTCTAAAACTGCTTATTTTCCCCTTTCCCCATTTTCCCATTCCTGGGAGAATACTATGCTTGGATTTATATCCACATATCACTTCCTTGGCACAGGTGGTAAATGAGTGTAAAGGCTTTCTTAAGTGGTGGGTGACAGACGGAGCAGGTGAAGGGAGAGCTGGGGAGGGAATTTTCAGTTGGGTCCCCATGGCACCACATGGATTTGGTGTCTCCTGGCCTGGAATTATGTGGTATAGTGGATGTGGACCCAGGATTATATGTACTGGTATCTGTGGACCCGATATTTCCATGCCTGTGGAGACTAAGCAAGTTAGAATGTCCTTGAGGTGTATCCCCTCGGGAATATCACTCCCAACCAATCATAATGAGGCTTATTGAGTAAAACCACATCACAAAAGCGAGTTTACATTAAATTTATAACACTTGCAAACAAAATGGATCTGACTGGACTTAGTGTAGTATGCTGAATTTGCACTGGTGTAATTCCCCAAAGCTTTCTGCTCAGAGCAGCAACCAGCAGGCAGTGAAGGGGCTTTGTGCTAAAACTGGATTAGGAAAATATTTTTATTAGGTCTATTTGAAGTCTCTTTTACCTTTAGAATTCTATCTCTCACTGTAAGATTAGTCTTGAATTTAGGGCTGTATCACTATTTTTCTTGGTATTTTCCTGTAATAAACTGGGACCTTTGAAGATACCCCCACACTTTTTGTCCCTATGTTGCTGCTTGATGATGTCATTTTGATCTTAAAATGCACTGAGATCTTCTAATCAGACCCCAGTTCCACTGCTCATTCCCTTGAATTGTAAATGTGATTGGTAATCCCAATTGACAAGGACATTACCACCCCTGTCAGGCCCTAGTAAGTGGTACCAGTAGTACCCAGGGCAGGGATGGTAAAGAGGTCAAGAAGGCTCCAGTACTGATTGTGCCACCCTGAATTTCCCAACTAAAAGCATATCCTGCAGGGCTGCCATGTCAGCCTGCAGGAGCAGCTAGCCTGCTCGAGTTTGACTTTGCCCACACCAGGTGCACACAGAGCCACCTTACTGCCCATCACATAAGCCAGCCCCTACAGTAGACCTCCTATAGCCCAGGAGGCAGGGGGCATTGTGGTATTAGTGTGGACATATACATGCAAGCATATATGGCCATGTGGTGGCATTTAAAACTTAATACTACTTGTTGCGAGCCACCCACCTGAACGACAGGCTGCTCTGATGGGGTGACATTTTTCTCCAAATCCCAGTGGTACCTAATGTGGTTGCAATGAATATAGGCACTGCCCCCTCCTGAGTTCCCAAGGGAAAGGTGGGTTGGGATAGAAGAGAAAAATAAATACCAGCACTCCAATGTTGCTGATTTATTACACAGGGAACTGCTGGGCTCTGGACAACATGGAATCTTGACACTGGACATGCCCACTGAGATCTGGGATCAATTGCAAGAAGGGTGTTTGTCCAATAAAGATAGACACCTGTTAATTCTACTTTTGTGATAAGAATCATAGCATAAGGTATACATGTGTTTGTGACATATACATAACATCCAGATCTGTAACATAGTAACTATTTTAATTTAATTGTTCTCATCAGAGAATACGCCAAGAGAATAATAGTCTTTGTTGGTTTGCTAGGAAACAACAATGTTCAAAAGTTCAAGAAATACCATATGTTTCTGTTCTCTTAAATCCTGTATTGTTGGTAACAGTTTTCAATGGTGCATTTAATAGAGAAAATAAGTCTTTTCTTTGCTGATATGCAGCCTTGATTCAGAAGTCACTATTCTTTCAGAAACTATTTTCTACAAAGAACCTTATAAATGTTTGTTTATTAGGTTATAGTCACCTTTTGGAAAGGTATCTTAGTGGAGATCTAGCACTGACCACAAAAGAAATATGCAAAAACAACAGATGATGGATGGAATGCAGAGCAAATCAAACATTCACCCCCAGTCACAGATCTGGGTTTAATCCATCAGTTTTTTTGATTGCCATGCCATTTCAGTTTGGACCCAGCCATACGCAAATAAGTTTTCACCCTGTTCCCCATAGGAACATTCGAGCCCGAACTGCCAGGCCAAGTCTTCTCTGGACCAGAAACAAGCATTCTGGGACCAGTTTCAGGGTATCACCCTTCATCAACCAGGCTAGCTTGAATTTGGTGGCATAGCAAGCACGGGACCCACGTCTGGGCATAACCTTCCCACTTGGGGCGACAAATGCAAAAACAACAGATGATGGCCAGAATGCAGAGCAAATCGAACTTTCACCCTCAATCACAGATTTGTGTTTAATCCATCAGTTTTTTTGTTTGCTATGCCATTTCAGTTTGGACCCAGCCATATGCAAATCAGTCTTGACCCTGTTCCCCATGGGAACAGTCCAGCCCGAACTGCCAGGCCAGGTCTTCCCCGACCAGAAACAAGCATCCTGGGACCGGTTTTAGGGTATCACCCTTCATCGGCCAGGCTAGCTTGAATCTGGTGGCATAGCAAGCACGGGACCCACTTCTTGGGGTGAATGATTGATTTGCTCTGCATTCTGTCCATCATCTGTTGTTTTTGCATTTGTCGCCCCAAGTGCGAAGGGTATGCCCAGATGTAGCACAATATGTCAGGGTAGATTATTATAGGATGCAGTTGTGTATTCACAATCTTATGCAGCAATGCTGCTCCTAAGGTATCATTAGAAGCATCAGCTTCAACAACATAAGGATGTTTACGTGGTGGCATCTACATCTGATGACCATTTCAAAGAAATAGAAGAAAGTGGTATGAAAAGAAAGGAAAAGCTGGATATAAGAAATTAGCAAGTCTTTTTTCAGCCTTCATGGTCAAGGGAGCAAGTCATTCAAAGGTAGCCTTTTTTCTCATGGTCTATTGCTGGGCTGTCCTGTTTTCAGTGTTTATTGTTTGTGTATTTAAATTGTGTTAGTATAGTGTTTTCCAAACCTTTTGAAATTAGTGCTTATCAGTGTTTATTCTGCTGGCAGACCCCAACGAAGACAAAAGTGTGTGTTTTCCAATATTTACAAAACATGTTGATTTTTGCAGTGGTTGTTATAAAACATATATTTAATTTAAAGAATAAGTAATCCAGGATATATAGTGTGTTCCCACTGGTAGTGTGTCCAATTGACTTATGTTAGATTGCTTCAAGCTTAGAAAGTTTGTGTATTCCACTCACAATCATATCTCATTACCCTCTTTCACATCTCATTAACTTGCATACTCACTCTGTCAGGATTCTGTCTTGTTTACAGGACATTAACACATTAAGAATGTAAGAGTGCTATATTTAAATACTTTAATAAAAAAGTCCTGGCCACAGTTGAGGGTCACTCATCTCCTCCTTACTGAATATTATAATATTATAGGGGTGGTCAACCCTGTCAACAGCAGCACCTTCTGAAACCTTTGACATTTTGGAAATGCACCAGACTATTTGTAGCCTTGCATTCTAAGGCACCTGACACTTGATGCCTACTGCTTTTCAGCATCATTTGCTTGACTACATTAAGGTTGTGCTTCTTTTGAGTGGACATTTATTGTTACCAAGTGTCCTCATGGAACATGTCTCACTTTAGATCAGTACTGAGATTTGAATGACATCACATTGTGTTCTCTGACTTTATATTTTCTAAGAACATTGGAACTATGGGCTCAAAAACCCCAGGAGTAAGATGTAGTTGGGTAAAAATCCAAAATTAACTGAGTCTTTCACACACAACAATGGGAGACTGTGAAGCAATACATTTTGGTGGTATGTGGAAAGTCAAATGTCATGGTTTCACTACTAATCTATGCACATGATGACAAGACTCTCTTCATGTATACTTGTCGTTACAACTTGCATTAAATGTCAAAAGCTTGGAGTGCTTGGTAGTTGACCTGCTTTCAATATTGACTTGTTAGAGACTTGTTAGAAAAGGAGGCTTACATTTCAAAATCCATTGTGTGTCTAGGGGCAAATGTGATAGTGCATGTTGACCAAGATTCTCATGTGCCAGCTATTTTACCAATCAGTGAAATAATTAAACACTGGCAAAAGACCAAATATGAATTTAATATTACCAGATTCATTACAGTACATACAATAATTGGTCTGACCTGAACATGCTTCTAAACTCTGTACCTTTAATCCAAGCACACAAGACCAGAAGAAACAAAAGGAAGAAGAAACAACATGTCTAGTTACATCCCTAAAGAACAAAACTCAATCAGAATAATCATTGACTAGTCTTTCTTGCTGCTTCATTGTGATAGGCTTACTGTGCTGGCCTCTTCAGGAAGAAGTACAAAATACTCATTCGTTCTCACTTTCCATTTTTGAATAGCATTTTAATCAGTGGCTGTGCAGGTGTTTATCAGAATTCATATGTCTATACTGATGAGCGCTGTTCCCCTTTAGGTGCGGTTTTATCAAATATTACAGGTTTAAACCTAACCAAGATAGCCTATCTATTGATTTTCTTGCTGGCAAAAATAATTAATCAAGAAATTCAATTTCCTGGGTGCTAGGGACATGCTGGACACACCCAGTACAACCAAGCTACCACCCTTAGTGGAACTACTAATACTCCTCGATTAGTGCTCCTTGACGACCCACCACCATGGATTGCAGTTTACGTATTTCTGCTTCCCCTATGCTCAGAAGGGGTTAAATGATCTGAATCAGTTACAGACTTGTGATCCATGATGACCACCCCAAGGGAACTTTAATGCTGTGGCTTGGCTTTCTGTCCTGTGTGAGCCACTCACCTAAATCCCAGGCATTCTGATGGGGCGATGACAATGCCTCAATCCTGCTGAGGACTAATGCGACAGCAATGAAGAGTACATTGCCCTCCTACAAATCCTAAAGGAGGAGGGGGTTTTGAGAAGAGAAAAATAGAAAGTACCAGCTTCTGCTTCATGGACTGCAGAATTGAACTGCTGGACCCTGGACTGCATGTCGCATGCAGGGCTTCTGATTTCTTGAAATACTGGCTTCTCTGTTTTTTAGGATTCTGGGCAGCAAAATAATTACTTCATTACTATAGTGAACTTGCATAAACTATTGTACATTGTATAATGTCAATTATTGTTGACACATTGTGCATACATTTCTATAAGACTGAACAAGTCTCTTTCTCTTTTTACAGTACCTTTAGAGTCTCAGAAGCAATGTCCAAACTCAAAAACAATCAACTTGACTAAAGGGCTTCTTTGTGTTTTGGTGTAATCTCTTGCCAGTAATAGTTCTGATTAAAAGGGGAATGCTTGTTACAGGAAATATGTCTCTCCTAAATGTCTGTTTAGGGTTGTCTTGGATTCCCAACCAAATGATAAATCATGCCAGTTCTTATTGTCATAAATTATTTAAAGGACAGAGCTCTGTTTTGTTTCATCTAAGCAAATCTTTCTTTACCTTCAAATTAAGCTACTTCCTTGAAAATTTTAGAACCCAAACTGAGCTTTTTCACCTTTTTTATTTTCTCCCTTTTACAGGAAATACAGGATTCTCAGCAGAAGACAGAAGAGGAGAGCCAGGACTCTGCAGGAAGCCAACCGGAGGGTGAGGTTCACTAGCACTCAACTGGAGGCTATCCGAAGGACGAGAGATGCTGTAACTCGACTGAAAGCTGGTCGGAGAATGAGGAACAATAGAACTCGACTGGAGGCATCCTGGAGAACAAGGATCTTGACTTTTACTGGAGCTCAACTGAAGGTAGTGTGGAGGGTAAGGAACTCAACTTGACTGGAAACATGTGAGCAAAGCAATAGGTACAAAGTCAACCAAGGCCTCAGACTCACAAGCATCCTTAAATGATCAAATTTACACATGTGCCTTTTGGCAGATAATTCTTGTTATGAAAATAAACAAGTAACCTTCTGATTGTAGCACATATTCAATACAGATCACATTATAAGAACACATCTTTTGGCAGTTACAACTGGAGCAGGTGGAAAAGAAGTTGGTTGCTTGTTAAGGAAATGAGCAATTATCCTTCTGATTGTGGCACATGTTCAATATACGTCACATTGTGAAGAGCACATGTTTTGGCACTTACAGTTGGAACAGGCGGAATACAATGTGCATAATCAACAAGCATTAGTTATAATAAATGAGAGATGTAACAAGCATTGGTTATTGCAATCTTCATATTCAAGGATGTAATGAATATACCGGATAAAGTCTGAATGTTGCTCGCAGCAGCATTTTACAGTAATTGAGCTCTCGGATGTGCTGGTGCACCCACAATATTAGGTAAAGTTTGGGAGTGGCCCATTTAGCATCAGCTGCATTAGCGGTACCACCACCCCTACCCTGAAAACCCTCAAATTATTTTTGCTAACCTGTCTTTACTTAGACAGGCGTCATGTTTGGGTGGTAGTGCATCAGAAAATTGACCCTAGGCTGTTTAGCGGTATATTTATCTTCGCTAACCAGGCCAGCATAATTCCTGGCCCACTAAATCCATAAATATGGGCCTGAGTCTCTAAGCCTCATTTGTGAAGCTGAAATGTGACCTGATCTGATGCAACGGAATTGCAAAGCTGCAGTTTGGCCCAAAGCTGCTGCATCTGTATCCAGTTGCATGATGACCCAGACTTGGAGTGAGACCTGCTATGTCGGCGTGCCTGAAGCTAAAGGTCTCCATCCAAGCAGCAAAGTCTTTGCAAGATCATACTGTCTGCTGGAGTCCAGCCATCTGTGGAAGGGGAGGGCACCACCTGGACCTTAAGGATGTGAGGAGTCAATGGCAGGAAGAGTTAAAAACCTACATTAATTCCAAAAAAATAAGGGGCCAATTTAGAGTTTGTTTGATAAAGTAGTGTACATTGGGATGGCACAGAACATTGCCTCCACCATCAGGATACTTCACTAGCCAAATTTTGAGCCCAGCGTACTACTCCTTACATTGAAAGGACCTGGAGACTTAGCAGCTCCTTTCAATGTAAACTCAGTTTGGTGGACAAACTCTTTCAGTTTTGATAGATATACACGAAACATTTAAAAAATGATTGCTTTTGAAAATTGAAAAACAAATTACCCCCACACCTTGGAGGTGTCTTCCAAGGTGTGGTGGGGGGTTATTATTTTTTTCCTGTCCATCGCAGCCAGGTTTTTTCTTGTGGTGATGTAGAGGAAAAAAAGGAAACACTGTCTACCTTAAATCGGATGGACAGAATAATGCACTTCCTCCAACAGCCCCTAATCCGTTGCATCATTGCAGAATGTATTTTGTTTAAGAAGCCAATTGGGTCTTCGTCAACAGAATACTAAAGTTCTTCATTTTTTTAAATGAGTCAGGTGGACCGATAGTTTGATGGCTAGGATACTCTGTTATATTTGCAATGGAGTCCTCTTTCCATTCTAAATTGGGTACTAAATCACTTTATGTACATTTTCCTAAGTGTTTTACTTAGTGCAAGTGTGCATTAACATACCTGAAAGTCAAGCTCTGGGTTTGAAAATCACTTAGCATACTAATGTGTGTTTGTTGAGTGCTGAGCCCCAGAAATCCACACCACATTTCTGAGGAATATGTGACTGCTCGTCATTACTACAAATGACAGTGAAGTCCTGAAGGGGTTGTGCTTGACCCATTTTGCAGAGCCATAGTAGGACAGACCCTGGGAAATCAAAGGCAAACTACCTAAACCCCCATAATTAGGGCCCAGTAGTCCCTATTGCCCATGGCCCCCCGAATGGTGTCTGACACTGCCCTCTATAGATGGTAGACAGACCACTGGATATCAGGGATAGATTGTTTTTTAAACAAATGGTGTAGGGGTGTCTGCTTCTGCATCCAGGGGGAGATTGGTGGAGATACTTCTAATTTGCGGGCCGGATACACACTGGATGAAAGTGATATATTTTTTTTAATGGTATAGGGCATCGGCCCATCCCCCACATCTAGAGCCCCAAAAGTCTTTGTACTACAACAGGACCAAGCCTAGTGCCTGAATAAAGCAGCCAGCTACTTGGCAAGCTAGAGGAAATTTGGACCCTTTTGGGTGTAGTTTTAACGTGTGAACTGACAGGGAGGTTAACAGAAAGGTTATTTGGTGCACCAAGTGGGGCCTGGATGGACAAACCCTCCAATCCCATTCTGCTTCTCATTTTTTTCCCTGGTAGTATAGTGAATATTTGGACCTTGTGGGATTTGCAGATAGTTTGGATACACCCAACCTGCCCACTCAGGGATACTGTAAGTCCACCACACTACCTGGAAAAAGTGATAAGAACAAGGTGGGATGCTGGACCAAGTTGGCATTGGGCCCCACACCGGGGCACTAGACAAGATGTGTTCCCCTTAGAAGGCAGAATGCGGTTTATCTACTCTTTCCAGTCCATATGTCAAACTGACCCTAAAAAAAAATCCCAATTTCTTCTCACTTGTCGTGGTAATTAGCAGCACTATTCTGGCTCTAGTTCACTCGGCAACTGGTTAACACTAACAAACCTGGGTATTTCTGAAACTTAGACAGCCATGGATATCCAGGTTGGTGTGGCTTGAATGGAGAACAGTGCTTTCTCTTACCAGGAACGCCATGCATATGTCAAAGAAGACTTTTTACCATATTTATGTGACAGAACACTCTTCAACACTTAAAGGGCCAGATGTAGGAAAGGATTTGTGCCTCGCAAACGGCGGAAAACGCCGTTTGTGAGGCGCAAAAGCCTCTCCGCGATGCAGAAATGCATTTTGCGAGTCAGATCCGACTCGCAAAATGCATTTCCAAATCGCAAATAGGAAGGGGTGTTCCCTTCCTATTTGCGACTCGCAACGCTATGCTATTTCATTTGCGACCGCGAAAGCGGTCGCAAATGAAATCGCAGTTACCATCCACTTGAAGTGGATGGTAACCCAGTCGCAAACGGGAAGGGGTCCCCATGGGACCCCTTCCCCTTTGTGAATGGAAACAAAAATAATTTTTCAGAGCAGGTAGTGGTCCTATGGACCACTGCCTGCTCTGAAAAATACCGAAACAAAAGGTTTCGTTTTTTTTTCTAAGTGCAGCTCGTTTTCCTTTAAGGAAAACGGGCTGCAGATAGAAAAAAAAAACTGCTTTATTAAAAAGCAGTCACGGACATGTTGGTCTGCTGTCTCCAGCAGGCCACCATCCCCGTGAGTGCCCATACTCGCAATGGGGTCGCAAACTGCGACCCACCTCATTAATATTAATGAGGTTGGTCTTTGCAACCCCATTGCGAGTTGCAGAAGGTGTCTGAGACACCTTTCTGCATACCAAATTGCGACTTGCAATTTGCGAGTCTCACGGACTCGCAAATTGCATGTTGCAATTTTCCACCTACCTACGTCTGGCCCTAAGTCATTATATTGACACCTTGCATTCACACAGTTGAAACACTTCTTCCCCTGTTCAGAGGATTTAACGCTTGCCATAAAAGTGGACCAAAACTGTAACCTCATGAAGACCTAATTGATACTTTATTAACTTGATAACGTCCAGGTTTTGACCAGTTTTTGCACATGGCTATTGGCCCACCGACACAAATGGGGTGCAATTTTTATCCAGAGAAATGCATAAACAGTGAGTGGTAGAACTTTTGTAGGTCCCCTGGAGTCTGGATCACACCCTCACAGATATGTGAGAAAAACCTTTGGCTTTAGCCATAATTTGATATTTGCAGAGTATTTTGGGTGAGAAAACATAGCGGGATCCATGTACATCACATTACAATGGACTCCCCTTGGTGTCTAGTTTTCATAAATGTATTTTCTTGTCAGATTCCAAACTGCCTAAACGTGTAATAAAAAACGGTTTAGCACAGTGTATGAAGGCTTAGGAGCCAAATGGTTTAACAGCTAGGTAAAGTAGCACCTATTAAAAGTGACTTATAAGACTGTTGGAAAATAGCTCAGATATTGCATCTGATGCTCACAGATTGTAGAGTTGTCCAACAATATTTCAAAGATTTAAAATCCTGCTATATGAGAAGGTAGCTGGTGAAGGTAATACTGGGACAGGTACCGGATTTTATTAAACAGAGGAAGAACATCAATAACAAAGACACAGAGGCCCTCATTACGACAGCTGGGTGGCCGCCAATGCGGCCGCACCCCTGCCGCGGCCATTTGGAGATCCAAGCCGGGAAGAAACCTAGTTTCTGCCCGCCGGCCCAGCGGGCATCTCGGCAGCAACACAGGAGCCGGCTCCAAATGGAGCCGACGGTGTTGCGGCCGTGCGAAGGGTGCAGTTGCCCCCGTCGCACTTTTCACTGTCTGCTATGCAGACAGTGAAAAGCTGCACGAGGCCCTGTCAGGGGGCCCCTGCACTGCCCATGCCAGTGGCATGGGCAGTGCAGGGGCCCCCAGGGGCCCCGCGACTCCCCTTACCGCCAGCCTTTTCCTGGCGGTTCAAACCGCCAGGAAAAGGCTGGCGGTAGGGGGACTCGTAATCCCCTGGGCAGTGCTGCTAGCAGTGCTGCCCTGGCGGATTACTACCGCCGGGGCCATTGTGGTGGGAAACCGCCGGCCCCGGCAGTGCGACCGCGGCGCTTCCGCCGCGGTCGTAATGACCTGGAAAGCACCGCAAACCTGTTGGTGGTGCTTCCATCATAACAGGCCTGGCGGTCTTGTACCGCCAGGGTTTTAATGACCCCCAGAGTGTTTGGACTTGGCTTCCTACCCCTTTTGTAAAACTAGAATGACACTTTTAATTTCCTTGCATGTTGCGCCCCATTGGAACTAACTGAGAAAAAAAAACATTTACAGGAATTAATAATATCATTTGCCATGAAATGTGAAAATCTAAGGTTATGTTATCTCCAAAATGAAGCATTGGGCCCAACGCCCAATATTTGTAAAGCCTGAGTCACATTATAACTGCACCAGGTATAATGTATACAAGGTAGGTGTTCCCACAGGAAAAGCCATGTAGAACTGATGCAGTGAAATGTACAACATTTAACTGCATCATTCTGCGACTTCAATGTGTCAGAATTTTACTGCCTGCTCAGAGCAGGCGTACAACTAATGCAGGGCTTTTCTCAATGGGAGCCTTCTGGCATTGCAGAAGTTTTTTTGATGCTAGTCCAGCAATGTGTGGGTTTAGCACCACAGATGCCTCAGAATTTCTGACGCATCTATAAAAACATTTGCTATGGAGCTCTGCATTGTAAATACAGCACATCTGTGGCATTGTTAGGGGGTCTTAGGGCAGCACAAGAAATCTGATGCATCTAACCGATGCGTCCGTTTCTGGTAAATGAGGTGCATAGAAAGAGGAAAATGGCTCTTGCGATTGTTTTGGTGCAGAAAGGTCTCCCTTCCTGCACAAAAACAATCATCCTCACAACTCAGGCACCCTTGCACCATGGTGCAAGGGTGTCTGCATTGGTGCATGGCAGCAATTTGTGCACAAGCACAGGGGGAGAGGACACAAATGCACCATATCTTGTAGATACAAGGCATTTCTGCCCTTTTCCCATGGCGCAGGGTGGCACAGCAAGGCACTTACTGTTTGACCTGCACCACAGGCCTTGTCAATGAGGACCAGAGTGTTTTGGAAAGGCATCACTTTTCAGTTGGAGTCAGTGCAGGGCCTTCAAAACTTTAGAAGTATGAGTGATGAGAAAGCTGAGAATAAGTCTGGTGGCAGCATTCTTCACCAGCTGTAGGCCTAAAAGCAGGAATTTAGCAGGTCCAAACACAAGGAGGTAGCATAGTCATGCCTTCGAAGGACTATGACTTGAATCAATGTCATTCAGCATTGGTGAGGAAAGAGGATGAACTAGCTTCCTGGTCAATCTAAGGTTAAAAAAGCATTGGAGTAGATTTTGGTATCTCAGTAGGAAAAATCAACCAGGTCACAAACTAGACTCAAACTTTGAGCACAATGAGTAGGGTTAGGAGGTGGGACAAACTCATGTGGCTACCATTCCAAAGTCCGTTTCTCAGAGACCCACCAACACTTACAATTTCATTTTTTTCAGTGTTCAACCTTAAGTGATTGTGGTTCATCCAATCGGTCACCTTCAAAAGAGAGGTTTGAAAAGTGGACTGAAGAAGTGGACTGATGAATTTAGTATCAATAATGTAGGACATTACAGACAGCCCATAAGAACCTGTAAGCTTGATTATAAATGGTACATATACATTACAAAGTGTAGGGCTAAACTAAGAACTTGGTAAGTTGATGGAAGTAATACTGATTAGGAGGAAGGAAGATAGTCTAGAAGTGATCCACAAGGAAAGATTCAATCACTGAAATGCATTGATTTCATTTCACTGTTCTCAAGATGATTACAATCAAATGATTGAAACTGTCAAATGGCGTTGTAGGGCAGAAATGGATCGAGGTGCCAGGATAGAGATATTGTGCTGATCCAGCCTCATCCTGAGATAGTTGGTAATTGTCGGCAATGGATAATAATGCACACTTGGTACTATGAAGAGATGTGAAACCAGATTGTACAGTGGCAAGTAATACATTGGTCTGCAGAGAGGATGATAGCTGCTGGTTCACATGTTTGTATAAGAGCTAGAAAAGACATAGGGTCAAAACTGGGTAGTAAAGGCTCGATCACCTGAAGGCTTCTTCATTCAAGTTAGATCACCAGCTAGTAATAAAAGAGACACAAGATAATGAGTCATAAAAAACACCTGAACAGGTTTGGGGCTGATATGGGTAAGTACTTCCTTGAATAGAGCAACACTGGGGCTAAAGAAGAAGGCCCTGATTTATACTTTTTGACGCAAAACTGCGCTAATGCTATTTTGCATCAAAAAGGTTAGCTCTGACAAGTGCCATTTTTTAACGCCACTCTGGCGTCAAATTTATACTTTGACGCTGGGTGGAGGTAAAATATGTTTGGAGTTATTTCTTCCCACGTTAGCCATTGTGCCTTGTCGCAAGGCAAAATTACGTTAGAGGAGGAAAAATTACTCTAATCCAGTTTACGACATGGAAACACATTGCAAAGCGGAAATGCACCATTTTTGCCCGTTATAGCGTCAAAAACAGATGCTAACAGAGCAAACAGTATAAAGGAGGCCCAAAATGGATCCCAGAAGCCAGGAGAGACAAAATGAGACCCCAATCAACCAGGAACCAGCCAGGATGACACAGACAAGACCCAGGGGAGGGAGAAGAAAAAGAGGACGTTTCGTTTCAGCATAAAGTAACATGAAATACTGGTGAGAGAGGTGACAGAGCATCAAAATCAACTCTTCATCACCTCCAAATTGACAGTTGGAAGGAGAGAGGTAGTCTGGCAGCAGATTGTGGATAAGATCAACAGTGTGGTGGAGGTTAGGAGAACTGTGACTGAGTGCAAGAAACACTGCCATGACTGCAAGAGAAGGACCAAGGAAAATATGGCATGGAACAGAAAGGCAGCACTGCAAACTGGAGGTGGGAGTCCAGCACCGCAAGAGGACATGGATGAGATGGAGGAGAAGGTTGCAGCTGTCATCCCGGAAGAAATCATCACCGGGATACAAGGAGAGGACAGTGCAGAATACCAGGAAACACCACAAATGCAGGGTGAGTTGCATGGGGGAAATATATGCTAAAATAGTGCAAGCAGGGGGGGGCACATAGGGATACAATGCACATTAAGCAAGTTGCACCACGCCAACATAAGTTTACCCATGTACCTGCACCTTGGAAGTGCAATGCACCATTGACACATATATATAACCTGGACATATTAAGAAAACCAGGCCTAAATACCCACATGTACAAATGCAGCACATAGGATGGATGGCATGTATAATCACTGTGCCACTGGTTGTGATATCACTTGGGGGCCAGATGTAAGATCCCGAGTTTTGCAACTCACAATTTGCGACTCATTTGCGAGTTGCAAATTGCGAGCCGGCAAACTTTTTGTACAATAGTGTAATTTACACGGTTTGCAATTAGAAATGGGTTCGCAAACGACCTACCTCATGAATTTTCATGCGGTAGGTCGCAATTTGTGACCCCATTTAGAATGCCGCCCTCATAGGGATGGTCGCCTGCTGGCGACAGAAGACCACCATGTCTGTGACTGTTTTTAAATAAAGTAGTTTTGTTTTTTTAAATGCAGCCCATTTTCCTTAAAGAAAAACAAGATGCATTTAAATTTAAAAAACGTTTTCTTCATTTTTTCATTTTTTCACCACTGCCTGCTCTGAAGAAATATTTTCGCTACCATTCACAAAGGGGAAGGAGTCCCAGAGGGACCCCTTCCTGTTTGCGAATGGGTTAGCACCAGTTTGAAACTGGTGCAAACTGCGATCGTTTTGTGACCGCATTCACGGTCACAAAACAATGCTACATCGCTCTGCGACTCGCAATTAGGAAGGGAACGTCCCTTCCTAATTGTGCCTTGCAAACCTATTTTGCGATTCGACAAATAGATTACCGAATTGCAAAATAGGGTCTGCACATACAAAATTGTTTTTTTTCTGTTGCAAACGGTCCGATTCTGTGAATCGGGCTGTTTGCCACAGGAAAAAGTGTACGAACATGGGCCCCTGAATCCCTTGCATGTAGTCACATCAACACCACTAACACGACCAAGACCTCAGAGACCAGGTAGTCAGTCAACACCATTCCTGGGGCAACTGCACAGTGGCATCCCTTGCTGTAACATTTTCTAACAGCCT
This sequence comes from Pleurodeles waltl, assembly GCF_031143425.1. Lineage (NCBI taxonomy): Eukaryota > Metazoa > Chordata > Amphibia > Caudata > Salamandridae > Pleurodeles > Pleurodeles waltl. Next base: position 71,808,911 of record NC_090439.1, read on the forward strand.
TGCCTCATTGCCCAAATGCATGTGTGTTGCATCTCACAGCACACTAGTCATTGCGACTGTCCCAACAGTACCCAGGCATGTGCCAGTAGCACCACCACACTTGGACAACACATCCACATGAGGCAGCCATCCCTACATCAAGTAGTCATGGTGTCCTCTGGGTGCATGGAACAATTAACTCAACGGGTGCTGGCGGAATAGCAGGCTGGACTGGAATCATTGGAAAAATGCCACTACCCAGACCAGCTAAACTGAAGTTGTATTCAACCACACATATTGATGCTGAACTGAAATGTGCCAATACACAAAATATGTATCACAGATAGCAAACAGTAGGTCACAACAGTCACAGGCTGAGCCCACAACTATTTGGACACAACCATGTCAGACAAACGGGAATAGGGAAATAAATATACTCATACAACACATGGGGTGTGGCTTTCACATTATGGCAGTTAATTCCACATCAACGGGTGGGGGATGGTGCATGGGCAAGCCCTGTGTTGGTAAGACTGCCAGTGCAGTGTACCCACTGCACTTGGCAGTATGAGTCACATGTTGGGATGGCGGCTGGTAATATGTCTGCACATGGTGGCTCTGTGGGGCACACACTAGTCAATATAGATGGATCAAATAGAGTCAGTGCCAGTTGTGGCCTGCATTGGGTGTAGTAGGACATGCTGCACTGCCCATGCCAAGTATATGGGCTGTGCAGGGCCACCCAGGGGCACACCACACCACTTCACCAACAACCATTTCATGGGGGTTCCACTGCCATGCAAAGGCTAGAGGAAATTTGGAAATATTCCTGGAGAGTAGTGTTGAACGTATCACTGGTCTGGTTCCACAGGACTGATACCATAACCAACCTGTCAGCTGCTGGTAACCTGCCATGTCCAGGCCATTGGCCCATGGGGCATTACACATTGACAACTGTTGCCACCACCACCTGTGCTGTAGGGGTTGAACAATTACACAGTGGCAGTCAGGTGCCCCTTGGACTGTTGCACATGAAATTTGAACCTACCTCAGGCCCTTACCTGAGTACAACTCCTCAGAATTGGCAATGTCTATAGACACATTTACCATCAGGCACTGCCACATACAGAATGATGCACACACCAGAAATGTCATACCCCTATTGGCCACCTCTGGGTTCAAACCTGTGCTTTTGTCACATGAGCTGTTCTGTCACCATGTTGCACTCATGTATCATAGTACAAGGAGGGCTGGATTGAGGGAGAGGACATAGGTGTTCAGTAAGGTAAACAACCTACTCCGACAGGAGTAGAAACAGTACTCTGTCAGGTCCATGAGTGCTATGCAAAGTAGCACACAAACACAAATCACAACATGAAGAGACATCAATGGCAACAAGAGCACTGTGTGGCGACTATGCCATCCCTGAGGTGGTGCAAGGTCTCAGCACAGCATGGGTGTATGTGCAACATGTAAGACTGGGACATGTGAAAATTGTTATGTGTGGTGCTGTGGCATGAGCACAGCAATACACATTGCAAGGCAACACCACGCAAATGGATGCAAAGGGAGGGTAGAACAAGATAAGAGGCCATCAAGACACACTAGGAATAGACAACACACTTAGAAGATATGATGCAGACAAACGTGGCAACTGCGCTTCCATTCATGTGACATGCAGGTTGGGCATTAGGCTGTAGACTGCAGCTATGATGTACTGGAACAATCCATTGGAACTAGTGGGCACATCATAGGCCCCTAACACCACTGGAGCGTCACTTTCAGTGATGCTCCAATGGTGCTAAGCTCTGGGCTGTATTGACAAGGTAGCATCAAGACACTTTTTATGGCATTATGGGGGTCATTCTAACCCTGGCGGTCGACGACCGCCAGGGCTAAAATGACGGGAGCACCGCCAACAGGCTGGCGGTGCTCCCATGGGCATTCTGACCGTGGCGGTACAGCCGCGGTCAGAAACGGGAAACCGGCGGTGTCCCGCCGGTTTCCCACTGCCCTAGGGAATCCTCCACGGCGGCGCTGCAAGCAGCGCCGCCATGGGTATTCCGACCCCCTTACCGCCATCCTGTTCCTGGCGGTTTTCACCGCCAGGAACAGGATGACGGTAACGGGTGTCGTGGGGCCCCCTAACAGCGGGAAACTCAGAATAACCGCTGCGGTCTTTTGACCGCACAGCGGTATTCTGACAGTTCCCGCTTGGTGGGCGGCTCCCGCCGCCCGCCAAGCTCAGAATGACCCCCTATGTCACCTTGTAAATACGTAGCCACCTGATCATGACAGTGCGTGGAAGGTATGCAATGGGTGTTGCTGTGGGTGTGCTTCAGCAACACACAATATATTTCAATGCTGCCTCAGATAAATGGAATATTGTAAACTTGAGGTAGGGCCAAACCTATTATGCCAGCCCCAGGGGTGGCATTAGCAGGGTGCAACGAAGGAATATATTTTTACCTCCTTCATTTCTGAATTCCAATGTCTGCTGTAACCTGCAGCATGCATAGGAAGAGCAAAATGCCAGAAATGATTGTTTAAGACCGTGATGGTGCACATAAACAATCATATGTAAATGACTATTTGGCTCTTCCGAGTGTGCTGTATTCTACAGCTCACACAGAAGTGCCAAAGTGCCATTGGTGATTGTTAATGTGCATGAAGGGACACTTTCACACACATTAACAGTCACACCCCTCAACGCATACTTCCTTGCACAATGATGCAAGGATGCCTGCAATTATGCTGGTAGCTGAATCTTGCACCAGTATGGGGTACAACACATGGGTGCCCCATAATCACTTGCATACGGTGCAATCTTGGGTCATCAATGTGAAGCAGTGTGGTGCTGATTATTACTGCACAGCGCCGTACTGCACCACTTTTACATCAACAAGGGCCTATCATGACAATGAGATTCAAATATCAAGTCAGTGACGTGACTTGTCAACTGCCATAACACAGATAGACTGATTTTACACCATCTCATTGCAGAGGGTGATGGATCTCCTACGTATCTGCCTATCCTGGAGTACCCTGATGATCTAGTTGACCAGCTGCCAACTATCAGCCAAGAGACGCTCCAAGACGTTCTTGTGAACATGCAGACACCACCTCCAGTCGCAAGGAGGAGCATTGAATTAGCAGACATACCACAGGCCCCACTTAACACCCCAAGAGTACGACCTGCCAGCACTGACACAGCAGAGGACTCCGAGGACACAGGCACCAGCTTCAAGAGGACAGTGGTGGAAGTCCAGCAGGAGCTGGCCAAGGAGGTGCGGGTGGGGATGCAAACAATGGCAGTCAGCCTCGAGGGGATGCAGACGTGGATGGGTACGGCAACAGAACAGACTGCAGCCAACAGACACACGCACTGCCCAATGCATGGAGTCAAGGAGTGTCTGAGGGTCATAGCTGTTGCCATGAGGGAGAGGCCGCAACAACTGCCCTCCCAAACTGGCAGCAGTGTGCCTGAGGACAATAAATTCTCCATGCACCGGGAATTGGTCTCCTTCAGGGCAGACATGGCTGCCTACCACAGGGATGTTTTGCAGCTATACTTAAAAAACAGCAGCTCCTCCTTGCTGCAGTGATGCCATATGTAGTGCCACAGATGTAAGCTGCCGGAAATTGGGAGTCCACATCTGCGTCCGCTGAGGTGTGTGTGGCCCCCCTCTACTTCCCCACTACAACCATCAAGGGTAGAGGAGGTACCACACACATCGGAGGATGAAGATGTGGAACAGATCATCTTCATCCATAGGAGTTCCCGGTAGCACCAGCCCATGCCACATGGGCAGTGTTTTCCTTAGTCCTGTGCTTGACATCATGCCAGTGTTGGCACTCTGGCAGATATGCACTCCACCTCAACACACCGTTGACCTCTCTGCTATGGACTGCTTTTGTCCCTAACTTTCCATTTGGCAATTTATGTACTCCTGCAATGAAAGACACTTTACCCAAACATGTCCCATGACAGGTTCCTCAACCCTGGACTTGTGTTGTTTCTCAGTTGGATGAATTCCACAAATGGGGACACAGACCTAGACATTGTGTATACTTTGCACTGTTATAGTTGTAAATAAACACCACCTACACACCCAGCATGTTTATGTGTGTTGTGACACTTCTACTATGCCTAGTGTTTGTGGTGTGTGTAACATGTCTCAAGTCACAGAGTGTCAGTACAAGAGTGCATGCATATGAGGGCACACATCTATGCACATGGTACCTACATGTTGTACGTTGATGTTGGCCTCATCCCCTACAATCAAATCACTGAATATGTGATATATTTTGAAAACATGTATGCTACACGTACTATACTGCAAGAATGGATGTGAAACAGTAATTGGGCAATTTCGTCAGCTGTGATTACAACTAGGACACATTGGTGTGAAACAGAGGGACTCAAACTCATCCATTATAGCCACTGGTCAGTTTAGCAGGATAGGAATGATATGTAGGCAGTTGTACCATGTCCCACAGTGCCCAACATCCCAAAACAAAACACATACAATGTTAGTTGAATTCCCACACCTCTCCTGTCCTATACTTGGTCAACATAATCAGCTTGAGTGGTGGGAAGACTGGATGGCAGGTGCACAGGTGAGTAGATGTGTTGTAGCTGCCAATGTTACAGCTCAGTCATAAGGAGGAGTTGAAAATGTCAAGAGAGGGATTTGTATGTAGAATAGAGTCCCCAGGACAGCACACAATTTTCCCTGTACACCCATGGGAAGGCACTGAGACCCAAGCATATGACCACGAAGTAAGGGAGTACCCAAACACATGTATTATGATAAATACACCAATTAAACAATAACACCTATCCTAATCTAACCTACCCAACTATTCATAACCCACAACAGACCTAGCTACTCAATGTTACACTTACCTTACACATTTAACTACACACTCAGAACATTTGCCCCCCCCCCCCTTATATCACAGGACAGATGCAGGACCACATACACTAAACTACACATTTACTAACTATGACTAAACAAATACATTTATTTTTTCTTTTTCTTTTTATATATATATATTTTATATCACCTACCACCCACTCACATAGTAAAATATAAAAGGTAGTAAACCCACCTCCCAAACCTACTTATCCTAACTAACCCACTAACCTATTCTAACCTACAACTAACCCCCTAATACCAACAAAAAAAGAAGAGAAAGAGGAGGTAGGGGAGTTAAGTTGGGAGGAGTGACATAATGTCATTCAGAGGTTGGACCTTTTGAGTCCTTTTTTATATTATTGAGGGCATTGCTATTCTTGGTCACCTCCTGCTCAATGGAGTCCAACTTTTGGAGAACAACTTGTAAATCTCCCTGGAGATCTTTTATGGCACTCATGTCGATGGCAGCTGATTGGTTGGCTGTGTGATGGCACTTGTGGGTGCAGCAGCTGGAGCAATGTTAATGTTGGCAGCTGTGGGCCCCTGCACAGCTGTTGTGCTTGGTCCAGCCTGTGTGGGCAGTGTGGGTCCCCCTTGGCTGAATGCCCACCACTCACCAGTGTATCGCTCCGAGCGATAGAGGTGTGCGGTCTTCCTGAACCCAGATTCCACTGCAAAAACTTGCCCATAATGCACTGCCCTCTTCTGAAAAGCATGGAGTCGGCCGTTATTCACGATGGCAGCTGTATAAATGAGACAGGCAACCATCAGTGCCAGTATTGTGTGGAGTATGTACAGTAAATAAGCTTACTATCAACATCGACTACCACATGCACTCCTACTCAAAATCCAGATGATACAATGGCCCTGATGGATGAAACAACAATGCTGCCTTAGCACCATTTCCCTTACACCATAGCCATCCACAACAAGATTAGGTAACAAACAAATTTAGATGTGCTTCGACTTTGCACCATGTGTGACAATGCTAAGGCAGCATCAAATTTACATTGATCAGGGCCACTATTCCTCTCCTTAAGTGTCAAATTTTCAAACATACATCACCTGAAACTTGATGCTGTTATTGTGATTATACAATGATGTTGTTTACCAGAAGGGTTCAGTGTTGATAGGTAAACATGCACGCCTGATCAAAAGGACTGTCACCTACACAGTAAGCACCACATCTACCTACACATTTGTTGATCCGACCCCCTGTGCCCAAGGGGGTATGGCCATGCAGATCAACATCTCAACTGTCCAGGTCATCCACCAATGCATGCCCACTAATACATAGAGTCAGGGGGTAGACCATAATTTAGGTGATGAAAAAATGTGAGGCTGGTATTCGTAAGTCTCTCCCTTCTACATTCATGTGTCCAGGTGTAGATACCCATCAATACCTGGTCAGCCAATACCATTCCTCACACACCCATAACCATGCCAGCACACAATTGTACTTGCCCTGCATGCACACCTTTCACATTCCATTTCGTTGTCACGTAGGTGGACTACAAGATTATTGGCACCATGCTGGTGGAAGAATGCCCACACATTCCTACATGTACATCACAATACAGTGATGCCCCAATTTGTCAAGAAAATGGTGCATCACTGTGTTGTGTGAATGATGGTGTGATCCAGTGCCATTACATACACAACGGTGCACATCTAAGTCACATAAGGAGCTACATGTGGCTTGTCATCACCTTGTTTACACAATATGGCCATTGAGCGCTAGAAGCCTCACAAGATATGACTCTCTGCTCATGCATGGGGAATGACTTAAATGTGACACATTGTCACCATCCATCCTACTCTGCTTTCTGATAATTTGACAGCTCATCACTCCTAGCATTGGGTGCTGAACTCACACTAAACACTGCAACACTACAAAGGACAGACACAATAACACTTACTGGATATATCTGGGTCCTCAAATCTTGCCACTGCACCTATAGTGTAAGGGGGGAGGTCCTCCTGAAATATATGGATGGAAAACCATGGTTAGTATCACATCACTGTCACTACTAGTGGACAACATATGGCAGTATGTACTATTTCAGAAGAGTGAGGTATTCATCCAGGTAGTGAACAGTGCAACAGACACACCACTGCATACTCACACTCTGGTGTATGAGAGCCATTCATCTGCACTCTTACACTGGGCCTGAGTCTCATGTAGTGCTACACCCCGCAACAACCATGTGTGGCCAATCTGTAGAAGATGGAACTCTATGGTATGAGTGGGAGTTGGGTGACAGATAAATGACACGACCCTTGTGCTGTGCAAGACAACTGATTCAGGTATTCTGGCTTGTCCTGCAAGGCACACAGAGGCACTTTGTGGAGGACAAACGGGTAAATAGTTAGTCTGTAATTTACATGCATTGAGTAATCCATGACTGATGTGTCACAGTTGGCAAATGGCATCAAAGGGCCCATTGCCAGTGCCCCCTAAGGCGGGTATTCCCCCTTTGTAAACATAATCGCAGGGCAGATGTATGTGTAACTCTGACATTATTGCACCATACATGGATTGTCCTACTTAGTTATCACAATCTACTCACAAATGGTATGCTGGCAGTGTTCAACCTTATCATACATGACACAATGCTGGGACACAGATGTTGCCATGGGCCATGAAATGTGTGACTTAGTGATGGATGTGCATGACTATCCGAACTTCTGACTTGCATTGGTTAAATGTTAGGATATGTTAAGCCCATGTCTATGCTAGCACAGTGACACTTCATTCTGGTTGCATGCAACCAATCCACAAGCATTGCATGCAGCACGCCAGCACATCTGCTACTGTCATTCAAATGCAGTGAACAGTAATTAGTTAGCCAATGGGGTACTCACCAACAGGCCCACCACACCAAGATGGTCCAGAAGATCCTGCTCCCTGCCCACAAGCTCAGCCCAGTGATGCTTCAGCTGATGGTCATTGCGACTGGTGTGGTACTCCTTCTTCAGGTGGTGGAGCACTTTTCCCCAATGCAGCTGCCTTGCCTCCGTACAGTAGCCCTGGATCACACGACCACCCATCTCTAGCATCAATGGGAGGTAGTGGGCTACCAGCCAAATAAAGGCTCCCAGCTTCTCCTCCCCCATTCTGGTCAGCCTCCCCCTGCCAGACCTTGCACTGGGGTACAGGTAGAAAAAACGTTATAAAGTACAATGGAGAAACAGAAATAATGAAAGGAAACTTAACACCCAAAAATTCACTAACCCAGCCAACCCACCTATAGTACTAACCCAGACAGACACCTGATAGCACAAGTATGAGGTAAAATACACTAAACACAACAAATTCACAGACACTGCGACAAATGACAATAAAAAACAACAGTAAACACGACAGGAGGGACAGCACAAGATAGACTAAATCGCAAGAAGACACCACCAGCTCCAAAACACAACCACACAGTCAAAAGAGCCACAGACTGTAAAGAGAAAGAGACAGTACACCCATTGTACCATGCCTGTAAACAGGATATCCTATTTCATCATTTCCTGTGCCCTTGCAACACAGTTTCAGTTATGTGTGTTTTTTTTTACACGTCTGATATTTGCGTGAGTATCTCTGATGCATTACTTACGTGTGTCTATTTACATAGATGCATTACCCTTATGCGTCAATTTCCCATTGTGAGGAGTGTGCATGTAGAAAATACGCTAAGGGCCCATGGGTCATGTAGTTTGCCTATATTTCCGACCCATTTGCGCCATTTTCTTTTTACTCTAATCTTGATTGCATGATTTTGAGATTTGTTGATATATGCACCCTGTATAAAATAATAATTGTATGTGCTGGGCTGCAGTATGGTATTTTGTGTATGGCCACATGTGGTAGTCCTTTGTACAATGTGATTTGTGTGTGATTGTTGTGTTACACCAATGTGTGTGTTGCAGAATCAACAGCATGCAAATGTATACACGTCAAGATGTCTATATGTGTGACAACAGTGTATCCACATATGTATGGCAGTCAGTACTATGCAAGCGTCATGGTATGTGATTGTGATTTGTGTTCATTTATGTGCTGTGTGTAGTTGTCTTACAGAGCATCACATTTCATGCGACATTCACAGCTCAGGGATTGTTGATGATGGCTGATGCTTGCAAATTGTCAAATGTTATGCGACAAATGTCTCCATCTGTTGATCTTAAGTATATGGATGACTTGTGTGTGGACCACACATGTCTGACATGTGTACATCTTCGCTACATACTGTGATTGAGACACTCTGCCTACATTCAAACCATATCATGTATTGAACACAATAGACAGTTGACAATCATAACTTTTTGCTTTATAATTACAATTACTTTGTGGTGGACCTGCAGCCATAGCTGCATATGTTCTCATCCATTCTGATGTGCATTCCAAAGTCGTGTACATCCAAAGTGTGAGGTCATGTGTACCCTCTGGCAGGATTGGGTGAATGGCAGTGGCAGGAGTGATTTCCAGGGATGTACTGCACATGCTCCATTTCTCCCATTGCTTGTCACACCTGGGCTAATCATGTTGGGCATTGTCACAAATGATGTCCCCACCTTGTCAAACATATTCCATGTAGCCATTGCCAATCTCACACTGAATTGTGTTAGTGGTCTGTTCAAACATTACAGTCTCACCATATTTTGACATCCACTGCCTCATGTGTGGACCCCTTACTTAGGTCATTTTTAGACATGAAGTTGTTGTGTGTGATGTGTTATTGTTATACAGGTTGGCAACGTGGATGTAAGTTATATGTTGTGGTCCATAAACTGTGTCTTTCAATTGTCACATTTAAGTGATGGGGCTAATTGTGATGTGTGTGATGGTAGCAGTTCACTCTCATGCTTCACACATGATGTTGCTACAGTACTCTTCAAATTTGATTTTGTGACATGCTCCCTGAGGTTAGACTTGAAATCCTAAGTTATATGTTGGAGAGATTGAAGACACCAAAGCCAGATTGTGTGGATGAGTGAGATGTTTATTGACAAAATTTACCAAGTGAGTTACACTGATTATTGTGTGAAGAAGTTCTGCACAATTTGCAGTCTGCTGCGTATACCAGCAGCTGTATTGTGGTCTTCCCCCTCATTTACTTCTCCACCATCTACCTCCTCCTCCTCAGGCAGGTCATCAACCTACTCATACAATAGTACGTTCATCCGTAGACATATGTTGTGCAGGATGGCACAAGTCAATATGATCTTGCAGGCCAATTCTGGGGCGTATAGAGGCTGCCTCCTGTTATGTCCAGGCACCTGAATCTGGACTTTAGGGTGCCAAATGTCTTCTCCACAATGGTCCATGTCCTCCGATGTCCCTCATTATATGCACGCTTTGCTGCTGTGCTTCGGTTGCAAAATTGGGTCATTATCCATGGCTGTATGCCATAACCCATATCCGCTGAAAAAGATTACAGGAGTAAATCATTGTGAGGGCTTGCAAGAGGTAAGTCATGTAGCATGGCAGTTGATATTAGTATCTGGTTGTGGCTCATATGTATTTGTGTTTTGGTGTGAGTTCCTAACCTTGTGTGATCTTCCTCAGCACTAGGTTGTTAGACATGAGAATCTTGTGTTTGGGTCAAGGACCTAGAACACTTGATTTGGATTCCACACTGATAGTCATTATGTAGGTACCATGCATTTTGTAGTGCACTTTTGTATCACTGTGCTATCAGTAGAGGGGGCATGACACATCTTGACAACCCCATGGGGTCAGATGTGGTGGCAACATGATAGCACTACAGTGCCTGGACATCCCATCCCTTTTGACATGTGTCATTGCAGATGAGGTGTGACACTTAGGGCCTATGAAACTGGTTAGTGTGAATGCACAACATGTCTCCTAAACTGGCTGCTGTGTCCTGCAACATTTCAACAATGCAAGGATGCCCCATGCGTAACATATTACTTGGCAACCCTTTGTTGTCCCCTGCACCATTTGCACATGTGTAGCCATGCTCCAACGCAACCTACCCTACACCAGGGTAATTGGCTATCTGCCATGTGGAGGTGGATGTATATGTGCTCTACAGTACACCGCCCTGGACATATGCTTTTTTTGATGGCAAATTGGCTTTCTGTGTGTGCAGCATGCATTTGTGCCACATTCATCAGATTTCATAGCACCATCTTCCTCCTATTTGCAAACTGCATACGGCCCCCTGGGGTGTGTATTTTTTTGTTGGCACTTCCTCTGGTCTTAGGGGACAGCAACATGTGAGACTGCACGTTCATGCTATGTGTCTTGTAGTGACAGACCTACAGCGAGAAACATTGCACACCCCTTCCACGGTACATGCAGCATGGGAGGGTGGCCAATTTAGAATGTGGCTTAAAGTAATGAAGAGATGGTCATCTGCTAATATGTACATGCAGTACAGGCCATGACTATGGAACTGTGGGCTATTACATTGTTCCCTTGGTGTTGCAGAGTGGCAGCTAATGTTTGTGTCAGCCATGAGGTGTCTAAGGGTGTGCATGGATGATCAACATAACTAGCAGTGTCACTCCTATCTTCCAAAACACTTCTACTGTTGACACATGCACAGTGCAGGCCATGGGATGTAGCTCAGCTACTTAGCAAATGTGTCCCTTGGCACAGTGCATGCGAGGTCAGTGATGTCCTGTGGTCTCCCACTGGGTCCCCCTATGACATCCATAATCTGCACTGTCTGACTGTGTCTCTGCCCTCTGTTAGGCCATTTCTTGTATCTGGTACAGACATTATGGTATTGTGAGTCAGTGAGTGTTGCATGTGAGGTTGCACTACAGTGACTGTGGTTCCACTTCTAACACATCTGGCACATGGTATGTGTTTGTGATTGATCTTGTATTCCTATGTGTGTGACCCCCTGAATCAGGCAGATGTCTCTGCACACTATAGGTAAGTTAGGTATGTGTTGATTAGATGCAGTAGGTATTGGCGCAAGTTGTGTGGTGTTTGATATTTGTTCTGGCAGTGATTAGCATGACATGACTTGAGACATCTGTGCCTATTTGGAAGTTACATGCCATGGCCATGGTCTATGCCCTTGATGTGTCTGTGCTTTGTTTGTTTGGTGTAGTGTGTGTGATGTGTGCATAGTGGGCAACCCGAGGCCACTTGTGGTTGGCGTAGTTCTGCTGTTCTCAAAGGGTACATGTCTGCACATGTCCCTCCTGTGGTGTGCCTGTCAAGTTGTGGGTGTGTTACGTACATATGAGTGTCTGTATTGGTGTTGTGCACTGATTGTGCTGTACTGCAGCATGTTGCATATGTGTTATCACCTGCACATGTGTGTAACCCTGGCCATATGTTACTGTAGTGGTGTATGTCTTGTGTGTCCGACAGGGTTGCAGTGTTGTGTGTGCATTACTAGATTTGTAGACTTTCCCACAAGTAGGCCATTTCCAAATTATCCATCCTGGAACTGTTCATTGATCGTACTGTTCCGGAATATGTAGGCATCATGGACACTCCCAGGATACTTGTTTGAATAATCTGCAGTGGTCCACTATGCCCTGCACATTTATGGAATGCGTGTGCTTGTGATTCCGGTATAAGTGCTCTGTTGCTGCAGGTAGTATGAGCCGGACATGGGTGCAGTCAATTGCACCTAGCACATGCGGAAGCCATGGATTTGATAATATCCCTGTTTGTTCTCCTGCTGCTTTTGCTGGGTGTTGGGGAATCTGATGTGGCGGGGTGTCAGGGAGATGATGGCATCTAAGACCTTTGGCACAAAAGCAGAGAACGACAGCTGTGAGACACCAGCAACCAGTGCACCCATTGATTGGAATAAGCCACTTGCCAGCATGTGCAGGACAGCGAGCAGCTTTGTTTTAGGTGGTATGTGGTGTGGGGTCTGTAGGCTTGCTGCAATTTGCGGCTCAGTGTAGTGCAGCAGGTGTAGTATGGCTTTCCGGTTCAGTCTATAAGTCCTAATTATGTCCAGGTCCCTGAGGCCAAGGAGGGTTGTTCAGGTTCCGAAGAGTCGCGTTGTTGTGGTGGTGATTGCTGGAGTTGTAGCTGTCCTCTATGCTGTCTAGCAAGCTGTATCAGTCTCACCTCCATCTTCTCCTGTGGGTTGTAATGTTGCTTCTGTGTGTTTTCCTTAAGTAATGTTGTGTTTGCCTCATTTCAATGCCTGCCCTGACCAGGCATTACATTTTGATGCAAATCGGTGTTAATGTCAATTTGTGGGTCCGCCTCCCACCTGTGTGTCTTTTTTGCCCATGTGGATAAATATGGCACTAGAGTCATTTTTTGGATGGGAACGCCTACCCTGCATCTCATTTCATGAATCCGAAAAGTGACTTTAACACCATTATTTTGACGCTAGACAGCCCTACCATCCAAATACAAATATGGAGTTAAGTTTGCGCCGGATGTGCATAAAAAAATTACACAAATCCGGCGCAAACAGAGTATAAATATGACCCCCGGTGTTCAAGGCCTTGGGCATGGACGCTGTACTGCCAGGCAAGAAAGACTGGCCTTTGGTTTGCATTTGGTGCAATTGAGCTGTGCACTGAAATAAATAGATGATTGAAGGGCAGCATGAGAAGAAAACTGCCAGCTAATAAAGCAATAACCCAATATTTCCCTAAGATGTTACTAGGCAAATTGGTGGAAAATGAAAATGGGAAGTCCAGCTAACTCACTTGCTTACTCCCACTAAACATAAAACAAGCCCAGCCAAAACCACAAATCCCCACTAAAATTAAAGTTTCATTTTATGATCTTAATTGATTGCTTAACTGAAGGGTTTATTGCTAAGCAATGGATACAGATCAAGCACACTTATTATGTGAAGGAGGATATATAAATAATTTGAATTCCAATCAGTTTTTCATATTTAGGAGTGCAAGCACTTATGCACAAATGAAATTGTCTCTGTACGGTTGTGTGATCAAGTCTTCTTTACTGGCACTTTTTTTTGTGAATGACACTTACATTGCTTAGAGTCTTGCTATTTGACACAGATTTGCTTACTCACAGTATTTTGGACCTGCACCGTTGAGTCTGCTCTTTTTGATCCTGAGATTTTAAAGTAGCTTCTTGCATTTCTCGTGTGCAGCAATCTGCAGCATACATAGAGAGAGGTAAATGCCTAACATGATTGTTTGTGTGCAGCACAAAAACAATTCTGCATGTAACACCGGCACCCTTGGACCATGGTGTAAAGGTGCCTTCATTGGTGCTAGGCAGCCTATTTTGCACCAGTGCAGGAGGAAAGGACAGAAATGCATTGTATTCCAGAAATGTGGTGCATTCCTTCCCTTTCACTTTGGCGTATGGCAGCACAGCAAGAAGACTTGCAGCGTGCCTTGTGCCAGTCCCAGATAAATATGGGCCCATGTTTTGACCTTATGATTAGAAATAACCTTTCCTGATGGTAAACAGAATATATAATGTTCAAGTTTATAACTATTAGCTCTGAGGAAGCCAGCATCCTGTATTACAAGACAAAGCACGTGTTGGCTAAATTGTAACCAGTTAAAGTGTCAACTATGATTAAAAAAAAGTGTCAATGAAGAAATGTTGATCACACACAATTGCAGGTATGCAGAATGGTTTGCACCTTTATAAAGGGGCTGTGGGACCTTGTCCCGGTTTGGAGATCATTGGAGCTGTTGCTCCCCCTACACTTCTGAGTATTGTAATTAAAGTTCAACTATTAGAGCTTACCGGTAACAGGATTCTGAGTGCACCAGCATTAACATTGCCACCAACCCTCTTGCAACTTTTTCCATGTATATAGACAGTTGACAGACAGAGAGAGAGCACTTGGTTAGTTTTGCTTATGCTCTTTACTAACACTAAAATAATTACTACCACTGTGTTAATGATATCTACACCCATACTGTGTGAAATGGCAATTAAAACGTAATTTACAATGATAAAAAAAGATAGTAGATACATACATAAAAATCCTTTTACGTACAGTTAGTGGGGAGACAGTTGTATCCAGTTGCAAACCATCTTAACACCAGTTGAATGAGATAACAAACTGCAAATCTTATGTAGCTCATTGGCTATCCAGAGGGGTGTGTCAGTGCTCAGAGACACAGCTGTAATAGAAGAGAGTTAAGTGGAGAGCAGACACAATTTCAGACCTTTACCGAAGAACAAAATGGTCTTCTGTAGACCTCAGGTAAGTTAAAAGTGACTTACATAGTTTTGGGTTCTATGTTTCATGTGGCAAGCATATATTGATGAAATTGGAGATGAAAACTACTAGGGCCCTTTTTAAGATGACCCAAAGGCAAATGCATAAAAACGTGAAGGTCAAAAGCTTGAAAACTGGAAGCCAGTACAGCTTAAAAAAGGGAGTCAAAGCAGGGTTTCTCCATGTGAGTCCAAAAACTAAGCATGCTTTTGAATGTAGAAGAGTCTGAAGATGAGAGATCAAGCACTGAACTAGTCCGTTCTATAAAGAATTCCTGTAGTAAATGGAGGAAGATGTAATTGTCTATATGACTGTTTCTACATTTCACAGAAAGTAATGTAAGGATTCTGGCCCTCATTATGAGTGGCCTGGTAAATATGTGGGATTTCCTCATCCTCTGGAGTTACCAATGTCAATACTGTTGTGAGGACCCTTTTAGTACCTGGGTTGGGCACTCATGTCTTATGTTAGTTTCATGGCTTGTGCCTTAGTTTACCTGTACACACATTCAATCAGCTGCTTCTTCTAGGAAGGCAAAGTTCACACTGTCATTTGAACAGCCTTGTACCACGTGTAATCTGTACTCCTTGTCCAAGGCTGGCACATAGATTACATGATATGCATACTTGAGTTCCCAACCCAGGAGCCAGCTACTATCTCTGAGACACAGCATACCATAAGAACTGTTATACAAACTATGTATAGGTCACTATGTAAACTACAGTTAGGGCGAAGGAGAGTAGAGGGCATTACGATCATCATCATCCTGGGATGCATACCATACGACTGACAGCCTTGCTGATGCTGGCGCTGACTTCTCAGCCTCCCGAAAGGATTGCCATCTATACAAGAGACAGACCCCTGCTATTGGATTCAGTTAAGGGCCCAGGTTTAACCCCTTAGGTCAGGCAAGGCAGAGGGTTACATCCACTATGGTCTCAGATCTAGACATAGGGTTTTGGTAGGAACCTCTAGACTATTTACAAGCATACAGTATGGTGGGGTTGTTCATCTTCTTCACTTTGGCTATAGTATTGGTTATGGTACTCCATTTCATCTGACTATTTATCGCAGCACATGCTCTTTATACCAGAATGTGATATTGCTTAAAACAAAAAGCATTGAAATCCACTTCTCATTTTGGGCCAGCTGTATCAAAGTACAGTTTAGCATTTCCTAAATAGCTCATTTTAAGCAATCGCTATTTGAGTAATGCAAAATGGTATGTAAAAATTTAGCTATTCCCTAATAGCGATTTCTTAAAATTCTCACTCAATATAGGGAATCGGTATTAGGGAATGGGACTCCATTCATCACTATGGGCCTGAAGGCCCATAGGTGAAAATAGTTTAACATTTCCTAATTTGCGAATTCCTTTTAGGAATTTGCAACTTAGGTAAGGCAAATCCAAGGGTGCTGGGGGCCTATGGCCCCCTTCGATGCACACCCCCCCAAAAAAATGTGCACAATGTGCAAGGGCATGTGTACGTTACTTGGCAAAAATGCATTTTCACTGCATTTTGGTAAAATTGCACATGGTTACCACCAACTTGGAGTTGGTGGTAATTGTATTTCCTAAAGTTCTGATTTAGGAAATGCGTAATACATCTGCATAGGTATTTGCAAATAGGTATTGCCTATTTGAGATTTTCTGTATAGGGAACTGCAAATTGCAATTCCCTATTCGGAGTTGCAATTTTAGGGAATCACTAAAAATAGTGATTCCCTAAAATTGCACTGCGATGCCTATCATACATCGTTGAAAAGGCAATTTTGCATTCACAAACAGTGGAATCTTGTGATTCGCACCATTTGCGAGTGCAAAATGTCTGGATACATCTGGCCCTTCGTTTTTGCCCTGCATGTGTGAGTAACCAAGTGAAAGGCATATGATCTGTTTTCACATCCTCCCTGAGGAGTCAGAGTTTCCTGTTGAGGTTGCCATGATCACTTGTTACCTGGACAGGTTTGGTGGTTTGGGTGAGGCACAGTGAGCTGGCCTGGAGTGAGGCCGATAGCTACCAAGCGGTGTGGTTTGCACTCAGTTTCCCGTGCTTGATGGTGCTGCTGTCCTAAACACACAGTCCTATTACCAAAATGGGAACCACATAACAATACCTGGGGTACTGGTAATCGCCAAGGTGGGGAATATCTCACCCATTAGATGATGGACCATGAGAGTCCACTAACAAATGAAGAATATGCTAGGGAATTAGGAATTTAGGGCCTGATTTAGATGTTGAAGGAAAAGTTGCTCTATCATAACCGTGATAGATATTGCATCAGCCGATATCTAAATCCCATAGGATATAATGGGATTTAGATATTGGCAGATGGGATATCTATTACCGTTGTGACAGAGTAACTCATCCTCCAATATCCATATCGGGACCTCAGTGTCTTATTCCCCCAGTAATTCCTAATTTTCCCAAATTTCCCAGTATGTTTAAATGGTTTTCAGCATCCAAAATCTCTGTGACAGCAAAGTCTCTGTGTGACAGCAAAGAGATCAGTGTTCCAGCGGATCTTATAATTCAATGGTGTCAGTAACTAATGTTACCAGCCTCATTGGAATTAAAAGGCCACTCAACATGAGAACCTCTGTGTAAAGTTTTAAGACAGGCAAAATCAGTGGGACAGGGTTTGTTGATCTGAGTATCGAAAATTATTTGTGGTTACAAGTATGTCTCCCATTGTGGTGGGCCACCAAAAGTCAGACCAGCAAGAGCTGAATCCTCTACCCAGGGGGAAACGTATCTTTGGATTGTTCGAGTGCATCCATTTGGAAATTGTGGCCAGGCTGGTATGAAAAGAAACTTGAGAGCAATTAGGTATCTTAGTCTATTGTACTCATCAATTGCATATCACTTGTGCAGCAATAAAATAGAAAGTCAAATATTTTGATCAGGTGGTTAGAGGGGTAATGTTTTCTAAATGATAGGGGGCTTAATGAAGGTATGTAGTGCATACATAAAGTATGGGAACTGTGATACTGAATGCAATAAAGCATGGCCAGTGAGGAGGGGGCTGGGGTTAAAGAAATTATTAAAAATAACAACATATTCTGTAGCTATTCTGTTGGACCTTGACTTTCAGCTAACTCCAAATAAAATAATGTACAAAACGTAACCAAAAAACAAATGCAAGTTTAATATATATATAGGAAGTACACTCTTTCATAGGTTATGAAACCTTATTTGGTTAATGTGATCATGGAAAATGTCTGTATGTGTAACCAGAAAGTCATAGAGCTGAATCACGAGAAGTACAGTGCAAAACAGTGACTTGCATATTTACAGTGCCATGAGGTCCCAACCTATTTCAGTAAGCACATTGACTATGGAAGTCATTTCATTAAAATTGTATTACACTTAGTATAAAATGAGCTGTCAGAAAATGTGCCAATAGATTAAGGGCCTGATTTAGATTTTGGCAGAGGGACAGGTTACATGTTACATGTCACACATGTGAACTGATATCCCAGCCACTATATTAAAAGTACCCTAGTACAAAATGCACTTGTGAGAAGGCATGCAGGATAGCTGTCATGAAGTAACAGAGTACCCCATCCGCCAAACTCTAGATGAGGCTCAGTTTTTAGAGTAAAACAAGTGCTTTCAAAATATATATTTTAGTAATAGCAGTCAGACTGTACCATGTACCAACATTTTTTTATTTATCCATTAGAAGGACACACTCCAGAACTCAGCTGTCAACACACTTGAATTACCTGTTTGAAAAAATAAATCTTATTCACCATGAAGCTTCAGTGACTCTGTCAATTAAAGCCTACAGAGACTCCCAAACATCCTTTATTTCTGCTGATTAACCAATTGTTCACATTTATATTTCTTTCAGGTAGCAAGTACCGCGGTAAGAAGCTTGTTTGTTCTTTAACTCTCTCTCCGTCCTTCGTCTTTACAGTAGAGAGGACCATTCTGCTCCCTCTCTTTAGCACTTCCCTTTCAGGGAAGGCATCTAAAGGTCGACTATAACTGTTCAGGGCTGGTTGTTTTTTAACAAGCAGTATGGTAACTATTTTAGTGCAATTTGGAAAAAAGCATGAGAACTTTGTCCCACTATTGATTCCGTTCACTTGGCACTCTGGCCTTAATAAGGCGCAATGAGTAGTACCACAAGTAAAAGGCCGGAAAGTTGACAGGAAGAGGGAACAGCAATAGTAGGAACACGGTCTGCAAAAAGAAGATAGAAGGTCGATTGCACCACTTCCCCGCCTACGCAAAGCTTGACAAATGAAAAGAGTGAGAAGTGGTGGTATTAAATGTAACAGAAACATTAAGCAGAACCAAAACTACTGTACCACCTCTATCTTGGCAAATGCACTGGTCATCCAAAGCTGCTCTTACAACTGACTCTGCCACGGAGAAGACACAAATTTGTGTGCGCTGCAAATAGAAAATCTATCTCATTTGCGAGTTATATTTTTCATGTTCTTCAATAAACGTTTTTTTTAAGTAGTGGTTGTTAGGCTCTTTTCAGTTTGAAACCGATTCAAGTAGTGGAAGAAAATACTTTTAAAATGCTCATAGCACCAGTTAGTCATGCTTACATATTCAATGCTCCCACGTCTACTCCTGCTGTGTTCACAGCACGAGTGGCTGGCTCTTTGGGACTTGTATGAAGGCTACTTTCTTCAACATATGCAATATTTATTTATTTATTCAGCAGCCAATATTCTTTCTTCTATATTGATACAGGGTAACGACTATTAAGGTGGTATTTATTTGCTATAGGCATACGAAAAAGAACACTTTTTTCCAATTCTATAACATGGTGTTGGCTTTTATTTAACTACCTCACTAAACTGTGACTGGCTGATCTTTCATGCGGGGCTTCAAAAAATCCTTCACTACCTTGCAGTGGTCTGACTCCCTGACACGATCAAGGACCATGTAATTATCTCCTCATCCGTGATACTCTCCAGTGTTCTGACAAAATGAGCATGTGTTCGCCATTCAACATGTATCACCAAGCCACAAAACTGGCTTACCCTCCCATCAACATGACTTCCTGGTGCCACACGCCCATTACACTGAAGAAAAGCAACCATGCAATCCTCACGTCCTGCCTTTTCTTTTCTTGACTATGACTTCACAAAGCTGTGAGCTACAAGTAAGAATATTCCATATTATTTGTAATGAGAATGCATAACTTTGGCTGTGCCACTATGCACTGCAGGAGTGCCACAAAAAGTGTAATCAACAATCTATATATATATTGTATGCTTTAATGTTACTAATGTCAAGTGGTGCATCAGAATTACATTATTCAAGGTGCACTCACAAGTAGAAAGGTAATCAATTTATATGTGTGGTTTGTTAATGGATTCAATCGGTTGAAATATAATGTGCATGCATTTATATTCATGTATCTGGATTACATTGTTATAATTGAAAGATGTATAATCACTGTCATTCATAATTATGTTACATCTATGAAGGAAAATGCACATATAACTACATTTCTCGAATGTGCATTGAATCATCTGTTGTTAGCTCAACCGAAGGCCTGAAATGTTGTTTTTCTATGCTTATGCTTCAATGCAGTGTTTTTGCTTGTGTTGTGTTATTCTTTATTTGCAGATGAATGAGTCTACAGTTAAAGAAAGGCATGTTGTGTATTTGAGGTAGTGGGGCATGGGAGGAGATGTTGGCAAGGACAAGGAGAGCTGACGAACTGAAGAAAGAAAAGACTCACCTGTGTGCACCGGGATCTGGGAGACAACCAAGGTCATCCTGATGTTTGTTTTGTGGGATGAAAGTCTGATGAAAGTTGTCAATTCCAACTATGCACAAAAAATGGAAAACTAGTGGTGCCGATGATGTGGATTCTCGAAGATTCTACAAGGTTTAAATTGGTATTCATTTAGTTAGACAAGGGCAGATCCTTTTACGCTTTGACTAGAGCAGATTCCCCCTGAGACTTAGGGAGGTAGAGACCTCTCTGTTAAAACTTTATTTTTAGTCTCATAAACAACACAGCAGCAATGGATAGGACAGTGAGTATGCAGCAAAGCCGGAATGGTTCAGAGGAACATAATGATGACCAATCAAGCCATACATATTTTTTGAGACCCCAAATATATGGCCTCCTGAATTTGCCTATACGAATGTTATGACCCATTTACTAATCTTGTTGATTCACCATCCCCATCTGCTTTTGCCCCTCCGCTCTCCATATTATCAGCACCCTCCCCATCCGACAAGGCCACACCACACCTAGATCTAGGAATACATCACAGAAAGCATTCCAAACAGTAAGATCCTCCATTGCTTTATCATATTGCCTTTTGAGCCTTATATGTGACTCCTCAGCTATGGACCATTCCAATACATTGCTACGACAACAATTAAAATCAGGTGCCCTCTGTCCCAACCATGTTATGGTGATACCGTGCCTGGCCAGGACTAGAGTCAAGTGCAAACATTTGTAGGCCAGCTTGCTGTCCTTTGGTCGTTTGACACTACCCAGTAAACACCAATGTGGTATGAGTTCAAGATGTAAGCGTACAGTCCTTTGTACCTCCACTATCACTTGGGTCCAGCAGCTCTGTACCTTCTGACGCTGCCAGGCTAAGTGCAAGAAATCGTCCCCATCTGTACTGCATCTGGGACAAGCGTCTGATCGAAGGGAGGACATATGGTGTAACCCTTTGGGAGTAAGGGAGGTTTGTGCAAAAAATAATAGTTTAACAATTTAAATCAGGCATTACATGAAATATGTGGAGGTCCCACAGCACTGGAAAGCATGGCCTTATAAAACAGCGAGATCAAATGATGGCCTGCACAGCAAGTCAATAGCACCCAAGAGTGTCTGTAGGTTTGGAAGCTGCAGGGTAATAGGGTCTGGCTTCCCTAGCTATGTCTGCCAGTCCTACATGATATAAAAAATGACCAGGTCTGAGTGAAAAATTGAGCCAGACCTCCTCAAATGAAACGCTTGGTACAAACCTCTGAGGAGTTTACACCCACCATCGTGCCATAGCTGAAAGGCCATATCGTCCATCATCCATCGGACAGGGTTAATTATCCAGATCCGGAGTTCTCTATGAAACTGGGCGCATTTATGCATGGCCCTAGCAAAACTGTGCTGGAATAGGACAGTGTCTTTGTCTACTTGGAGGACATCAATCGGAAGCCCAGCGCCTTCCATTAAGAGTTTGGGTAGGTATTCAGCTGCCACCCTGCCAATCAATAGATAATTTCCCAATTGTCAGCCGGATCCAGCCAACAGACCCCATATTGCAAATGAGTTAAAAAAATAGTATAAATCGAGTTGCTGGACCTCCAGCTTACCCTCCTCATACTGCCCTGTCAGAGTTGGCAGGGCTACCCTACTTCTACCTGACCATTGGAGGGATATAAGCATGGAGTCTAACTTTCGAAAAACCCTTTCTGGTATAACAGTCAGTGAATTCCGTAACACATACAGACATCTAGGGAGCCGGACCATCTTAGCTATGGCCGGTCGGCCCATCAGTGATAGAGGTAACTTGTTCCAAAAGAGAACCGAAAATTAAAGTCACTCAACTTCCCTGTCCACAATAAGGAAAAGTTGGAGTTTCTGGGTGTGCACTACTCCAATCCCCAGGTAGTGAAATTGGGAGGTTTCGCAGCACCGGCCTATGTTGGGTAGTTGCTCTGCCGAAGTCCCAGCCAGTGTGGCGAGAGGGAACAACAAAGATTTGGAACAGCTGAGCCGCAGCCTGGAGAGATTCCCAAACCTAACACTCGGAGCATCGCCGGCACACCAACACTGGGGCTGGACAAATAGAACAGAGTGCCATTGCTTATATTGAGGCACTATGACAGACATTTCCACTACCACAATTCCCGACACACCAATATCTCTAACGGCTCAATCGTAAACGTGAACAGAAACAAGGAAAGAAGGCAACCCTGGTATGTTCCTTGACCCAATGTCCACGCCTCTAGACAAAAATGTCCCACACACACCCTGGCTCAAAGCTCAGTATAGAGGAGATGCACCCACAAACAGAATGAAGCACTGAAACCTATGACATGCAAGACTTCCAGCCGGTAGCCCCAGTTCACTGTATCAAATGCCTTCTCCAAATTAATGAATACCACTGCCATTTCCTCATCATGGTGTTGTACTTCAAAAAAACATGGGACTATTGCCTCAAATGCATCCCAGTGCTTTGGTTTGCCCCAAAATGAAGTTGAATTGGGCTTCATACATGAAGCGAGGCATGTGTACTGTCAAACGAGAGGCAAGCGACTTACAAATGATTATCATGTTCACGTTTTCATTGTGAAGGACCTGTACACTGCTGGGTCAACCTCATCTCTGCGTGGTTTAATCAGCATGCATGTTTTCCCCTCTCTCAGAGTCTGTGGTGGAATACCAGTGTCGCAAGACTCAAGAAAGACCTCCAGGAGTCTCTGTGTCAGAGTGTCGGAGAAGGCTTGTAAAACATCAGGCAGAAAGCTGTCACTTCCAGGCACCTTCAATCATGGAAGCACTTGTAGTCGTGTCCTGAGCACTTATGTCAGACCTAGAAGTGACCCTCTTGCCCTTAGGTGTGGTCAAGTGGTTCGCAATTGGTGGGGCTTGTTCTCTGCTTAGTATCCAGGCTAAAAGCCAGTTTCTGTCTGCATGGTCGTATTGTGTACTTGTCTAAATGGTCCCAGAGTTCTTCTAACTGCCTGTGGTAGCTCGTGAGTTCTATTCTATGCAGGTCAGGGCTTGTTGGTGTTACTCTCTCAACATAGGAGTGAAGCTAGGGCCGAACAACTCAGACTAGTCACTCCAGCGAGTAAGAAGTATTTTTGGGTGCAACCCAGGGGTTCATAGGAATACACACTCCCTATATCAATCAACACCAATTATTCCTAGAACATAAAGCAAACCTTGTGGTCAACAGTGTCAGAGGCCTAACCTCAATTATTCCCTTGCAGAAAAGATTCATTTTCTTTTTTCGTGATCTTCATCCAATCTAGTAGTGGAATGCTTCATCACCACTCCAGCGCCCAAAATCCAGGATGGGATCTACCAACACAGCTCCTATCATGGAGCTAAATATTAAAAATACTTTACTGTTCTCTAAGGTTTCCCTTTAATAATGGTGATGGTAGGTATGGTTAAACAAAATGTGATGGAGGTACTCTGGATATTATGGTCCTATTGTGACCTTCGCTTCAATGCCTTAACATGTTTCAGCCCCTATGATTGCCTATATGGTCCTGGGCAGGACCTCAGTATTCAGTTGCATGGTTCCATTCACCGCAGTCGTGACTCTGTGTGATCCCATGGGGACAAGTTCAGGTTGGCATGATCACACCGAGATCTGTGGGGACCAGTGCTGGGCTGCATTCCCTAGGTCTGAACTTGGCTACCTCCAGCATGATGAGCTGCTGACCGCCTCTAAGCTCTAACCACTCCCACACTTCTTCCAGCCTGACAAAAGAGATGGGCTTTGCTGTTAAAATGACTTTCAATCTCACTGGGTACAAGAGCATCTAGTGGCAATGCTTGCAATTTCTGTTTAATAGCAAGAAATGTTTACATTGTTCCTTGACCTGCTTCGTGTAATCCAGATAAATGTTAATTTTACTGTTGGCAAAGTAGGGGACTTCCTGCTCACGAGACGCTCCAAGGATACAATCCATGTCGCAATAGTTAAGAATGGGCTTCTGCATTGTCCCCACGCCTACCCAGCTCCACTGTTGTTGTTGTCATTTTGGCCATTTGACGTTTTGGAACCACCACGTCCCCCTGCAAAGCCATGATGTAAGTTTCTGCAGTTGTGGCTTTATCTGACACTTCCATAGGTCCTTTATTAGAGTATTGTTGGAAAGTGGATTATTGGTAATGGCAGGTAAGTACCTACACTTAGCAATAGGCCACTAACCCCTACTAGGCCCAGTCAGGTCTCAAAAAGTTAATCCCCCCTCAAACCTAGGTAGCTTGGCAACTAGTGACAAGGCTTAACTTAGGAGACAAAGGCCCTCATTATGACATTGACGGTAAATGCCGCTTACTGCCACGCTGACGCCGCCAACTTACCTCTGCGGCGGTGGACATCCGTTCACCATATCATGACACATACACACCAATCCGTCAGTATTCAGCCACATACACAAATCCGCCAGCCCAAAGGTCAATGATACACTGGTGGTTTCAAAACCCACACCGCTACGCCAACAAAACAACGCCCAACACATTATGACCCACGAATCACCACGGGGGACATTCAACCGTGGTAAACCATTGGCGGTACACACCACCCCGCTCACAATGGACACCCACATACAAAACAATACCACATTTGACAATTCAAGCAACACAGACCTGACACCCATATACACACCACACCCACACACCCACACCACTCTAAAACACCCCCCCACATTACCCACAACCCATTATGGTTACAAATCATTGCCAAAAGAGAGACACCA
The DNA here is from genome assembly GCF_031143425.1 of Pleurodeles waltl. Lineage (NCBI taxonomy): Eukaryota > Metazoa > Chordata > Amphibia > Caudata > Salamandridae > Pleurodeles > Pleurodeles waltl. Next base: position 71,834,423 of record NC_090439.1, read on the forward strand.
AGACAACTGACACAACTAGAGCCATACACTACTCACACCTATAAACCACTCACGCACTCCACATCATACACCCCAACACATTACCTAACACACCCTCACCAACACACCTCACAAACCACCCATGGCACCACAAAGACACCCCCATTTCACAGAGGAAGAGCTAAGGGTTAATGGTGGAGGAAATTATCAGTTTAGAGCCACAGCTATTTGAAGCACATGTGCAGCAAATATCTATATCTAGGAAGATGGAGCTATGGTGGAGAATCGTGGACAGGGTCAACGCCATGGGACAGCACCCCAGAACTAGGGATGACATCAGGAAGAGGTGGAACGACCTACGGGGGAAGGTACGTTCAATAGCACCAAGACACCCGCTCGCTATCCAGAGGACTGGAGTTGGATCCCCACCTCCAGCCCCACAATTCATAGCAAGGGAGGAGCAAGTCTTGGCAATACTGACCGTAGTCAGAGGAGGACTGGACTCTGGTAAGTCAACTTTCAGCAATTATCACCCCCCTACCTGCTTGTCATCACATACCCTTACCCTCACTCCCATCACTCCACTCCATCCCACACACTCCACCATCACATCTCACTTATCCCAATGCAAGCCCTGCATGCTGCACCAATGCATGGACACCCCTCACAGCCCTGCATGGACACTCATCACTAAAGCATGCACAGAATTGGGAAACTAACATGCCCACAATACACTGACATACAAAAGTGAAAGCTTGCAGGGCAAATCCAACCATAGAGGGGAAGACAGGGATGCACAATATGTCATACACATCAACCATAACACATCATTTACATCCCCACAGGTACCCCAGCCAATGTCACTGGAGAGGAGGTGCCAGCACTATCCAGTCCCACAATCAATCAATCAGGAATTTGTAAAGCGCACTACTCACCCGTGAGGGTCTCAAGGTGCTTCTTTGTCGCTGCCACATCTCCGTTCTGTTCCCTTGCCCATTTTTGTTTTACTCCAGGGCCAGCTTCTTTGCCTCCGAAGCTATGTATGCCTGCTGGGATTCCAGATCTCTCTCTTTAAGGGACAAGTTCTCTCCTTCTGAAGGGATCCTCTTCCTCCAACTAGCTTTTGGTATGGCCCTGGTGACTGTGTGAAGTGAGGACCGGTCTTCGTCCTCCTCACTAAAGTTCAGATGCCCTCCCTCTCCTGAGTGGTTGGATCTGGCATCTTCCCCTACTTCTTCGTCCCCTGGAGCTTCTTCTGAGCCTACTTCTTGGGCCTCAACCCTAGCCATCTGGGATTTATTCAACACATTTTCCTGGGGTTAGTGGCTGCAGGTAACCCCCTCTCAGTACACAACCCCCTAAGCTGGACTACTATCATTGTGGATAGGCTAGCCAGATCAAGTTCTATGGTTCCCTAGTTTTGTGTCACACAAAAAACGTTTGCAAAAATTGGAATCAAGAATTTAGAAAAATCACAAAAATGCAATAATTGAAATTAGTCCAAATTAAAAATCAACATTTTTTTTGCCCTAGGACAATTTAAAGGATTTTTAATTTGCTTTACTTAAAACTGTAGTGTGATGCTGACCACAAGTACTGGATCGCACCACTGCGCAACAGAAATGTTGGAAAGTGGATTATTAGTGAGAGAGGTATGTACCTACACTCAGCAGTGGGCCACTAACCCCCACTAGGTCCAGTCAGGTCTCAATAAATAAATCCCCGCTCAACCCTTGGTAGCTTGGCAATGAGCCAAGGCTTAACTTATGAGACAAATTGATTAAAGCATTCAAGTATCACAAAACAGTAATAAAATAAAACACAAGAAAATGTTTACAAATCTAAAACAAACTTATCGAACTAGGTAATATTCTTATCTTTAATTCGACACCAAAACAAATAAAATCGGACAAGGGGAACTATAGATATGAATTTTGTAAAGAATTTATGTTTTTTAGCGCTTAGAAACTAAAAGCGCCAATCAGGATATCTGGTTGCACCTAGACATGCACAAAGGCAAAGTTTAAGGCTGACTGTGATGAAGCCCTGCTTGGCTACAGCAAGCGGTAGGCCTTGGTCAAAAGTTTACCTTTGGACTTCTTATTTTTCGTGAAGATTTTAGATTTTCTTCAGTGAGACGAAGTCACCAATCCGATCCGACCTCCCTGGAGCCCTCTTTGGATACACATCATAGGAAACCTCAGTGAAAGATACTACCTTCGGACTTAGGCGATTTTTCAGAACGGAAATCTTCGTCCGGGCCAAAGCTGAATTTTGATCCGTTGTCTGAGGAGCCCTCCTCAAAAACGCTGCGCGGGAAGTCCTGGTCAACTTTTTACATTGTGACTGTGTCACTTTTTTTGGAGCTTTTTCTCTTTGACGTTGGACGACCCTCGACAGAAAGCAGATTTCTAGTTTACGCTGTTGGATTGCCTTTGCAGGACCCCCTCAGTGAAATCCTGGAAGTCTGGGGTTTCGGAGGTTTTGGGCACAACGAACCTGCAAGTCAGGGTGGATCGCGGTTGATGTAAACCAGGATGACTCACAAACGCAGATCAGTCTCTTTATAGAGCGTTTTACCAAAAGTTCTCCAGTCTTCCCCTATCTTCTGGATCCTCTTCCAGAAGGTCTTTGAATGTACTTTAGGAGTCCATAGCTCACCCCAAGGTTCCAGAAGCTCTGAGTTACTCCTAGAGGGCTAGGATTCCATCTCCCAGAATGCACCTGGTTAAAATCCACAAATGGCCACTAGCTACTGGTCAGCTGGTCAGTTTCTTCAGGTTTTGAGGCAGGGGACTCTAGTTAGCTATTTGTCACCTGTAGTAAGCAGGGAGTCCCTTCTCAAACCAGCTGAAGACAGTCAAAGCCCTTTTAGGGGTGATGTCCAAGTGTGCAGCTGGTGCAGCCCTTCAGAGTGCAATGTCCAGGTGCAGGTCAGGGTCCAGCAGGGCAGTCCTTCTTCTTCTGATGCTGTTCCTTGTAGGGATGTGAGATGTTGGTGGAGCTCTGCAAATGTATCCTTGCTCCTGGGGTGAAAAGCAGGGGAGGCCAACTGTCCGATCACAGGCAGGCCACTACCCACTTTGATGACCACTTCCTGGGAAGTGAGGCAAAAATCAATACCAGGGAGTAACATTCTTTAAAAATCCAAAATGGCTGCAACTGAATTTTGGAGGCTAGGTTTGGCTGAGCCCACCCACTGGTGTGGCTAGAAATACTTAACACACCCCTCTGCTAATCTAAAGAAGAGGGCACCTGGTTGTCTTGGGTTGCGGAAAATGGGGGAGGTCCTAAGCTGCCCCCAATGTCCTTCCCTCCTTTGAAGACTAGTTTGCCTGCTCTCCCCCAACCCTATTTAACCATCTGGTGAGGCAGATCTCCACCCCCAGGCACTTCCTATGTGTTCAGACCAGGCCACTTTACCACTCATCAAGGCTGCTTGGCCAATCTGCCAGAGGTTGGCAATCAGAGAAGGGCACTACAGAGCTGAAATTGGGAACTTTCAGGTAGAGTTTTAAAACTCTCTCCCTGAACTAGTTACATTAAATGCCAAAAATGGCAAGTTGTGGTATTTTTAAAAAACAATCAGTTTCATACCAAACACAAAATAACTGGCTCCTACCGGGACTCTAATAATTAAAGTAAAGTCTCTGCATTTTAGCCTACGGAGCCCATTCACTACTGTGAGGGAAAATAAATTTGGGTATTTTACCTCACCAGGGCTTCCAAAACAATTTTTCTAAGTTCTCTGCTTATAGTTATACACCACCCAACACTAGGGGCACTTAGGGCACACCTTAGGTGTGACTTATATGTAACAATAAGGTAGTTTAAGACTTCAGAAGTACTTTTAATTCCAAAGTCAAATTTGCTTGTAACTTTCGTTTAAAAGCTGCCAGCTAGGCAGGCATGCCTTTAAAATGACACTGGGTACCTACCTATGCTGGGATCCCTAAACCTACATGCCCTGCCATATACTAGGGACTTATAGGTACGTTGATACTGCCCATTATAATTAGCCTAATTTGAATATTCACTTTACATAGACAGTGGCCCTGGGACTGGTAAGTAGTACCCAGTGCATAGCCAAGAGTCATCAACCACCAGTATCTGTTCAAAAAGTTTGGGGATGACCAGGGCAAAAAGGAGGACTTTCCTACAATGATTGACATCTATAGAAACAGTTTCAATTTGGTATTTATCTAGAGCAGTTTGAGACCCTTGCATGGCTGCCAACAGTTCTGATTTATATGACTTTTGAGTTCCCTTCCAAAAGGTCTCCGGTCTCTTTCATGCCCAATTGTCTTGCTTTCCTTTGTGTAGGTAATCACAGTGTAGATCGAGAGACGGCACAGGCCAGCTGCCCCCTTTTCCCAGCAGCTGCAATCAGATCATAAGTTGGCTCCAAGTGTTATGGGGGCAGCACCCCCGGGTTAACGCCACTGCCACCACCACTGCAGGGCAGTCTGGTATGGGGCCACAGGACACCCAGCAGGCGCAAGTCACATGGCATGCAGGTCCCGCCCACAGTGGGACCCCAAGTTGGCCCAACAGAGCCGTGGTGTGTGTCAACACTCTGTGTGTGGGGCCAGCAGCCCCCAATCCTCCTGTGCCCCCCTCCTGGCCCAGGGCATTTTCTGCTGCACCTCAAGGGTCCATCCCTGCCTCCCCAGTGCTGACATTGACTTAGATAGTGCTCAAGTGTCCAATAGTGCCAGAGAGGGGCAGCAGGTGGGTCATTATCCTCACTTTAGGAGAGATCTTGATGCTGCATAGGCGTCCTTGTGGGCGGTTCCATGGCAGGTGATGCGGTGATCTTTCTCATGTGCTGCTGCACATGCATCCTTGTGGACAGTTCCAAAGCAGGTAGTGTGCTGCACGAGAAGTAATTACAGAGCTTGTATTACTTCTACCACTGCCTCCAGGGAATGGAGCAGTTTGTGCACCTATATCATGACAAAGAAGTAGCCACTATATCAAACATTGCAAACAATGTTCATTGAGAACTTGCCATCAAAGATTCAAACAGGGGAGGGGGGCACCCTCTTAATGGCCATGATTATAAATGATCTGCGGCAGTAAGTGAAGTTTGTAGGTGTGCTGGGGCAAGTGAGGATATGGAGATTGTGACAGTATTTTTCTCTTGGAAAAGTGGCAACCCTACTCATGGAAATTATAGAATGAAGGATGTAGTTCCATCTAAGCAGTGTTGTTTACCCTGGGCTGGCGTTCTGACCACATTTAAGAGAGAAATGGTTATGAAACATAATTATTGAGTAATCCGACCACCACTTGACTTTAAGATAGTGATGGTCTTGAGAGAAGCAGGAAGAGCTCAATATTTAAACTGCTGTGAGGTCAGGAGTCATCCTGCTTGATTATTTGCAGTGTCTTGTGTTTAATTCAATATTGCTTGTACCTACCAGGCTGAATTATGGAGTAGCAGAGAAAGAGTGTTGCTAAGAAGCACCATTTACATCAGTTTGGCACATTTGGGGAGGCAAAGGAAGGGCAGCCTTCAGCTCAAATATCTACTCTGGGGAATATACAACACATGGTTGAACAGGCTCTATCTTCAGTATTTAAGGTGAGGGAAAGCACAGCATCTACAAATCCTGGATGATTTCTCCTGAGCAGGGCCTAGGATCTGGAGGCAGAAGAAATCAAGGGCAGATTTGTCCAAGGGGCAGAGTTGTAGAAAGTTCTTCAACAACTAAGAGAGAATTTTGAATTCCCAGAGGCCGGAGTAGAAAAGAAGAGGCAGATTTGATCATCCAATATCAAAGGAAGATGTTGAAGAGTTTACATCTGCATTAGGCTATAGTAGAAAGAGGTGACAAATTAATATTAGATGTTTGTTAAGCACAACATTTTCCATTTTCTGGTCAAGAAATATCCAGTATGGGGGATTCTGGAGGAGTTTCTATCAAAGGTGAAGGTGGATTCACTGATGGTAGGGTTGTCCCTGCTAGGTACAATTATATCAGTTGAAGTCACACCTTTAGACCTGATGGACAAGAGAATTGAACTGGCTATGAAGAGAGTACATGTAGCCTCTAATGTTTTGATCAGGGCAACCTCATCTGCTAGCTACACCATACAGTCTTTACTGAAGGACTTTTAGAAGCTGCCAGAGCAAATGGATCAGGGTGCGATCATAACAATGATGGAACAACAGAAATGCTTCCTTTAGGATATTTTGTTTGATAAGCAGAAGGCAGCAGTAGCTGCCACTGGGACATTGATAGCAGTAAGAAGGCAGATATGCAGAAGAATCTGCTCATGCATATTTCCTTCACAGGAGACAAGCTCTTCAGCACAGTTGGAGACATTGATTTAATTGTCTGTTAAGGATAGAACGCCTATGGCACCTTCAAAGTCTCCAAATGAAGGGGAATTTCTATTCCTCTTGGAGCAGCTTTTCAGATTAGGATTATGAATCAGCTTTTTGTGGGAGGGCATGTGGCAGAGGCGTTCCTCCTTCTGATAAATCTCAGGCTCAGTCTGCAGGAGCTAGCAATTTGGTGTCGTCAGCCCAAAATGTAGGACTGCATTGGGGATCATTGCCACCTGCAATAGGAGTCAGGCTATTTCAGGACAAGTGTAGACCTTCAGTTTCGGATCAATAGGTCCAGAGCATTATTCAGCAGGATTATCAAATTCCTTCTCCCATCCTACACCTGTATCAAAAGATCTGCTGAAACAGTGGTCTTTGTTTGGAAGGGAGTCCAGAGTTTACTGCTGAAGAAGGCAATAGTGCAGTTTCCAGAGTTACAGAGAAGAAGGTTTTCCTGATCATCCTTCTAGTGAAGAAAGCATTTGGATTGTTAATGATCATGATAGATTTGGAAGCAGTAGAAAATTGTATTCCACATGTCAAATTCAAAATTATGTCCTTTCTGGCAATGTTGCCATACATTCTAGCATCTTTAGACCTCTCGTATGCATACCTGCACATACTGATAACATCAAGTGACAAAAATGTATCTTTGGATTGCAGTATAAAACAACCACTACATGTTTCAGGTTCCACTGTTCAGTTTAACCTCCTCTCAGAGGATCTTTACCAAGGTATTGGAAACACTGTTGGGGTTGATCCATGAAAAAAAAATTATGGCCTTCCCATATTTGGATGACTCATTGATCTCTTTTTTGTCTTTTAAAGTAAAAGAGGTCTGTTAGACACTAGAAAGTCACTTTTTTGTACTAAAATACCAGAAATCTCAATTGACATTGGTGCACTAACTTCAATATATTGAAGCACACTTTAGAACAGATCTGGGGAAAGTGCTCTTGACCTCCTCCCAGAGACAGAAATTAATGTCATACATTTCAGCACTTCTAGTCTAAGAAGGCCCAACAGTGACAGAGTGTTTGAAGGTTCAAGGTCCAATGGCTTCATCATTGGTAATTCTGCCATCGGCCAGACTTTATGCTCACCGATTAGTCAATCACCTGATGCATTATTGGGACTTCAAATCACATAAGTATAAGTAGAGAGTCCTGGTATGCTCTGAAGTTGAGCAGGTACTGCAGTAGTGGTTGAATCAAGAGAATCTGGTCAGAGGTTTCTTCTGGCGGTCTACCACCCTAAGACTCTGACCACATAAGTGAGGGGGGAAAGATGGGGGAACAGTTTGGCATGGGGAGAATAGTCTGTGATATTCTCATCCAACTGGACTGATTTTAATCAGTCCAGTTGGCGCTGTTACACTCATCTCTTTTACTGGAGGGGCTCAATTTCCAAATCAGGATGGACAACAGTGTTGTTATGACATATGTTAATCACCAAGGGTGCTGAAAGGGGCAGTCTTTGTTTTCTCTGGTGCAGGAGATTTGTACATGGGAGCAGACTTCTCCCTGCATGAAATTCATCTTCCCGGGAGGAAGAATCGGTCTTTGTGCCAACTGGGCAGATTCTTCCCTTCCTCATAGAGTTAGCCCTAAAGAAACTTTCTACCACATAGCTCAAAGATTCAGAAAATATAGAAGAATGCACTCAACCTGCAACTTGGACTAGAGTTCCATGTCAAGTGGCTTGCAAAGTGGATGAGCGAACCTCTCCATGCCCCATGGCACTCCTGTATTTAACTCCTATTCCCCTAGTCTTGAGGGTCCTAGGAAAGGTGCAGGAAGCCCAGGCAAAGGTTTTTCGGGTGGTGTTGTAATGGAAGCAGTGGCCATGCCCCCCCGTAACAGTACAGATATCTTGGGTGATTCAATTGTTGCCCCACCCACTAATGGACTGTCCTCTTCATCATGTGTCTTTGGCCCATTTTCATCTGGGGCATGGCACTTGAGAGGGAAATGTAAAGCAATGCCTCTTTATGCATGATCACCCCCACGTTTTGGACTGATGCTGCTGTTTTATCATCTCTGTATGTGTCCTGAGTTCTGCAAAACAGGCCTCAGTGCCAGTGCTGTGACCACACCACTTGAAAGCATATGTCTAATTGCCTTACCCACATTTGGTAGAAGTTAACTTACTTATACATCTCTAGTATATGGTACTAAGGGTACCCATGGTCTGTAGGTTAAGAGTCCCTTGAGGACTGCAGCACGTATTGTGGCACCATGCATTTGACAAAGCAAAGCCTCACTCCCAATGGTCATTGCTGGCTGTCAGAGCAGTTTAAACTGCCAATTCAACTTTGTCATTTAAAGTAAAATCAGTGCTCAGCCCTTCCTTTTTAATACATATGAGTCACCCATATGGCAGGCTTAAAAAGCATGAAGGCAGGATGCTGTATATTAGAAGGTAGGGTGTGTGTTTTTACATGTTCTAACAGTGAAAATCGCACATTGTCGGTTTTATTGTGGGAATGCTAGTAGTCCCTTTAGCGAGTACAGGGTTGCACACTCACAACTCAGGCGTCCTAGCTTCTGAATGGGACTATTAAATATGGCACTGCAAGGCATCAATAAGATAATTGCATTAAACCTCCCTTGCTGCTGGAGTGAAATATTCTGTAACATACACACAAATAGCAACTTTAGAATGTTGTCACTTTGATGCCCAAGTTTTCCAGTGATTGTTTACCATTGAACACAAACTGTTGTCCTTGAGACAGTCTTCTGCCCTCCTGGGGGTAGATGTGAACAATTCTCAGAAAGGAACTAAAAGGATCTGCAAAGGCAGAAAGTGTGACCTGCTCTTGGCAGGAATGTCAAACAGGATGTGAGACCAAACGGCGAGCTTCGAAGGGGAAGCCACCTTTGTAGGGCAAATGCTAGTCACACACAAGAGGGGCTGCTCTGTTATTCTAACCGACAGGCTGACATCTTGGAATCTTGGGCAGAGAGGGAGAAGCTGCTGCCAAAATGGGTTTTCCACTGGTGTGTAGCCCCTAGGTAATCACACCTCTTGGATGGGCTAGGGAGCTCTACATGCCAAGAGAGGGGTTTCAGCCAATTTGGGAGCTGGGCAGATTGGTGCATTCTGGGCTAAACCGATGCCACACTTCACAGGAAGTCATCACTACGTGGGAGGGGACTTAGTAGTCCACTGGCTAGTAATCACTGCATTCCGAAAGGGCAAGAACTGGGCATGAAAGTAGGCCCCTAGCACCAAGACCTTAAATCACTTTTGTCCTTCAGAGAGCACTGAAAAAGAACTGCCCTATTGGTCCCTGGACTCAGCAAAGAAAGGCTGGACCAAAGACTGGACTGAACCTACTGCACTTTGGGCTAGCGAAAGAAGGATACTGCCTCTGGTGTGGTGCTCATGGAAAAGTCATCTCGAGCCCCAGACAGAGAAGGTGACTCCAAATGTCTGTTGGCCGACTCCCTATGATAGTCAGAGGGCCATAAAAGCTGAAGAAGCCTGCCTTGGTGTGTTGCAGCCAAGAGTGCCTGATCACCACTGACCACCCAAGTTCAGCCTCAAAAGTTGCTCCTGAATCTGCTGGACCTTAGAGATCCTTCAAAATGCAGTTGGATCCTTCAGCACTGAAGTTACAAGCAGTTGAAGGGAACCACTGGTTTCACTGTAAGCAGAGGCCAGTAGACCAGTGGCAACTGTTTTTTGTCCAAACGTCACACAGACTTCAAGGGACATTGACCCCTTTGGCCGAAATCGCCCCACCTTGTTTGTGGACAGAGGAGTGGCCACAGGAAGGCCACCATCACCAGTTTGGCATCCTCAGCCTCCGTAGGCGTCTTCAGCATCCCGTAACTCTTGCATCAGAACCACTACACTGACGTCAGTTGTGGTTCACCCATAAAGCCTGGAACTGGACTGGAGAATGTTTTCACTGTGAAGTAACTATTCAAATGCACCTTATTGGTCCCTGTGATTCAACGGAAATGTTTGACGCAAGAGTGTCTTTATAGTTGTTTTCATGTTACTTGTCCTAGCTTACCCCAAGCCCAAAGTTGCAGACAATTACAATGATTTTATTCCGCTAAGTGAAAAGCTGTGATTTATTGTTTCCTCAAAAAATCATACCTCTAGGACCACCAGGAAATATTTTTCAAATGACTGACCCTGATATGGGTTTGTGAGCTTAATACACAGCGAGGTTGGGCAAAGCCCCCATATAATACATCACTTTTCTCACAGCAAACGTAATGAGTTTGAATTCTACCTTGGGAGGGGTTACATTTATTTGGCTGTCTATGCATCCATCAGTGTTAAAAACCTACTCTAGGCATTGGCAGAACAATGAAAGGTTACATAGAATCAAACATTTGTGCCCTGTTTCTAGTGACCCAGTTTCATTATTTGATTATTTAAGGGATGGTTTCCTGCTAGGACTAGGAGTTTTATTTGTGGGCCCAGTGGGTAGCTATAAGAGCTTTTAGGAGCCCAGACCTCCCCTTTTATTCTGAAGGTCAAAGTTGCTAAAAAGCCAGTGAATCATTCTCCTGTACTTTTGATTCTTCATGGAAAGGGGATGAGATTCTCTCCTTCAACCCTAAGCAGATGGTAAAAGCAAGACATTGTAGTATCCTATGAAAGCCTAGTAGAACTACTGTCAACTCAGGGTCAAGTGAGGTCAACATGAAGGGTGACAGATTTGTAGGCTGCTTTAAAAGGGGTTTTGATGTTTAATATTTGCAATGTGGCTACGTGAGCTACTCCCACATATGTTTATTAGGCAAAAGTGTAGTTGATAGCAAATGATTACTCTTTGGTATCAGCTCACTTTGCCAGGAGGGTTGCTAGGAAGACAAATAAGAAGATAGGAGTTAAGTCACTTACCAATAATCTTAATTACTTTCAGGTCTTCCTTGTCTCTGTCAAGTTTTCCCTTCCCACTGGTTATGTAAGTTTTCAGCTTTAATAGGAGTAGAAGCTTGTAAATGACAGGAAGTGGGGATGAAGTGGCTTCCCATCCTGAGGCATGATGGGTGAATGGCATGAGGAATCCGTGTTGAAGGGGGCAGAAGTCTGTGTTGTGGCGTGGTGAAACTTCTGTTGAATGGGGACCAAACACTCTGTCAGTACAGTGACAAGGAAGACTTGGGCTCTAAATAATAAAGATTATCAGTGAAGAGGCCATGATCCCATTCTTTGTGCTGCACTGAGACAGTAAGGGTATGCATGTTTCTTTTTTACTTCTACATTGCAAACATTACTGCCTGGTGTCTTCAACCCATGGCTTAACTCCTATTTTTAGAGTGATATGTACTGTGAAGACGGGGAAAAGAAACACAAAGACCCCTCATTCACTGGTGCAGCATGAAGAAAGGGATCATCATGGTATGACCCTAGGGCTAAAAAAATGTTACAATCGTCTGATTGAGTTTGCCCTTTTTTTTACAGAATGTTTTTACTTTAAATACAGTGCACTGCATGCCCACCTGAACTTAGAATTTCATACTCACCAAAGGTTCATGTGACTAGCACAAATCCAAATGTCCAAACCTTGGATGATTCACTTCTTATCGCCTGGACCTGATTATATATATTATATATTGGCAAAGAGGGAACAGTGACAGAGTTCCCTCCCCGCCAATGTTCTTGTCCGCCAGGCTAATTTAGATTTGGATGGACCAAAGGTTTGACACCGGCAGAAAATACTTAGCCCCACTTTACGAATTTGGCAGTCTTTTGGTAAGACCGCCATGGTTGCGGGCGCCAAAAGACCGCCAGTGTTGGTGGTATCTCGTCCGCTGTATTAAAAGTCCACAATGAAGACCGTCAAAAAACAGCCACAAATCCAACACGGCCAGTTTAACTGAGGGTGGGAAAGAGGCAGCCCCACCACCAGCACTGCCATCCCTACCGCATCCCACCCTCCATATTATGACCCACAAATCAGCACAGTGGTAGTTGCACAGTGGTAAACCATTGGCAGTCTGAACTGCAGCGCTTAAAAACTCACTTCAGCCAGAACACACCACTACATTGGACAGTACGGATACCCCACACTTCAGACACATACATATGCCACAAACACCTGCTCACTGCACAACATAACACACCCGACAAACCTTTGCAACCAGAGAAACAACACTGACAAAGAGGAGCACACAGAAGACACAGCACTCCAATACCATAGCCACATCACACTACACAGGCATCACACACCACACCACTGCACTAGCTACACAATACACCCATCGCCTCTGCACAAAAGCACCACACAACAACAGTGTTCATGACAAAACACCCACACCCCACCAACCACCACACACTGCACCCTTGCACACAACACACACCACCACCCACAACACAACCACAATATCATGTCAAAAGCACCCAGGCTTCACAGACGATGAGCTGAGGGTCATGGTCGATAAAGTCACCAGAGTAAAGCAACAACTGTTCAGAGCACATGTATAGCAAACCTCCGTAGCCAGGAAAATGGAGTTATGGCAGAGAATTGTAGACAGGGTGAACTCAGTGGGCAACCATCCATGCACAAGGGAGGACATCAGGAAGAGGTGGAATGACCTACAGGGGAAGGTGCGTTCCATTGCATCACAACACCAGATCGCCATTTACAAAACTGGTGGTGGACCCCCACCTCCTCCCCCAGAGTTCACATCGTGTGAGGATAAGGTCTTGGCAATACTGCATCCTGAGGGCCTGACTGGAATACCCGGAGGACTGGAGTTTGGTAAGTCACTAACACTCCTCCAGCAGCAACTACTCCTGTCCAGCATGCTTCCTCACCACCCTATCACTCCCCAAATCACCCTATCAACCACTCCATCAGACACCCAATCACCCACTATCCCTGCCCTGCATGCAGCAACACCACCTAGCCACAATGCCCACATAGTCCCTTCCAAGTGAACAGATAGCAATGCCAATAACAAACACTCCAACTCCCACAATGCATCTGCACATCCACTGCAATACCTATGAACCGGACTGCATAATAAAACACCTGCATGTAGAAACCTTGCATCCCCCACTCCAACCGGATGCATAGAATGAGGAAAACTCATGGCAATGACAGATATGCAATTCCCATACCCCATTTCATAATTTAACGTATCATCTCCCTCACGAGCTACAAACAATGCCTGCCATGCTGCATCTGTCATTGCCATAGTGGGAATCAAGTGAAGCCACTGTATGCATCACAACCAATCACACGATCACCAGATAACACTCTTCTACTCATTTCACACGTACCCCAGCCAATTGCACCATGGAGACAATGCCAGAGGCAGCCAGCCCTCTCCAGGATGAAGGCCCCAGTGATGACTACGCCTCAGGATGCATGGACCATTACCTGGCCCATTGGGGAAATCTGGTCAGTCCTCCACTCCCAGCCTCACCCTGCCCATAACCAACACCCCACCTAGTAACAACAACATCACAGCCAACCCCTCGTCCCCAGACCTGTGTCACAAGGACATGACAATCAATTGTCTGCCCCGTAGATGCACCCATCCATTTCACAAGACCTGGGTGCATACTGGCAATCCCAGGAAAAAATGGGCCAAATAATCACCATCTTGGGGAAACCAAAGGCTGCAGAGGGAATACCACCAGAAGGCCATGCAGCAGCGGAAGACTCTCAAAGCCTCCATGGCCACCATTGCAGGGGTGCTCAGGGACCTCCCCAACATCCTGTATCCCACCTCCACCCACCAGCATGCTCCTTCCACTGCCCCCCCCTCATCTGAGCCGCCTATGTCAGCAGCAGCCAGTCGACTGGATGTCCTGCCAGGGAACCCACAGGCCACTGACACCCTTCCCTCTGTAGCTGACGAAACTCCACAAAAACGTGGTCGTCCATCCAGGAATTCCGCTGGAGTGGATGCCAAGACAAAAATCACCATCAGGAAGTGAACATCCCCTGAACATTCTCCCTTGTGTGCCACTGACACACCCTGTTGAATGTTCAATGCCACAGCTCACCTTTTCCTATGGCCCTTTGACACTGGACCTGTAATACCTACAGCTAGGCCATCTACTATGAGGATTTCACCTAGCATGACCCCACTCATCAACTGCTGAACCCAATATGCACAATAAACACTGTAGAGCATAGAACATGCATATGTGTCTTCATTGTATGATGTGTAAATGTTAACAAACTTAAATGACATGTCACGTACCACCCATCAACCTACATCCAGTGCGAATCACAGTAGAGGTATGCATCCTCTGCAGGGAACTTAGGACACCACAGATGGTTTATTAGGAGTTTCAAAGGAGAGCTAGTAGCCCAGGCACACACCAGAGTAGACCCATTAGTCTAGTAAAAAATACTACAAAGTGACACAATTCAGGATCTAAGTCAAGGTGCCACCCCATGCAGATATGCAAGAACTTGCTGTGATGGCCATTGCCATGTGCCTAGAAAACAGAGGAAATCACATTGCACCTCTACATCAGAAAATACATTAATTTCACAACCAAAAACATGGTGCTGGCATCTGGAGTGGGTGTTAAACAACACCTTGAACTGTATGCAGACACAACTTGCCATCAGTGCCTCGGCCAGCAGGTACGATATGTAATGAAACTCTTCATACAGTCCTTAGCGTGTATCACTTCTGGACAGTAGATGACATGACACATTGCACATAACTTGAGTGTTGCAAGTAGATGTAAACCTGCCTACCTTTCAGTATGGCAGTGGGTTGACCACTTACACTGCTCCAGACATACATTCAGCCGTCCTTCATCAGCCACATATGGGGAGGGTAAATGTGGCATTCCAACTGATAACCGTGGCCAGGATGGATATTTCATTGTATCCAAGTACTAAGATGTCATTCACAAAATCACACAGACAACATACCTGTTGGTCATTGGAAGTGTTGATTGATCAACTCCGCACTGGACTCAGCTACACCATCCTCATCTGCCTCCTCATCACTCTCCATGGTCCATCACCACCCACAGGTCCAGCAGCTACCTCCTCATCTGCCAGTAATGGGATGTGACATCTGAGGGCCAGATTGTGGAGCATGCAGCAGGCAACAATTATCTTACACACCTTTTGGGTACTGTAGAGGATGGCACCTCCTGAGATGTGGAGACATCTAAATCTTGCCTTGAGTAGGCCAAATGTCCTTTCAATTGCACTCCTCATCCTTCTGTGGGCCTTGTTGTAATGTATCTCTGCATTGGAGGGAACAGCCAAGGAAAGTTAGGATAACCAGGGTCTCCTGTGTGAAAACAGGCAGGACCTATTAGAAACCAGTAACAGACACATAGAATATAGCAACTACCGAGACACCCATCCACACAGATACCCACCAATTAGCCAAGCCCTCTCTTGTAGACGTGCCATCATGTTTGGGATATTGCTGTTCCTCATTATGTACGTGTCATGAACAGATTGTGCAAACTTGGCAGTCACCTGGGAGATATACTGGTCCGCAAAGAGTGGTAGTTTTTCCGGTTCTGATAGACCTCTTTGTTGACACATGGAGGAAGCAAAACAATATGTGTGCCATTAATAGCCCCTACATGTGAGGGATGTGTCGCAGCTCATATAAGTCAGCCTTCACAGTGGCCAAATCCGCAGATTGGGGAAACTGGGTGTAACTGTTCAGGTGCTTCAGGAAAGCTGACAGTACATCCCACAACACAATGTTAAACATGGGTTGTGACATCCTTGCAGCCAAGTCCACTGTACACTGGAAGGACCAAGTGGCAAGGAAGTGCAGCACTGACAAAACTTAGACTATGGGAGGGATGGCATTCGGATTGCAGATGGCAGGCAGTAGATCAGCCTCCAACTGAGTACAGAGGTCCATGATGGTGACACGACTCAATCTCTAGGTCTGTACAATGGATCTCTCTCCCAAGGTGGGAGGTCGACTACAGACAGTACAATGGTTCCTTCCTCATTCTCCTTATTACATGGTATGTAGGATAGAGAGGGAAATATAATTCCATGTATGTGCAAGGCAAACATGTCATAAGTCCAATATATTATGATACACACTGAACAATACAGACATGACTGAACGGGTGACAGTAACTACATAGGGTATGTAGGAGTGTCATTAATGGCATGCATACTGGCAATAACTGGTCCTGTACATGGTATGTGTCAACCAATACAGGTGTGATGGTGCAGGTCGTGTGCACATATTTGTCCCGCCCAGACATGCATGTACATATGACAGTGAATTAGGTAGCAAAACAGCCAACGGGCCAGCATGTAGGGGCATATTTACTTCATGTTACATATGTGTTACATCACACATTTATGTGACTATGTATGATGTACATACATGGGCCTGTGCACTAATCGGGACATTTCAGTGTCATGACGCATTTCTCAAAAAACCCATTAACTGTACATAAAATGGCAGCCACCTGTCTAGCTGCACAGGACAGTTGGAAGTGATGCAATTCTGCTGGCGTATGCCGTCATGGCGGTAGGCGATCATAACCACGAGTAACTTCCCATTGTTTGCCATTGCTGCCTATAGGGACTATGGGCAATGGTGATCACTGCCGGCAGTGACGGTCCGGTGCGCAGCGGTCATGACTGCAATTTTCTGCAAACTGTCTCACTTGACTCCTGGCACTCGTGCAAGCAAGACCTCCACTATGTGAGCTGCTGTGTACCGTCTCTGGAAGCCATTATGTCACGTCCTGCAGGTGATAGGTGTAGGAGGCTGGCCTGGCTTGTAGTGGGTACCAGAGGTACTTACAACTTGTGCCAGGTCCAGCTATCCCTTATTAGTGTAGAAGAGGTGTTTCTATCAGCTTAGGCTGATAGAAGGTAGCTATGGCAAAGCAGCTTAGGCTGAACTAGGAGACATGTAAAGCTCCTACTATACCACTTATATCATATGCACAATATCATAAGAAAACACAATACACAGAGTTACTAAAAATAAAGGTACTTTATTTTTATGACAATATGTCTGTATCTCAGTGAGTATCCTCAGTAAGAAGATAAGTTATATACACAAGTTATATGTACACCAACCAAAATTAGGTAAGTAAGAGACAGAAAAGTAATGCAAACAGTGTAGAATTACAATAGGTTGCAATAGGAGCACATAGGTATAGGGGCAACATAAACCATATACTCCAAAAGTGGAATGCGAACCACGAATGGACCCCAGACCTATGTGAGCTTGTAGAGGGTCGCTGGGACTGTAAGAAAACAGTGAGGGTTAGAAAAATACCCCACCCCAAGACCCTGAAAAGTAGGAGTAAAGTACAAATACTACCCCCAAGGAGCACAGAAGTCGTGGTAGGGGGATTCTGCAGGAAGAACAAACACCAGCAATGCACTGACAACGGATTTCCGGACCTGAGTACCTGTAAGACAAGGGGACCAAGTCCAATAGTCGCGACAGTGTCGAGAGGGGCAGGAGCCCAGGAAATGCCAGCTGAAGGTGCAAGGAAGCTGCCACCAGTTGGAAGAAGCTTGGAGTTCTGCAAGAAAGAAGAGGACTAGGAACTTCTCCTTTGGAAGACGGATGTCCCACGTCGCGATGGAGCTTGCAAAGATATTCCCACGCAGAAAGACAGCAAACAAGCCTTGCTAGTTGAAAAGGTCTTGGTAGAGGTTGTTGGGTGCTGCTGTGGCCCAGGAGGGCCAGGATATCGCCACTTGGAGGAGGAGACAGAGGGGACACTCAGCAACTCAGAGAGCCCTCACAGAAGCAGGCAGCACCCACAGAAATACCCCAACAGGCACTTAGAAGAAAAGTGAACCGGAGTCCACGCGAAGTCACAAAAGGGAGACCCACGACGCCGGAGGACAACTCAGAAGGTTTTGCACTGCAGGTCAGAGTGCTGGGGACCCAGGCTTGGCTGTGCATGAAGGAAATACTGGAAGAGTGCACAGGAGCCGGAGCAGCTGCAAATCACGCGGTACACAGCTTTGCAGTCTGGCGTGGGGAGGCAAGGACTTACCTCCACCAAACTTGGACTGAAGAGTCACTGGACTGTGGGAGTCACTTGGACAGAGTTGCTGTGTTTCAGGGACCACGCTCGTCAGGATGAGAGGGGACCCAGAGGACCAGTGTTGCAGTCTTTTGGTGCCTGCGTTAGCAGGGGGAAGATTCCGTCGACCCATTGGAGATTTCTTCGGAGCTTCTGGTGCAGGGTGAAGGCAGGCTACCCCCAGAGCATGCACCACCTGGAAACAGTCGAGAAAGCCGGCAGGATTAGGTGCTACAATGTTGCTGGTAGTCGTCTTGCTACTTTGTTGCGGTTTTGCAGGCGTCCTGGTGCAGTCAGCGATCGATCCTTTGGTAGAAGGTGAAGAGGGAGATGCAGAGGAACTCTGGTGAGCTCTTGCATTCGTTATCTGAAGAATTCCCCAAAGCAGAGACCCTAAATAGCCAGATAAGGAGGTTTGGCTACCAGGTTAGGAGGATTGGGTCTGACGTCACCTGCTGGCACTGGCCACTCAGAGCAGTCCAGTGTGCCCCCAACACCTCTGTTTCCAAGATGACAGAGGTCTGGGACACACTGGAGGAGCTCTGGGCACCTCCCCTGGGAGGTACTGGTCAGGGGAGTGGTCACTCCCCTTTCCTTTGTCCAGTTTCGTGCCAGAGCAGGGCTGGGGGATCCCTGAACTGGTGTGAACTGGCTTATGCAGAGATGGGCACCATCTGTGCCCATCAAAGCATTTCCAGAGGCTGGGGGAGGCTACTCCTCCCCAGCCCTTCACACCTATTTCCAGAGGGAGAGGGTGTAACACCCTCTCTCAGAGGAAATCCTTTGTTCTGCCTTCCTGGGCCAGGGCTGCCTGGACCCCAGGAGGGCAGAAACCTGTCTGTGGGGTTGGCAGCAGCAGCAGCTGCAGTGGAGACCCCGGAAAGGCAGTTTGGCAGTACCCGGGTTCTGTGCTAGAGACCCGGGGGATCATGGAATTGTCCCCCCAATACCAGAATGGTATTGGGGTGACAATTCCATGATCATAGACATATTACATGGCCATGTTCGGAGTTACCATTGTGACGCTATACATAGGTAGTGACCTATGTGTAGTGCACGCGTGTAATGGGGTCCCCGCACTCACAAAGTCCGGGGAATTTGCCCTGAACGATGTGGGGGCACCTTTGCTAGTGCCAGGGTGCCCACACACTAAGTAACTTTGTACCCAAACTTCACCAGGTGAAGGTTAGACATATAGGTGACTTATAAGTTACTTATGTGCAGTGGTAAATGGCTGTGACATAACATGGATGTTATTTCACTCAGGCTGCAGTGGCAGGCCTGTGTAAGAATTGTCAGAGCTCCCTATGGGTGACAAAATAAATGCTGCAGCCCATAGGGATCTCCTGGAACCCCAATACCCTGGGTACCTCAGTACCATATACTAGGGGATTATATGGGTGTACCAGTATGCCAATGTGAATTGGTAAATTTAGTCACTAGCCTGTTAGTGACAAATTTGGAAAGCAGAGAGAGCATAACCACAGAGGTTCTGGTTAGCAGAGCCTCAGTGAGACAGTTAGGCATCACACAGGAAACACATACAGGGCACATGCTTATGAGCACTGGGGCCCTGCCTGGCAGGGTCCCAGTCACACATAGACTAAAATAACATATATACAGTGAAATATGGGGGTAACATGGCAGGCAAGATGGTACTTTCCTACAATAGGGCCCCGGCCTTTACCCAGGAAGAAGTGGAGAAACTCGTGGAAGGGGTCCTATCCCTGTATGGACAGCAGGATGGGGCACCAGAGGAAGAGGTGATCCCCATGCCATGGATGTATGTGATAGGGGTGTGTTACTGTGAGTGGCGGTGCCATACTGGCTGCAGTGTGCATGCATGCTGGAGGCATGGATATATGTAGTGTGATCGGTTTGGATAGTTGTGGATAGAGATGTGTGTGTGTGGTGTACATAGGCCACTGCTGTTGATGTAGTGCCACTCCTCATCCCACTCTCCTCCTGTCTGTCACCCATTCAGGTCAGTGCCCATGAGAAGAAGGGACTTTGGAGGATCGTCGCCAGGCAAGTGCGGACCCTGGAGGCCCATAGCTGGCAGACCACCCATTGCAGAAAGCGGTGGAAGGATCTGAGTTGCTGGGCCCTGAAGATCGAGGAGGTTCAGCTGGGTATATCCTCCCAATGAGGGAGGGCTGCCCGTTGGACCCTGACCCTCCATAATGGCCGGCATTTTAGCAGTGGCCTACTTTGAGGTGGATGGGCGCTTGAGGGTAGCACAGCAGCCACAAGGGGGTGAATAATGACTGTGAACTGGCACCTGACAGGGCCTTGGATGGGATTGGGTGGCTGCATACTGACATACTGTGAATGTGTACGCTATAAGGTGCACATTGACAATGTGTATCAGTGACCCTGACAGGGTAACCATGGAGTAAGTGTGACAAGGCAATGGTGCTAGTGAAGTGCACTTCCTAACTTGACATGGGTGGGCCTGTTTCAACACCCTATTCATTCTATATGACCAGCTCCATACAAATCCATTTTTGTATCAGAGCTGTCGATGCTGTACCATCTATGTAAGTCCCCTACGGCAACTGCATTTGCACTGGCATGGTACAGTAGCTGTCACTGACTGCATGTTGGTCTTGCTCAACGTGTCCTCCGTGAGAAGGGCCTCAATGGGTCTGGCATAATAGAGTGATAGCTGACTATGCCAACATGCGTCACCATCAGAGTACACAGATGTGTTTGTGACAAAACAATGGGATACTGCTAATAGTTCTGAGATGAGGGCTGATGGTACAGCAAGTGCTGCTCATTCAGATGTCAGTGTGTGG
The DNA here is from genome assembly GCF_031143425.1 of Pleurodeles waltl. Taxonomy (NCBI): domain Eukaryota; kingdom Metazoa; phylum Chordata; class Amphibia; order Caudata; family Salamandridae; genus Pleurodeles; species Pleurodeles waltl. The sequence goes on from NC_090439.1 coordinate 71,855,537, forward strand.
ATTAGACCTTACTATAATGGAGTGCTGCTAGTTCGGATGTTGACCCAGGGACCCAACTACTGTAACAATTTAAGAAATCCTTGTGAATTGTCACATGTTCCAGACATATCTTAGTAGTACAGCAAAGTCACAGCCTCCACATGTCCATATTCCTAGCTGTGTGCGCATATGATGTGAACTAGGACTTAAAGCTTTGCATGTGTAATTGGTATTAGCAGACTTGGAGTGCCTTGACAATGGCATTCCCTGGAATGAGATGTAAAGTGTTGTGTGTACATGTTCATATATGTCAGGGAGAGTAAGGTTTTCACCATTTCCCCACCACTCTTTTTCGCTCCCACCCTTCTCTTTCTCTCCCTTTGTGTGCATCAGCATCATCTGGTGAAGGAGACGGGGCACAGGTGAGGTGGGATGCAGTAGCCCATGGGACCATGGAGGCTGCATCTAGCGAGGTTGAGGGACCCAGTGGGATGGACGGTGAGTGCCACAGGGGAGATTGGTTCTTCAACATCATCATTGGGTTCTTCCTCCAGTGGACACTCCTTGGTGGTGGTGGATCCATTGGGGACCATCCTTACACCATCTGTGACTGCGATCCCCCCTTACTAGTGTCCGTGCCCACTCACCCAATAGGGTGGGCATCTCCTTTGCCGCAGGCACCTTCGCCCCTGCCCCAGTCAGCCCTGCTGCCCTCAGTGAGGAGGCTATTGACCGCCTGAGGTCCAACTCTGTGGGTCAGACAACCATTGTTAATAGCATCCAGGGACTGGTACCTCAGCAGAGCAATGCGTTCCTGGAAGGCAATCATGGTGCCCTGTCTGGCCTGCAGAGATCCTTTCAGGCTCTGGCCTCCTTGTTGACAGTAGCCAGTGTCCCTTCTTCTTCTGTCCCCCCTCCAGCTATCTCTGCCTAATCGCATACGCCTCTCCCCACACAAATCCAGAGAATGCAGTCCGACCACCATTCATCCACCTCAACAGACACGGTTCGCTGTGACAGACACAAGCACCACAAGACCCACCACTGGCATGCACACAAGCAACACACACCTGCACACACAACAACATCCACTCCCTACACTGACCCCAACACCATCCCCTCCTTCACAGACACCACACCACTCACACCTGCTGGCACAACACCAACACTCCCTGATTCAGCCACTAGTCCCATGATGCCCACTGTCACCACACTTCCAGACCCACATACATTCACCTCATTCACCGCATGAGCACTCACCACAACTACCAATGGCCCCACATGCAGCACATCAACCTTACCTGCAGGCACCACCCCAACAGTCACCCATTGACCATGGCATCTCCCTGCACCTCCTTACCCTGTCCTTCCAAAACATCTACACACCTGCAATCACACACCCAAGAGACACCCAGCACACACATGCCTTCCAGCCACGCACCTGCACCCAAGACACCTACATGTACACACCTCCCAATCACTCCCTCTCCCTCCACTCCCAAACGTTTTTCCCATGACCTCCCTTGTGTCCCTAAGAAAAGATTCCTTAATGAGTTTTCCCTCTTCACTACTACTCTCCCACCCTGTGATCCCTCAAAATGCACCCTGTCCCTCCCCAACCCTTCTACCTCCCAGTACTTCCTTGCCCACCCTGGTGTTGCCCATGCCTCTCCCCTGCCAAAAAATTAACCATCCCTAAACCCAAGCTCCCCCCACCCAAGGACAAACCAAAGGAGGCGCAAAGTAAGGGTAAAGCCGGGCTAAATCCCCCCTCAAAAGCCAAGGGCAAACCAAAGGACCCCCTCCCAAACCCAAACACCCCTAGACCACCACCCCATCACCCCTGAGGAGCCTACCTGCCCCATTGATACCCTTACCATGTGGAGGCCACTTTGCAGTCAGGAGTCAAGTTGGGGTATGCAAAAGTGCAATATGAGCCTGTGGCACATGGTCTATTTGGACTGGCCAGTTGGCCCTGTTTGTACATTTTTTTATTTATTCACTCTTTATGTTTTAATAGATATGGGCAACCGCCTGTTGTTCTTGATGTCCTTTCTTTCCTTCATGATGGATGTGTTGTATTTGTGCAATTTGGTATTTGTGTGTTTTGTGTATGTGATGATTGTGTTGCAGCATGTGTTGTGAGGTTTCCTTGTGCTTTCTACTCTGTGAGATGTGTTATGATGGTGTTGTGTGGCATTGTGTTGTTGGTGGTGTGTGCGTGCATTCATGTTCGTGTGAATATGTGTCTTGGTACGGGTGTTAGTTTGTTGCAGCTGTCACTTGCCATCCCGGATGTGTGTGTTGTGTGTGAGTGTGTACTAATGCCTTTCCCTCCAGTTGGGCTAGGTAGGTGTACTTACATTTTTTGTCTTTGTCGCCGTCTCTGGAGTCATAATTCTATCAGGAGCGGTGGGAAGACTTCAAGTTCTGGTTCCATGGCGGCTCCGGACGTGTTTGTGTTCCTGAAGGTGAGTGTGTCCTTTTATATGGGTTGTTTCCACCAGGGTTTTCGTGGCAGTCTGACCACACCGGATATCCTGGTGGTGTGTAACCTCATAGTAACATGGTCCCTGCCAGACTGGAGAAGCCTGTCGCTGGCCACGGCAGTCCGTTCGCATTGGCGTTACTGGTGGTATATTGGCCGTGTCCCATTGGGAACACCGCCATGGTCATAATATGGCAGTATTCTCCGCCTGGCCTACGGCATTGCGACTGCTATCTCCACCGTGTCCATCCATCATATTATGAAGCCATCCATCAAACTAACATGCATTGACAGGAACCGCTGTGCCGGCAGTTTCTGCCTGTGATAGAAATATCACTGGATCAGAAGGTATTTCTAAATTTGGTTGGTGGAATCTCCATGAAGGCGGTGGAGCAGTTTACTCTGTTGCCCTGGGGAAGAAATGGGCAGCATGCTAATTTATAAATCAGCCCTTATGGCTCTCCCAAAAACACAGGAGCATACTGTCAATTGCTAATTCTCATTTGTTCAGACCACGGTGATTGTTAAATGCACAGATTTCCACCTAATTATTGGTTTCACTTCTCAAACCGGCACAATTTAAGTATGAGTTGTCTATTCTAGTATCCACAAACAACATTTTTCTGCAGTTCACCCCCTGATTTGCACACTATTTACCTGGTGAAAACCTGGGGCCGTATCATGATGGACCTTTCTGGTGCAGTAAAATACCAAGTGCAAAGGCCAAGTGCTTATTCTATGCGCCTGCAGGTCATAAAGCCAATTCATTTAACCAGATATTCCTCAGAGTTAGGGGCATATTTATGAACCCCTAGCACCACCTAGTGCCACATTAGCGTATTTTTTTTACGCTAATGTAGCCCAATGAGGCTGAAATCCCCACCAGGATAATGTATGCAAAGGGGTCATTCCCCCGTTAGGAGGGGCTGAAAAATGGCACAAAGAAATCTATGAGATTTATTTGCGCCATTTTTTTTGCCACTCTTAACGCCTGCTCAGAACAGGCATTAAAAGGGGGCTTCCATTATTTAGAATGGTCTCATATGTACTCTGCAGGAGTAGTGAAAACATTTTGGTGCTACTCCTGTGGAGTACATGAATAGCTTCACACTGAGTGATGCTATTGCCCCCTACCCCGCGCCATGGTGCGCTGTATTTTAAATACGGCGCACACATGGTGGTGGTGGGGGTGTGCTAAGGGGCACAGGGAAAGTGGCACTGCATTCGTTGCGGCGCCCCTTTCCATAAATCTGCCCCTTAGTGTTTTATTTTCACGCAAACCTTGCTCACTGTTTCTGAGCTGTACCGTCTGAAAGTAAAGCCCTACTGAGAGAAACATTGGGTTAAATATATTCACTTTATGCACTGCAAGAACATCAAATAGCCCCTCAGTTCTGCACTTTGCCAATAAACCCTATCATGGGACGGCCCCTGATGAAAAGTGAAAGGGCAAACTCACTTGTACGCCTGTTTTGCACACAGCTTGCTATCCTGGTCAGACACAAACAGTAATCTGCGCCGAGAACAGGATTACTTAGTTTGTCAATTGATGGCATGACATATCAGAAGTGTGTCAACATTTTCTAGCCTGATACAAACAATTGTCACCTAGCCTAAAATGAATTCTGCCTTTAAAATTACCAATCCTCACAAAACAAATATGCACATCTAGGGGCATATTTATACTTTATTTGCGCCTTTTTAGCATCATATGTTTTTACACTAAAATGTCTCAAACTTAACTCCATATTTATATTTTGATGCTAGACCCGTCAAGCATCAAAATATTGGAGTTATTCTCATTTTTTGGATGCGTGAACCCAGCTTGCATCAATGAGATGCAAGGTAGGCATTCCCATCCAAAAAATGACGCTAAGCCCTTAGCGCCATATTTATCTCCCGGTGCAAAAATGATACACAGGTGGGAGGCGGACCCAAACATTGACACTAAGCTTGTTTAACATAATTATTTAACACCTGGGTCTGACCAGGCTTTAAGTTACCTGTGGACTCATTTCCATGGCCAAACACAATGGAATGGGCCCACAGGTGCCCACCCCAAGGCCCAAGTACAACCCCACCCACACCAAAGGGATGCCACAGGATGGGGGACCCCATCCTGGGTAAGTATTGGTAACTATAGGTAAGTATTATATATATGTTTTGATGTGCCATTGGGGGGCCCTTACATGGACCCCCCTGCATGGCACTGGGTCTAATGGCAATTGTTGGAAAATGGGTTATTGGTAAGGGCAGGTAAGTACCTACACTTAACAATAAGCCACTAACCTCCACATAGGTCCAGTTAGGTCTCAGTAAATTAAACCTAGCTCAACCCTTGGCAGATTGGCAACGAGCGACAAGGCTTAACTTAGGAGACAAAGCGTAAAGCATTCAAATATCCCAAAACAGTAATTAAATTAAACACAGGAAAGTTTAAAAATCCAAAATCAATTTATAGAAATAGGAAATATTTTTAGCTTTAAAATGACACCAAAACGAATAAAATTGGATAAGGGGAACCGGAGAGATGAATTTTTAAAGAATTAATGCTTTCTAGTGCATAGAAACAAAAAGCGCCAATCTGGTCATTTGGTCGCACCTCGACCAGGGCAAAGCCAAGTTTAAGGCCGACTGCAGTGGAGCTTGGCTCAGCTACAGCCCAAGGGAGGCCTTGGTCAAAAGTTTACCTTAGGACTTAGTCGTTTTTCTGGAGATTTTCTTCAGCGGGACGAACCTGCAAGTCCAATCCGACCACGGGAACCCTTGGTGGAGAGTTTTACCTTCGGACTTAGTTGTTTTTTCGAGGTGAAAATCCTTCAACCGGGTCAAACCTGAATCTTGATCCGACGTCCTTGGAGCCCTCTTTGGATACACTGCCTGATAGGTCCCGGTCAACTTCCTACGTTTGGACGTAGTCACTTTTTTGGAGATTTTCTTCACTGGGACGAACCTGCAAGTCAGGCCGAGTCGTGGTTGAGGCAAGCCAGCTAGAGTTGCTGCGGTGGGTCGGTCTCTCTATGGAGCATTTTTCAAAAAATTCTCCAAACTTCTTCAAACTTCTGGATCTTCTTCCAGATGTTCTTTTAAGGTTCTTTTGGGTCCACAGTTCACCCCAAGGTTACAGAAGCTCTGAGATGCTCCTTGAGGGTGCGGACTACAACTACCTGAATGCACCTGGCGCAAACTCCTTTTTGGTCACTGGACAGTGGTCAGCTGGTTGGTTTCTTCAGGAGTTGGTGCAGGGTACTCTGGCTAGCAAGTTTTCATATGTAGCATACAGGGGGTCCCTCCTTGAACCAGTTGAAGCCAGGCAAAGTCCTTCTTGTGGTGAAGCCCAAGTGTGCAGCTAGTGCAGCCCTCCAAAGTGAAGTGTCCAGGTGCAGGCCAGGGGTCCAGCAGGGCAGTCCTTCTTCTTCTGTAGTTCTTCCTTGTTGGAATCTGATAGGGATCTGAGGTGTGGGTGCAGGTCTGCCAGTTGTATTCTTGCTCCTGGTTGAAAGACAGGAGGGGCCTGGTTCTCCAATCAGAGGCAGGGTCCTTCCCCCTGAGATGACCACTTCCTGGGAAGTGTGGCAAAAATCAATCATCAAAAATCCATCATGGCTGAAAGTGATTTTAGGAGGTTACATCTGGCTGAGCCCACCCACTGGAGTGGCTAAAAATCCTAAACACACCCTTCTCCTGCCCTCTCCTAATCAAATCAAGGGGGCACCTAATTGCCTGGGTTTGCAGGATGTGAGGGTGTTGCTGGGTTGCTCCAAATGTCCGTCCCTGCCTTTGAAGACCAGTTTGGCAGCCCTTCCTGCTTCCTCATCTGCTGAGGGGAGACCTCCTCCCCCATGCACATCTCTTTGTGTTGAGCCAGGCCACTTCACACCTCATCAAGGCAGTCTGGCCAGTCTGCCAGAGGCAGGCCAATCAGATCAAAACAGCAAAAACACTGCAGGGCTGAAGTTGGCAACTTTTCAAGTAAAGTTTAAAACTCTTTACCTGAACAAGTTATATTAAATCCCACAACTGGAAGTTGTGGGATTTATTATAACAATTCATTTGATACCAAACTTGTGGTATCTGAGAAGGGGGCTTCTAAAATTAAAATAAAGTCTCCCCATTCTAGTCTATGGAGGCCATTCACTACAATGAGGGAAAAACAAATTTGGCTGTTTTACCTCCTTAGGGCTTATAAAACTATGTTTTATAAGGTCCTGCTTATAGTTACATGGCACCCAGCCCTAGTCGCACATAGGGCACACCTTAGGGGTGACATATGTAAAAATAGGGTAGTTTAAGATTTTGGAACTACCTTTAATTCCAAAGTCGAATTTGCATGTAACCTTAATTTAAAAACAGCCAGCAAGGCAGGCCTGCCTTTAAAATGACACTGGGCACCTCAGCAGTGCACCTATGGGGGCACTACCTATGCTGGGGTCCCCAAACCTCCATTCCCTATATTCCCATATACTAGGGACTTATAAGTAGGTTAATTTTGCCAATTATAATTAGCCTAATTTGCATATCCACTTTACACAGAACACTGGCCTTGGGACTGGTAAGCAGTACCCATGGCACAGCCAAGAGTCAGTAACCACCAGTACCTGTCCAAAAAGTTTGGGGGTGACAAGGGCAAAAAGGAGGACTTTCCTACAGCCATGCCCAGGGGACGCTGGTCCCCTGGGCATGGCCATTGGGTGGTGGGCATGACTCCTCTCTTTACTAAGACAGGAGTCATTTTTGGGTGCTGTTTGGTCAAGATATGACGCTAGGCAGGTTAACACCATAGATATTGGCGTTAACCAGTCTAGCGTAATTTCAGGCACCCTAACGCCATATTCCTCTACCGCCACTCACCCCGGCAAGCATCTTTTCTTTTGACAATAGCTGATCCTTAGCGACATTCCTTAAATATGGTGCCTGGCTGGCGCTCAGGAATGGTGCAAGCCGGTGGTAAACTTTGCATTTGCACAGTTTTACATCAAAAAGTATAAATATGGGCCTTACTCTCTTTCAGCCCCTCACTGTTTTCAATTATTTTCTCTTTAGAGTGACATTTACCTGCCTTTGCCTTTAATACCAGATACATTTTATTGTACATGGAGGTACCTCTCATTTTTATTAACTGGCAATTTATTACAATGCCAGTCTTTATTAGCACAAGCCATACGAAGTAAAAAGATAATAAACAAGTATATATAAAAAATATCAACATTGTCCTTAAAATAGCAGTTAAGGTATAAGAATCACATGAATAAAATGGGATTGATAATAAACAATCTTAAAACTTTTTTTTGCTACTACAGATCCCTTGTAGTCTTCCAGGCTGCCCAATTATACCATGCCACAGCATGGATTGTTGGTAGACAAGTTCTAAAGCAAAAGGCCATGGCATCTTTGGAGCTCAAGACTGAATTCTTTCTGAACAGAGGAAAAAGCCTCTACTTTGTTTTGCTCAGTGATTTTGTCAAAACAACCCAAGGTGCATGGCGGTCTATGCTCCATCAAAAGCACAACTTTAAAGACCACCTCTACTACGTTCGTGGTACTATTTAGTGGTGTACATTTTCACTGGGAGAGGATACCATGTATAAACCTGGCATACCTCATGCGGCAGCTATTGGGACATTTGTCATTGATGTAAAGAATGAATCCTAGTTGCAACTTAATAAGTAAATACCTGGGTGTTAAGGCTGTTTTTCTGGCACTATCCAAGGAAAGCTCGAATTTACTTTGCCAGTAATTTTATTTGATGATATTACTTCACATTAAAATATGCAAACAAGTGATGGATGGAATGCTTAGATTAATCTCAGCCACTGGTGATTACTCGAGGCTGCACCCCAGTCCATTGTTACTTTGCACCCCATGTGTTAGACCTGAATGCTTTAGGGTGATCTTCCCCTAAACGTTTTGTCTGATTGCCTCAAATTTGGCTGATTCCTTTTTATTGGCCTTGGGACCTCTGAGCACTTTACCACTGCTGACCAGTGCTAAAGTGCAAATGCTCTCTCCCTGAAATGTGGTCTAATTGGTACATACCTAATTGGCATATTTATTTTACTCATAAGTCCCTAGGAAAATGCAATACATGTGCCTAGGACCTGTAAATTAAATCCTTCTAGTGGGCCTGCAGCACTGCTAGTGCTACTCAGCTAAGTAGCACTTTAAAACATGTCCCAGGGCTGCAATGGCAGGACTGGGACATATTTTAAAATGCTACTGAAGTCGACTTAGCAGTTCAAACCCCTTGCCAAGCCTCAAACTCCACTTTTATTACATATAAGTCACCCTTAAGGGTGGCCCTAGGTATCCCATTGGGCAGGGTGCTATGCAATTAAAATGCAAAACATATATTTTTAAGTTTTACATGTTCTGGTAGTGAAAAACTCTCAAAATCGTTCTTCACCACTATGAGGCCTACCACTCTCATCAGAAAACATTGGGATTTCATTATTACACTTAATAAGTTGTATTACTAATTGGGAAGGGGTAGAACTCTCATGTTTAGTACCTATTGAATTGTATTTATTGTAATGATAAATCTTATTTATGGTAAAGTTGGACTAATTATTAGAGTTTTGAAAATGCCACTTTTACAAAGTTGCCATTTTCCTGCTCTTACACCCTGTGTGCCTGCAGCCTGTCTCTAGTAGACGTCTGGGATGTGGTGACAACTGAACTTGAACATTCCTTCATTCCCTCTAGAACTCCACACAGAAAGGGGGCATGGGCATGACTGATGTGCCATCCTGGGGAGGGCAGAGTTGGCCACGGCCTCATACCTACCCCTCAATAGGTTGTTGCCTGTCCACATACAAAGGGCTTAACGACCCTGTATTTTCCCTGCAGCCAGCTTGGGGTCAGAGTAGGGACGGAAGGGAATTCCTTGCACTTCAAAACCACTGTCTAGAAGCTTCTCCCACCTTCCAGAATCAGGGCACCAAAGTATAAATACTGGACCACAGACACCACCACTTCAGTACACTTCTGGACCTGTGAGTACTCTGCCAGGGTGAAGGCCTGCTGTTCTGCCATAAGCACTCCTACGCTGCTGGACTGCTGCTTTGGAAAAACTGCTTTCTGCTGAACTGCTGCCTGCTGCCCTCCTTGCCCGGGTAAGAATGATTGGACCCACAACTCTTGAACCCAGAACCTGAGGGCTTGCTAGCCCTCTAAGGGCTTGCTAGCTTGTCCCTGTTCTTCTGTAGTACCAGGGCCACATCATCTCAACTCATCATCCCTTGCACCTGGACTCTGCCGTCTCTGAGGCTTGCTCTTCCAGGTGGTATGAATCCATTGGCAGTGAATGTAAAGTGATGCTCTGGTCCAAATCCACACATCAATGCTGTTGTACCACTCAGAACTGGTGCATCTCTATCGTCGCCAACGCATCGCTGCAAGGATCTAGCACACTGCATCACCATTGATGCATCGCTGCTGCTGAGAGGATCAGGAACATCGCATCGCTGACTGCATGGTGCCTCTTCATTCCTGATGCATTTCTGACTTTGCACAGCTCAGAGCTGACGCATCGCCTGCATCTCTGGGATCAACGTCAACCCATCGCCTCCTTTGCACCTTACAATGTGTTATCAATGTCGACGCAACTGCAAACCAAGGTACTGGTCCCGGCATCCAACCAGTGCTCCGTCATGGTTCGCCTGACTTTTTAAATTTGAAACCAGTTGGTGCTTTATGCTTGTAAGCACTACAACTAGGCTTATTATCAAAAATTCATATCTTGCGCTATACTGATTTTTGTCATTTTGGTCTTGGTTTGTTCATGATATTAAGCTCTATTTTGCTAACAAGGTGTGGTATTTTTACATGTTACTGTTTTATTGTTTGAAGTGTTGCACAAATATGCATTGCCTCTTAAATTAGGCCTGACTGCTCTGTGCCAAGCTACCGGGGGGGGGGGGGCACAGGGTATTGTAGAGTGTGTTTGTGACTCACATTCTTTATTTGTCAATCACATATTCAAAGAAACAGAATTCTAAAAGTCTGTGATGCTGAGGTGATGTTATCAACAATCTGTCATCCAATAAGGAGACTCAGATGCAGCTGATTATACAAGACATAATCAATCTTTAATCTTCATTTTCTCTTTATAAGACAGACAATGACAGCCCAGTCAATGTGTTTCATCCCGACAAGAATCTTCATCAGAGTTGTAAAAGACATTTATAACCAAATTTACACTAAAAAACATCCAAGTCTCCTAATATTTACACCTCTCGTTCTAGCCATCATTTCATTACTAATGCAACATCCTCAGTATAAACAGTAGGACAATTTCAAGATCATCTTCAATATTCCTTAATGTGCTTTAACATATGGTATCATAACACACATTCCCATAAGTCAGAACACCTCACCTTACAAATACATTCCTTATTTAACAATTAGTTCATGGCCTAATACCAAAACGTAGAGTTTGTACACTATTAGTTCTTAGTATTTAGTTCATAAATCCACATATTCCTCAATACCATAAAGAGTAAATGGTTCAAGTACCCATTATGCCCATTGATTTCAATTTCGCTGGTAATAAACTCTAAACTGAGGGACTTGTGCTTAATAAATATACTAAATGTGTGTACTCGTACACCACTTATATTTATCATCTTGCCATTTAAAAATCATCCACAAGATCAATTCATATCAACAGTATATTAGAAAAGTAATGCAATAATTGCTATATAACATTTTGCTCTTGCCTAGCAGAACAACCGCCTTACATTGCCAATCACTCACAATCCTAAATGCCTCAGTGGAGTTCTGGAAAACATATTTTCTACTTTATCGTTCAAGACACATAACATCACCTTTATTATTGAGGATACTAATGGTTAGCTAAACATCCTGTTATCGCTTCCCATCATAGTAAAGTAGGTGGGGCATTACTCTCTACACAATAGTAACTTCCCATCATTTTGTATTGGGTGAAATATTACCTAATCATCCATAAAAAATTCTCATCCACCCTAGGAAACAACTTCACTGTCCTCTGATACTGTGATCTATAAAGGAGAGACTATTGATCAATCCGTCCACTCTAACACAAAGCATTTACCTGCAAACAAACCATGTTGATGTGCCTTTCACCATTCCGTATGACAGCAAAGTTTGGCATCTTATGGCTTGTGATCTTTTAAAGGCAAGGCAGTTCTCCATTGGCTACATAATGATTAGACCTTTAACCCACTATTGAAGCTGAGGTTACGGATTAGATCCTTCGGGATTCTACTTTATCCACCACTTCTATTTATAAGGCCTGTCTCCATTATCACAACCTGGACAGTAGACAGGGACCATAACAAATTTAACACTCTCTCAATTTAGTGCAAACTGTAAATGCCTGTATTGGTTCATTCTACACAGCCAAGCTAGATAATCAAGAATAAAGATGCATCGCCATGGGGAACCCTGAAAGTCTGCGACAGGAGAACTTCCCAACAGAATCTGATTGGGCAGTGTGTCCACTCCCCAAATGAGTTCCTCAGTGTCAGTTTTAAGTTTTCCACACTTTATATACCTTGAATTAGCTCAAGAGGAATTCTAGTAATTAATCCCTCCCATCGGTTATTGACTTCAAATGCTAGTTGTACTTGGTCTGCGTCGAAAACACGCAAAAGAACTGGCACTGCCCCAATGCTCATTCCTGAGACAGAGCTGTACCTTTCTCTGCTGAAAACATTCTCACCGTGGTACACTCTTATCAACTCTGCATCCCCCACAATATGTTCCTTGCTCTGGTGAGAAGAGCAAAATCACATTCAATGTAGAGAACAAGCTTTGTGTAAAAATACCTGCACCACCACTGTGACGGCACCTAAAACTGAGCATAAAATGGAGTCAGTGGTCAAGATGGAGTAGGTGGTCAAATATAAATAGCATTACAAGCGCTTGGTGTTTCGCTGTGGTGCAGGACGCTGCAGTTGTTGCCACTGGCATTTGCTGGGTACTGCAGGGGGTTCCAAGCCCCAGCTTGCACTGTTCCAAAGAGAAGGGGTTGAAATACAACAATCACTGCTGCCATGGGTCATGCTATAAAGCGATTGGTATTTCCTCATGGTGCAAGATAACGCAGGTCGCGCCTGGGTCAAGGGAGGGTCCATCATGTGCCCATTCAGTGTCAGGAAAAAGCAGGGCAGGGCCACCACTTTGGTCCTGCAATTCTGTAACAAACTGGCTTTTAGGATTTGCCTCACATTGACCATTGGAGTGCTTGGGACCCACTGTCCAGTGAGCCCTGTCAGTACACAACTGCGTAAGTGCCCGGGGGGGCATGTTATTAAGGAAGTACTAATGTGTGACCAAATAATTCTATTGCAAAGGGTGATATAGGACACCTTAGCGATTATGGGAAAAACAAAGCACACAACAATGGTTACGGGGCAGCCAGCTCTTGTCTGGTGCTACGGGACCTTTAAACAAGGAGATTAGTAGCACAGAGGCTAAACTTGAACCAACTGTGAAATTGCTCTCAAGAGTGGTTGAGTGCCAATCCAGAACTCTGGTTCTCCCCCTGCAACAAGGCAGCATTGGAGGGTCTATTGAAGTATTTTGAGGCCGGGAGGGGGCTTGGCAATTAGCAAGTGCCCTGAGGTACCTGTTGTGAATCAAGTAGCCCAGATTTACCCTACACAGGCTCTGGGTCCACCTCCTAAAAAGAAACTCAAACCTAGGGCAGCATGTGCTTTCTTGATCCGACAGCCTATATTGACAGGCGACGCTGCTGCTGCTTGTACCAAAAAGATAGATAGTACTTGCACCCAAGGATTTGGCCCTGATTCAATGCAAAGCCCTTCTCTCTGCAGTGGAAAAACACATGGTGATTCTCCTAGATGCGCTCACAATATGAATTACTACAGTTGAAATGCTTGTAGAGTAATGTCTTTGGACTTTGGGACAATTAGCCAAGGCGGCAGCCTGCACGAATAGCAATGACAATAGCAAGGTTTTACTTTCCACTATGATGCAAACTAAGGACTTGGTTACGGGAGTGAAGGGTACTACAGTGTGTTATAGTATTCCATCGGCTCGAGGCATGGTGTCCCCTCATCAGGGAGGGGATCAATAATTACTGGCTACTAGTGCTTCTTCTCCCCCACCATCATGCACAAACTCCCTAATATGTTTTTGCCCAACTCAGATCTCCCACCTAAGTTTGTCCAATACGTACTAGTAGGGATTCCCCTTCTGCTAGAAAATAAACAGGAATCATAGAGTGAATTGAAGAACAAAAATGTACAATGGTTGGGCTCTAGGATACGCCAGACCAATATTTTGTTTCAAAACACAATAATTAAGTGAGTTAACTGGGTGGGCAAAGGAGCAAAGGCTTTCATCAGAGAATGTATTGTGATTATTTTTTTTGTGCCAGCACTGTTTGAAAGAATCCTTCAGACCTGTTTGTTTCATTAACTTCAGCCAAAAGACAATATACTTGTACCACTAGAGTTCATTTATAGACTATTTAGGAGTGTCTCCCCAATAGTGAAGTGTCATTCACGCCAGAATATGGTGGGCTTGGGTTTTTATAGCTGCGAACTGCACTTTCCGCCCGATCCCTGAAAGGCTGCTTGCGTCTCCTAAGTCAATTGAAAGAGGGACAATCGCTTTGCGTGTTTGAGTGATCTGAATAACAAGACTGACTCCCTATGTACAGTATACAGTGGCGGGTGTGTGAGTTATAGTCCCCTGTCTGAACCAAGTCCCCTGCAGATAGCCTCATCAGAGACAGTTCACACTGCCCCAAAAATCCTACCCTTGGGGTCCGTCAATCAGACATAACAGCAGCAATTTTAATAAAGTTGGGTTCCTTTCATGGGATATTGCAGGTTTAAGGAAAAAGCTGACCCTAGCTAATTGAAAGTAATTTATCACAAACTACCTTATTATATGCCCACAGGGAACATGTGAGGTTTAGGAAATTTTTATTGACGGATATAGTACATATTGTACTCCAACACTACCATAATGTGCAAGAAGGGCAAAAGTAGGATTAGCCAACTACATTAAGACACTTTCCCTTGGGAGGTAGTTAAGTTCTACAATTGCTTTTTTTCTTTCACTGGTGTTTGATATACAGGAAGACTGGGACCTGCGGCTAAATAATTTCTATAACAACTGTTTTGATACAAAGAGGCCCCAGGTGATGGTCGCTTTGGATATGGTTCTCCAGACTACCTGCAATGAACACCCAAAACCTCTGCATGTGATATGGGCATATTTTAACACCCGCTTTTGCACCTCACATGCCAAATGAGTCTATGGGATCACAGACATCAATGAGGAGTCCCTAGCCCATTTTAAACAAAATGAATACAGGAATGCATAAATAATCTTTTGGTCAAATTAAACCTATTGCTGGGCAATGAAAGTAGCCCCTACCTTTCTGAGTAATGCCCGTATGTCAACTATTGAGTATATTTTAATTACAGGGAATTAAGATAGAAACTTACTGGCTATGGTGATCATGTAGCCCTCACAGTGAAGGTGAGGTCAGCTGGTGTGTTGAAATCCTGCGCCAAATTAGGATTCAAACCAATGTTGGCTAGAAAGAAACAGCTTTTCTATTAAATGGTAAAAAGTGCAATATATTAACTTCCTTTCCTCCATTATTAAACAAAAGCATGCAGAACTTGCAATATGTCTGATACCCTAGCAGAGGCCTCAATGATTAGGTCAGCCTTCTCTGATACTATGGCGATAATCAGCCAGACAATAACTTGTGATAGCTGCCCGCCTGTAAGGGAATCGTGTGGATGGTTTGATAATGCTCATATTAAAGCCCCCATATATCTGTATAAGGGTCTTCATGTTAAGTCCAGAATGCTGGCATAATTAGAGGGGCATGCGTACATTACAAGGCAGCCCTGGTAGCCAGTAAAAAACAAGTCATTTAAAGGAGGTGACTTGGCAGGAACTTCAGACGATGAGCCTCCAAAAAGATAATGTTGCCTTCTGGAAAGTGATAAACGTCCCATAATTTAAGAACTCTTCATGCCCCACAACTGAAATCCACATTATGGAATCTAGGTGGATAGAATATTTCTCCAACATGTAATCAAATCAGCTGACAGACGTAGAAGGACAAAGTAATTCTGAAACGTTGACTAACCCTTTGGTGTTCAACTTAGCTAAGGGCCAAGGGGCCTTAAAGAAAAGCCGCAGGGGCAAGGCCCAAGATCCTGATGGGATTTCTGCAGATGTGTTCTTATATTGTCAGAATCTCTAGGCCCCCCTTGCTCGTCAAAGTTTTTAATGCGGTAGCTAGGGATGGCCTACCAAAAACATGGAACTCCTCTGTAATTGTACAAATGTAAAAAAAGGGAGATAAATCCCATCCTTAGAACTTTAGGCCTATCTCCCTGTTAGATTGGAGAGATAAGGTCATTGGCCTAATCCTGTTGGACTGGCTGGAGGATTGGACAACTGCAAATAACTTTTTATCACATACACAATATAGTTTAAAAAAAGGTCTGAGCACGCTGGATCAATCCCTCAATTTAAGCTTAATAATAGGTAAATATACAGCTGCTAAGAAGTGCATTGTTTTTCTGGCATTTATGGACCTCAAATAGCATTTGATTGTGTTTCACTTTCTAAGCTACGGTCTATTATGAATGATTTAGAGGTAGAAGAGGGAATTACCACCTTCATAAGTCAACTGCCAGGCAAGCATGGGTTCCACGGTTCCTGGTCCCAAGATGCTTGTTTGTGGTCCAGGGAAGACCTGGCATAGTAGTTCGGGCTGGACTGTTACCATGGAAAGCAGAGTCAAGAATGATTTGCATATGGCTGGGTCCAAACTGGGTGGCATGGTGAGCAAGAAAACCATGGATAAAACTCAGATCGGTGACTGGTGGTGTATGTTTTATTTGTTCTGCATTCTGTCCATCATCTGTTCTTTTTGCTTTTGTTGCCCTAAGTGGGAGTGGTATTCCCAAACGTAGGTCCCAGGCTGAAGATGGGTGATATCCTCCCTCTTAGTTTGAGCATCACAGCATTGTGTAAGTGGTAGTAAATGATGATTGAAGAAGCTGTTAGATAAAGAATCTGATAAAGCCACCACAAGTGCAAGTATGGGATAGGGTAGAGTTCCTGCGCAACAGACTGGCGAGGGAAGTAGCTACTGGGATAACTTTAGGTATTGGGCTGAGGTGAGGGTACCCGAGGGGGGTGAGGCTGCAGGCAAAATGTTTTGTGAAGCCAGGTCTGGATTCTTCAAATTGTCGACTAATGCCTCCCATGCATGGGCATTTTCAAACTTCACAATTCTGTGGTGCCCCTCATGCAACAGCAGGACCCCCTCGCAGCCCACTCACTTCCCCAGTTCCTTGCACCACATCAGAAGGCACAGGCCCCTCGAATATTTCCAGTGGTGGGTGAGTTCGTGTTCAGCCAGTATCAAATGCAAATTCCTAGAATTTGCTGGTCACTCTAGTTTTGTAGGCGTGAGAGAACCAGTGAAATAGAAAAGGGCCTGGGGTAGTGGGGACATCTCTGATTATTAATTCAGCTAGTGTTGTATAACCCCCTGCCAGTATGTGTTTAAATGAAAGCAAAACAACGTCATTTGTAAAAAGTTAGCACTCACTTCTCAGCACCTAGGGTAGAAGGCATCAGCCAACCTGAAGTACCTGTTAATTCCATCTGGGGTTAGGAGACCCTGTGTAATACGTGAAAGCCAATCAGTTTAAATTGTGCAATCCTAGAGATCCTGGAGATTTCTTCTGGTATAGTCTCCCAAGCCTTTTCCGGGATGGGAATTCCCAAATCTGCCTCCCAGCTGGACATCAGGCCCTCGGGTAGGCAGAGTGTGTCTGCATGTAATGATCTATATAGGCATGTGACAGCCTTATAAGTGTTGGCTGACAATGCCACATATCGGCAACAGAGCTGAGCCTTTGGTTCAGTGCCTCCTGATTTCCAGTGGCGGTAGAAGGTTGCTGTCACCAATCCATGAAGCAGATGATGACCCTGAGATAGGTTGAAGTCTGCTTGAAAGTTGTCAAAAGGGAGAAGGACAGACTCGCAGAACAGGTGTCCCACCTTGTCGACCCCAGCAATTGTCCCTTCCTGGAGTCCGCCCCAGGTGCCCCCATGCAGTAGTGATGTCAGCATTTTGAGCAGTAAGTCCGGGGAGTAAGGAATCCAAGTGTGTGTTTCCGCAAGCTGCTGGCACAACACTTCTGAATGACTGTGAACTCCCTCAGGTTAGTCGTTGGAGTAAGGCTTATTCTCAATAGTGTTTTTACAAGGTCTCCCAAGAGTGGGACAAACAGGCCCATTTCTCTACCTGGTGATTGTGTGCTTGCCATCCACTGGATATACCATTAGAATAGGGTGGCCAAATAATATCAGTCAAAATCTGAAGCTGTCAGTCCTCCCTGAGAGGTCGGGTGTTGCAGTATGGTGAATACCACCCACCTGCGACTCCGGCCACAGATGAAGGGCACTAATAGGTATTGAGTTCTGTAAAAATGACTTAGGTATCCAATGGGGGAGTGTCCCAAAAAGTTTAAAAAAACAAGGTAATACCACCATTTTCAGTATGGCTATCCATCCTGCCACTGACAGCGGTAGGGTCCTCCAAAAATCTATAGGGTCCTCCAAAAACCTGAAAATATTTGATTGGTTATGACAAACTTTTACCCCAAGGTAGGAGAGGCAATTGGATTCCCAAAGGGAGATAAACAAAAGCTAGGTGTTTCTGGTACCCACCCCAGTGGGGAACAGTATGGTCTTCTGTCAATTGACCTTGAGACCTGATGGGACACTAAAGCTCTCCAAAAGCGCTCCGGCCCCAGTGAGGTCATCCCCAGTGTTGAGGAAGAGCAGGAGGTCGTCTGCATGTACTGCTATTCTGTCGATAGTGGTGCCCACTTTGTTGCCTCTGTAATGGGACCCCAACTGAGCCAGACATGCAAGGGGTTCTGTAGCTATTGTAAAGGGGGGGGGCAAGAGAGTACAGCTCTGTTGTATATCCTACTCAAAGGTATAGATATCTGAGATGTTTTGTCCTGTGCAGACTGGGGTAGTGGGGATAGTATATAGATGATGTGTCCAGTCTAAAAACTCTCTACTCAACCCCATCTGTGTCATAACTCCATAGAGGTAGCCCAATTCTAGGTTATTGAAGGCCTTCTCTGTGCCCACAGCTGGACAGCACTTCACTCCTTGACATATGAGGAGGCCTCCAAGAGCGTCAGTAGTCGCCTCAATTTGAGGGCGGTATTCCATCTTGGAATAAAGTCCCCTTGATCGGGGTTAATTAATTTTGTCATGAACTGGAGTAGTCTACTGTTTAAGATTTTTCTCAATATTTTATAGTCAATATTCAATATTGAGAGTGGCTGGTAGGCTTTGAAAAACGTTTCAGGCATTCCTGGTTTCAATAGGGGTATGACAAATGCTTCCCTAGTGGTCTGTGGTAGGCCTCTGGAATTTATGGCAGCCTTAAAAAAGTCAATCAGTTTAGGAACGAGATCTGGAGCATAGGTGGTAAAGAACTCAGCAGAGAATCCATCTGATCCTGGAGTTTCACCCTCTCCCCTTTAATTGCCCCAAGAATTTCCTGTGGGTAAATGTCTGCACCTAGGCCATCAGCCTCATCAGCAGTAATGCGTGGGAGAGGAACTGCTGCAAGGAATCCCTGCATGGCTGCTTTATCATATGGGGCACTACCCGTGTATAATTCTGGTAATACTGCATGAAGCAGTTCTTAATGTCAGTTTGGGAATAAAGAGCATTTCCGGGAGGAGAGATTTAACTCTACTATGAGCATTGCTCTTCGAGTGGGATTGGCTAGCCAAGCTAATAATCCGCCAGAACGGTCGTGTTCCATGTGAAACCACTCTATGTAAGCCGTATAGTCAAAAGAAGGTCGTCACTCATTACGAACCGCCACATGTTCTTTGGCCTCTAGCAGTGTGTTATGCAATTTCGGGTATCCAGGGAGTTGCCTTTCTGCTTCTATTAGCTTTTCCTCAGCTTCAGTGAGCTCACGGAGCAGCGTTGCTCAGATACCCATGGACTCTGCCAGGCAGCAATCTTGGATCACAGACTTCAATGTATCCCACTCCACAAGGGGGGTGGAGGCAGTTTCAGTGTTGTCTGTAAAAAAGGTCCCTATCTTTTCTCTAATTGTTTTCTTATATAACTGGTATTCTAATGACTTATGATTCAGCCTCCAAGTGGGAGTCTTGGAATGGGCTGATGCCAGTGTAGGTGTAACAGGACTGGGTCATGATTCGAGTTGGTGTTGGATACAGGTACTTTTTGGACATATTCGTGTCTAATGATTCTAAGAGGGACACTGGGGGGGATTATATGATCTCTTCCTATTTTTCTGATGTCACATATATGTGCTGATGTTCCTTTTATGGGCATGACATGCTGATATGTGTTTTATGGCTTGCCATATGCTCTCTAAGGTTACTTTTATGGATATTTATGATGTGGTTATGACAAACACATTTATTTCTCTACTGTGGTTCCTGACTACTGCTTATGTTGCAGAATCCTGAGTACTTAAGTGTTCTAATGTGACAACTGCTTAGTCTTGCACAGTATTAGTAACCTGTGTAATGTTCTGACAACTGCTAAGGTAGCAGGGTGTTATTGACATGTAATGTTTGGTCTGATTATGTTTTGTGCAATACAGTGTATTTGTATATAGCTCAGTGTTGTGTTTACTTTGTGGTGTGCATAATGCGTCACATGTGTTGTGTATGTTGTGCAAACGCTTCACACATTGCCTCCAGGTTAGGCCTAACTTCTCGTGCCAAGCTACCAAGGGGGTGAGCAGAGGTTATCTTGGACGTGTAACTCCCTTGCCCTGACTAGAGTAGGTTTGTTCTGTCTGGATTAGGTGCATACCCTAGCCAACCAGAAACCTAATTTCTAACATTGGTGGCAGCGGTGGGATTCAGACACTTGTGCAGCAAAGTGTTTACTGGCACCAGGGGCTCATTAAAGTGCTCACGAGGCGCTAGGAGCCCCCAAATAAAGGGCTGCACTCTGTGTACCGCCAAAAAAGAAGATGGAGCACTCCTCGTGCTTTTGATATTTGCAGGGGTCATGGGCCACAGCACCCTGCCCTTGGAGACAGAAAGGGGGTGGGAGCACGGGGCTACCAGGCCCAACTAACAGACCAGCACAAGGGATGCAACTGGTGGCAGATCCTCCTAGTGACCCAGCAGGTCACAGGTCAGCACATCACCAGCAGTCCAAGGTGGGTCCGGGTGAGTCCATTCAGCAGCGTTCTGTGTCGTGTTCCAGATGAGTCCCTGGTGTCCCAAGAATGTCAATTCATGTCTAAATTGTGGGGAAAAAAAAGTATTTTCAATGACGAGGAGAGGAGGTGTCAACCAGTTACAACTGGTTCTAGGAGTGTCCCCTCTCTCCTCCTGCACAGGCTCCAAACATCATTTGGGGGTAAACAACCCTATTGTGTGAGGCCAGGGCACAGCCTTTACAAATGCAGGTGTGCCCCGCCTCTCCCTTCTCTCAGCCCAGGAAGACTATTCAGTAGTCATAACCCGTCTCAGCAAGCCCTTCATAAGGCTGTCAAAGGGCAATGGGCAGGATCAGGGGGGCAGAATCTGGACTCTCCCACGGACTGTCGAGCTATGTCCCTCTTATAGGTCCACACGCACCCCAGGCTGATTTGCATGAAGCAGAAAATTCCCCAGTTTGAGATCTCCAGCAGAACCGCCAATGGCATGGGCACTGCAGGGGCCCCTGTAAGAGGGCCCCACTTTGAATTTCAGTGTCTGCTGTGCAGACAGTGAAATTCGCTACGGGTGCAACTGCACCCGTCGCACCTTCCCACTCCGCCGGCTCCATTCGGAGCCGGCTTCCTCGTGGGAAGGGGTTTCCCGCTGGGCTGGCGGGCGGCCTTCTGGCGGTCGCCCGCCAGCCCAGCGGCAAAACCAGAATGGCCTCCGAGGTCTTTCGACCGCAGAGCGGCTATTTGGCGGTTCCCGCCAGGCGGGCAGCTACTGCCGCCCGCCAGCCTCAGAATGAGGCCCATAATGTCTGGTGCAGAAGAGAATGTGATGGAACTCGACCTCACACCTTACCTCCATCTTAAGATGAGGGAGCTAAGGTCTCTCTGCAAAATAAAGAAAATCCAAGTTGGCTTAAGACCCTCCAAACAACAGCTCCAGGAGCTGCTGGCAGAGTTTGAAAAAGCCAACCCCTCTGATGATGACCTCACAGAGGGGGAAGATAGTGACTTGGAGGAAAATTTCCCCTTCCAGTCCTAATTGGGGAGATCAGGGACCCTCAATCCCTGACTCCAACCATAATAGTCAGAGATGCTGCTTCCCTCACAGTAGGGGCCAGCACCTCTGTTATCACTGAGGAGAGCCTCAGTGAAGATGACCTCCTGTTAGCCAGGATGGCCAAAAAATTGGCTTTGGAGAGACAGCTCCTAGCCATAGAAAGGGAAAGACAAGAGATGGGTTTTGGTCCCATCCATGGTGGCAGCAACATAAATAGGGTCAGAGATTCTCCTGACATGTTGAAAATCCCAAAAGGGATTGTAACTAAATATGAAGATGGTGATGACATCACCAAATGGTTCACAGCTTTTGAGAGGGCTTGTGCAACCAGAAAAGTAAACAGATCTCACTGGGGTGCTCTCCTTTGGGAAATGTTCACTGGAAAGTGTAGGGATAGACTCCTCACACTCTCTGGAAAAGATGCAGAATCTTATGACCTCATGAAGGAAACCCCGATTGAGGGCTTTGGATTCTCCACTGAGGAGTATACAATTAGATTCAGGGGGGCTCAAAAATCCTCGAGCCAGACCTGGGTTGATTTTGTGGACTACTCAGTGAAAACACTGGATGGTTGGATTCAAGGCAGTGGTGTAAATGATTATGATGGGCTGTACAATTTATTTGTGAAAGAACACCTATTAAGTAATTGTTCAAATGATAAACTGCATCAGCATCTGGTAGACCTAGGACCAATTTCTCCCCAAGAATTGGGAAAGAAGGCGGACCATTGGGTCAAGATTAGGGTGACCAAGACTTCCACAGGGGGTGACCAAAAGAAAGGGGTCACAAAGCCTCCCCAGGGGAAGAGTGTTGAGACATCCAAAAACTAAAATAGTAAAGTGTCTTCAACAGGCCACCAAAAACCTGCACAGGAGGGTGGGCCCAGAGCCTCTTCACAAAACAATTTTGGGTACAAGGGTAAAAACTTTGATCCCAAAAAGGCCTGGTGTCGTAGCTGTAATCAGCCTGGACACCAAACTGGAGACAAGAAAAGTACCACTTCTAACTCCACTCCAGCTAACACTGGAATGGCTAGTCTCCAAGTGGGATCAACAGTGTGCCCTGAGCAAATCAGGTGTCACACTGAAGCTACATTAGTCTCTGAGGGTGGGGTGGATTTGGCCACACTGGCTGCCTGGCCTCCTAACATGCAAAAATACAGGCAGCAGCTCTTAATTAATGGGACAAGTGTAGAAGGCCTGAGGGATACAGGTGCCAGTGTCACCATGGTGACAGAGAAACTGGTTTCCCCTGGTCAATACCTGGCTGGACAAACTTATCCAGTCACCAACGCTGACAATCAGACTAAAGTACATCCCATGGCTATGGCAACTTTAGAGTGGGGAGGGGTCAATGGCCTGAAACAGGTGGTGGTCTCCTCAAATATCCCAGTAGACTGTTTGCTTGGAAATGACCTGGCGTCCTCAGCATGGGCTGAGGTAGAACTGAAAAGCCATGCAGCCATGCTGGGTATCCCTGAACTGGTGTGTGTCAAGACAAGGGCACAGTGCAAGGCTCAGGGTGAAAAAGTAGAGCTGGAGCATGGAAAAAGGGCTCAGCCTACCAAGAGAAAAGGAAAGACAACTGGGAAACCAGCTGCAACACAACAACAAAAAGTGAACCTCTCTTCTCAGGAAGAAGTTCTGCCCTCTGAGGGAACTGAGCCTATGGAGTTAGAACCTTATCAGGTTGAGCTCTTAGGCCCAGGAAGACCCTCAAGGGAGCAGTTGTGTAAGGGGCAAGAAACCTGTCCCTCTCTTGAAGGCCTTAGGCAGCAAGCTGTTGAAGAGTCCAATGGCAAGAAAACTGGAACATATAGGGCCTATTGGTAAGATGGACTCCTGTACAATGAGGCAAGAGATCCCAAACATGGTGCCACTAGGAGAGTGGTAGTGCCTCAGGAGTTTAGGAAGTTCATACTGACCTTAGCCCATGATATTCCTCTTGCTGGGCATTTGGGACAAACCAAGACGTGGGAGAGACTAGTCAACCACTTCTATTGGCCCAACATGTCCCAGAAAGTCAAGGAGTTTTGTGTCTCCTGTACCACCTGTCAAGCCAGTGGTAAGACAGGTGGACACCCAAAGGCCCCCCTCATTCCACTTCCGGTGGTGGGGGTCCCCTTTGAAAGAGTGGGTGTGGACATTGTGGGTCCACTTGAACCTCCCACAGCCTCAGGGAACATGTACATACTAGTAGTAGTGGATAATGCTATTAGATACCCTGAAGCTATTCCCCTTAGGTCGACTACTGCCCCTCCAGTAGCCAAGGCCCTCATTGGTATTTTTACCAGAGTGGGTTTTCCTAAGGAGGTGGTGTCTGACAGAGGTACCAACTTCATGTCAGCATACCTGAAACACATGTGGAATGAGTGTGGAGTGACTTATAAATTCACTATACCATACCATACACAAACTAATGGCATTGTTGAGAGATTCAACAAGACATTAAAAGGCATGATCATGGGGCTCCATGAAAAACTCAAAAGGAGATGGGATGTCCTCTTGCCATGTCTGCTTTTCGCTTACAGAGAGGTGCCTCAGAAGGGAGTAGGGTTCTCACCCTTTGAACTTCTGTTTGGCCACCCTGTAAGGGGACCACTAGCTCTTGTGAAAGAAGGCTGGGAGAGACCTCTTCATGAGCCTAAACAAGACCTAGTGGACTATGTACTTGGCCTACGTTCAAGGATGGCAGAGTACATGGAAAAGGCAAGTAAAAACCTTGAGGCCAGCCAACAGCTCCAGAAGTTTTGGTATGACCAAAAGGCTGCAATGGTTGAATTTCAGCCAGGGCAGAAAGTCTGGGTTCTGGAGCCTGTGGCTCCCAGGGCACTTCAGGACAAATGGAGTGGCCCTTACCCAGTGCTAGAGAAGAAGAGTCAGGTCACCTACCTGGTGGACCTAGGCACTAGCAGGAGCCCCAAGAGGGTGATCCATGTGAACCGCCTTAAGCTCTTTCATGATAGGGCTGATGTGAATCTGTTGATGGTAACAGATGAGGACCAGGAAGCTGAGAGTGAACCTCTCCCTGATCTCCTCTCATCAAACCCTAAAGAGGGTTCAGTAGATGGAGTGATCTATTCAGACACCCTCTCTGGCCAACAGCAATCTGACTGCAGGAAGGTCCTGCAACAGTTTGCTGAGCTCTTTTCCCTAACCCCTGGTCAGACACACCTGTGTACCCATGATATGGACACAGGAGACAGCATGCCTGTCAAAAACAAAATATTCAGACAGTCTGACCAAGTTAAGGAAAGCATCAAAGTGGAAGTCCACAAGATGCTGGAATTGGGAGTCATTGAGCACTCTGACAGCCACTGGGCTAGCCCAGTGGTCTTAGTCCCCAAACCTCACACCTAAGATGGAAAGAGAGAGATTAGGTTTTGTGTTGACTACAGAGGACCTAATTCTGTCACCAAGACAGATGCCCATCCCATTCCAAGGGCTGATGAACTGATTGATAAATTAGGTGCTGCCAAATTCTTAAGTACCTTTGACTTAACAGCAAGGTACTGGCAAATCAAAATGGCACCAGGAGAAAAAGAAAAGACAGCATTCTCCACACCTGATGGGCATTATCAGTTTACTGTTATGCCCTTTGGTTTAAAGAATGCCCCTGCCACCTTCCAAAGGTTGGTGAATCAAGTCCTTGCTGGCTTGGAGTCCTTTAGTGCAGCTTATCTTGACGATATTGCTGTCTTTATCTCCAGCTGGCAGGATCACCTGGTCCACCTGAAGAAGGTTTTGAAGGCCCTGCAATCAGCAGGCCTCTCTATCAAGGCATCCAAGTGCCAGACAGGGCAGGGAACTGTGGTTTACTTGGGATACCTTGTAGGTGGAGGCCAAGTTCAGCCAC
Source organism: Pleurodeles waltl (assembly GCF_031143425.1). NCBI lineage: Eukaryota > Metazoa > Chordata > Amphibia > Caudata > Salamandridae > Pleurodeles > Pleurodeles waltl. The sequence continues at coordinate 71,881,157 of NC_090439.1, forward strand.
TCCAGCCTAAGATCCAGATTATTCTGGACTGGGCAGCTCCAAAAACCCAGACACAAGTCAGGGCATTCCTTGGCTTGACTGGGTACTACAGGAGGTTTGTGAAGGGATATGGATCCATAGTGACAGCCCTCACAGAACTTACCTCCAAGAAAATGCCCAAGAAAGTAAACTGGACTGTAGAATGCCAACAGGCCTTTGACACCCTGAAACAAGCAATGTGCACAGCACCAGTTCTAAAAGCTCCAGATTACTCCAAGCAGTTCACTGTGCAGACAGATGCCTCTGAACATGGGATAGGGGCAGTTTTGTCCCAAACAAATGATGATGGCCTTGACCAGCCTGTTGCTTTCATTAGCAGGAGGTTACTCCCCAGGGAGCAGCGTTGGAGTGCCATTGAGAGGGAGGCCTTTGCTGTGGTGTGGTCCCTGAAGAAGCTGAGACCATACCTCTTTGGTACTCACTTTGTAGTTCAAACTGACCACAGACCTCTCAGATGGCTGATGCAAATGAAAGTTGAAAATCCAAAACTGTTGAGGTGGTCCATCTCCCTACAGGGAATGGACTTTATAGTGGAACACAGACCTGGGACTGCCCATGCCAATGCAGATGGCCTTTCCAGGTTCTTCCACTTAGAAAATGAAGACTCTCTTGGGAAAGGTTAGTCTCATCCTCTTTCGTTTGGGGGGGTGTTGTGTAAGGAAATGCCTCCTTGGCATGGTTACCCCCTGACTTTTTGCCTTTGCTGATGCTAAGTTTTGATTTGAAAGTGTGCTGAGGCCTGATAACCAGGCCCCAGCACCAGTGTTCTTTCCCTAACCTGTACTTTTGTTCTCACAATTGGCACACCCTGGCATCCGGGTAAGTCCCTTGTAACTGGTACCCCTGGTACCAAGGGCCCTGATGCCAGGGAAGGTCTCTAAGGGATGCAGCATGTCTTATGCCACCCTGGGGACCCCTCACTCAGCACAGACACACTGCTTGCCAGCTTGTGTGTGCTGGTGAGGACAAAACGAGTAAGTCGACATGGCACTCCCCTCAGGGTGCCATGCCAATCTCACACTGCCTATGCAGTATAGATAAGTCACCCCTCTTGCAGGCCTTAGAGCCCTAAGGCAGGGTGCACTATACCATAGGTGAGGGCACAAGTGCATGAGCACTGTGCCCCTACAGTGTCTAAGCAAAACCTTAGACATTGTGAGTGCAGGGCAGCCATAAGAGTATATGGTCTGGGAGTCTGTCAAACACAAACTCCACAGCACCATAATGGCTACACTGAAAACTGGGAAGTTTGGTATCAAACTTCTCAGCACAATAAATGCACACTGATGCCAGTGTACATTTTATTGTAACATACACCCCAGAGGGCACCTTAGAGGTGCCCCTGAAACCTTAACCAACTACCCGTGTAGGCTGACTGGTTTTAGCAGCCTGCCACACTCGAGACATGTTGCTGGCCACATGGGGATAGTGCCTTTGTCACTCTGTGGCTAGTAACAAAGCCTGTACTGGGTGGAGGTGCTTCACACCTCCCCCTGCAGGAACTGTAACACCTGGCGGTGAGCCTCAAAGGCTCACCCCCTTTGTTACAGCACCACAGGGCATTCCAGCTAGTGGAGTTGCCCGCCCCCTCCGGCCACTGCCCCACTTTTGGCGGCAAGGCCGGAGGAGATAATGAGAATAACAAGGAGGAGTCACTGGCCAGTCAGGACTGCTCCTAAGGTGTCCTGAGCTGAGGTGACTCCAACTTTTAGAAATCCTCCATCTTGCAGATGGAGGATTCCCCCAATAGGGATAGGAATGTGACCCCCTCCCCTTGGGAGGAGGCACAAAGAGGGTGTACCAACCCTCAGGGCTAGTAGCCATTGGCTACTAACCCCCCAGACCTAAACACGCCCTTAAATTTAGTATTTAAGGGCTCCCCAGAACCTAGGAACTCAGATTCCTGCAACCTAAGAAGAAGAGGACTGCTAAGCTGAAAATTCCTGCAGAGAAGACAGAGACACCAACTGCTTTGGCCCCAGCTCTACCGGCCTGTCTCCCCACTTCTAAAGACACTGCTCCAGCAACGCTTTCCCCAGGGACCAGCGACCTCTGAATCCTCAGAGGACTGCCCTGCTCTAGAAGGACCAAGAACTCCTGAGGACAGCGGCTCTGTTCATCCAAGACTGCAACTTTGTTTCCAAAGGAGCAACTTTAAAACAACTGCGTCTCCCGCCGGAAGCGTGAGACTTGCTACTCTGCACCCGACGCCCCCGGCTCGACTTGTGGAGAACAAACACTTCAGGGAGGACTCCCCGGCAACTGCGAGACCGTGAGTAGCCAGAGTTGCCCCCCCCGAGCCTCCACAGCGACGCCTGCAGAGGGAATCTCGAGGCTCCCCCGACCGCGACTGCCTGTCTCCCAGATCCCGACGCCTGGTAAAGACTCTGCACCCGCAGCCCCCAGGACCTGTAAGATTGGAACTCCAGTGCAGGAGTGACCCCCAGGAGGCCCTCTCCCTTGCCCAGGTGGTGGCTACCCCGAGGAGCCCCCCCTTGCCTGTCTGCATCGCTGAAGAGACCCCTTGGTCTCCCATGATTTCCATTGGAAACCCGACGCGTGTTTGCACACTGCACCCGGCGGCCCCCGTGCTGCTGAGGGTGTACTTCCTGTGCTAACTTGTGACCCCCCCGGTGCCCTACAAAACCCCCCCTGGTCTGCCCTCCAAAGACGATGGTACTTACCTGCTGGCAGACTGGAACCGGGGCACCCCCTTCTCCATTGAAGCCTATGCGTTTTGGGCACCACTTTGAACTCTACACCTGACCGGCCCTGAGCTGCTGGTGTGATAACTTTGGAGTTGCTCTGAACCCCCAACGGTGGGCTACCTTGGACCCAAACTTGAACCCCGTAGGTGGTTTACTTACGTGCAAAAACTAACTAACTCTTACTCCCCCCAAGAACTGTTGAAAAATTGCACTGTGTCTAGTTTTAAAATAGCTATATGTGATTTATGTGAAGACTGTATATGCTATTTTGATTATTCAAAGTTCCTAAAGTACCTACCTACAATACCTTTCATTTAAAGTATTACATGTAAAATTTGAACCTGTGGTTCTTAAAATAAACTAAGAAAATATATTTTTCTATACAAAAACCTATTGGCCTGGAATTGTCTCTAAGTGTGTGATCCTCATTTATTGCCTGTGTGTGTACAACAAATGCTTAGCACTACTCCTTTGATAAGCCTACTGCTCGACCACACTACCACAAAATAGAGCATTAGTATCCATCTATTGATACGCATGCATGAAGGCACATACGCGCAAGTAAGATGGGGCAATCAAGGTGAATTGACTAACAAATTTCCCATTAAAAGAGGTGTCCGTCAGGGATGTGTGCTTGCGCCACTTCTGTTTTCTTTATTCATCAACGAGGTGGTCCAAGAATTAATGACATGTCAGAATGATGCTCCCACCCTAGTCAATCAGAAAATCCCTATTCTCCTTTTTGCGGATGATTCTCTATTCATTTCAAAAACCCCTATGGGTTTGCAAATTATTGTGGACAGATTTAAATCATTCTGCTGGAATTTTGGTCTAGAGCTGAACTCGAAGAAAACGAAACTGATGGTGCTTCGCTCTGGCCCTTGTAAGAAACGTACTATTAGGTTAGATGGAGCTATTTTGGACCAGGTTAGCTCCATTGACTACTTGGGTGTGAGACTTACAGATTCACTCCTTTGGGAGGAACAAGTTGGCAAGAGTGCTGGGCTTTTGCAACATCGGGCAGCATCCATATTGCGCCTTTATAGGAATACGATCGATAAAGTTGTGTATCCAGCAGTAAAGATTTACGTGGCTAAGGCACAGGGTGCTGCTGTTTACGGCGCAGAGATTTGGGGCATGTCAGATAGCAGCAGGATAACCAAAATTGAGAATAGCTTTGCACGGGCTTTATGTGTTTGCCCTACTAGCACCCCATTAACCCCCCTATTTTTAGACCTAGGGTTTAAACGAATGGCTGACCTAATTATCTTACGGCCTCTATTATATTGGGTGAGGCTTTGGATAGTCCCCGAACTGGCCATATATAAGTCTTCTTTATTAGAATTGTTAAAAAGCCCTAACTCTATGTCCATCCCATGGATTAAACACGTATCCAGTTGGTTTTGTACGCTGGGATTGAGGAACTTTTGGGAGAATCCCCAGCAACTTGTGAAGTCCCATGTAAAAGCACTGAAAGGAGCTTACTGGTCCCACATACGTAATAATTACATTTCCCAAAAATCGAATGGTCATTTAACTAATTTGTTTATTGATTTCAAATGGTACCCAGAGTTCGAACTATATCTAGATATAATACCTGATTTACTAGGCAAAAGTTTGTATGCCAGATTTCGATTCGGAACATTACCTTTGAAGGCCCTGACGAGCAGATGGGGACCTAAGTTAAGCTCTGATATTTGTCCTGCATGTGGCACTTCTTCCGAAACAGTAGCACATTTTATGTTTTTTTGTCCCGCTTACTCAACCCCAAGGTTTAAATGGATTCGCAAAATCTGTCGGGAATTATGTTTTAGCTTTGAGGATTTTAAAAAGCCATAATTCAAATGTGACAATTTATGCAGTAAGCAAGTTCTTAGTAACGGCATGGCGCATACGCATCTTTTATTTACAATGATTTGAAATTGTTCTAAGTCGGGCAAACATGGATTTTATTCTTTTTAAATTTTGTACGATATTATGATGTTTATTTATATTTATATTGTATTGTATTGTATCGCTTTGATGGTCTATTGGACGAATAAAGCTTATGTGTGAATGAGAGCATTAGTATTATCTCTTTTTGCCACTATCTTACCTCTAAGGGGAACCCTTGGACTCTTTGCATACTATTCCTTACTTTGAAATAGTGTATACAGAGCCAACTTCCTACATCGAGAGTATGCCTAGAAGTGGTTTCTTTATAAAAAATCCTCTGTAGAACATTTGTCAATTCCACATGGATGATCAGGATCGCAATACTGTCAACCTCTTGCTCATCAAAACTAGAGAACAGCTGTAAAAAGGAGGAATACAGTTCCTTAGTCAGGAATGGATTAGAAATAACTTTTGGCCAACTGACACAGGTTTGCCTAAGATTCAAATGGGGGATCGGGACATCAGTAGTCTCTAGATGCTGGGCTCTCCCGAATGCTTGATTGGACAGAATAAGACACAGAGGGTGGTGGTCGCTATCATAGCGAGGTTCCACCTTCATATCCAGAGTATTTGACCAGAGCCTAATATCAACCAGGAGATAATCAATAGTGCTAGAAGAACGCCCTCACTCAAAAGTGGGAGCACGATTTGGGTCAGATCTCGTACGACCATTACATTCTCTAAGTCCAAATCGTAAGAAAAGGGAAGCCATCTGCATAGCATCACAAGAGCCAATGCTGGGAGTATCAGCCTTCGTTTGGGGAATACCCCAGGATTCATCTTCTTCAACTGTCAGATTACCTATAAGGTTCTTGAGTACGAAGGAACAATTTATATCACCCCCAACCACCAGATAATTAGATGGATGCAGAAGTTCCATGTACTCAGCTAACTGAGCAAGTGCCCTGGATTCCATGTTAAGGGGGACGGACCTCGCATACACATTGAGCAAGATCACTATAAAACCAGGTTGGAATTTAAGTCTAACACCCAATAAGTCTAATGAGTTAAGGGATAGTACAGAGTGATCACATTTCAATTTCTTATTTAATAAGATCATAAGCCCACCCATAGGTCTACCAAAGCCTCCGGAGGCGGGTTGAGCTGCAGAAAAATATGGTGTAAACCCTTCAACATATATCATCTCTTCTGCCCAAGTTTCCTGAAAAAAAACATATATCTTGCTTGGTAATGAGATTGACCCAATCGGGATCTTCCAACTTTTTCTCTATTCCAGCTACATTCCAAGACATAATATTAAGTTCAGGAAGCACACGTGTTGGCCTGGCTCTCAGTGGTGCAGTGAGCTCCAAAATCCCTGGTTGTTTGTCTCTACAGGCCGTAGTGACTACAATGGGGAGCTCTGTGGGTGGAGCAACATTTAGTTAATCTAAATCGGATAACAAAGGGGAAGGGATCTCAGTCATAAAAGGTCGATTGGTCTTAGGTGGAACCTGAGCCCCTCCCACAAGAACGTTAAATGAGCTATCACTCCTTCGTATCTTACTCCCCCAGAGGGTGCATACTGAGGCCAATTCCGGTGTCTCTGCCAGTTCTAGGATGGCTAGTCCGTGAATTGAAGGCCATAAGGTTATCGACCATGGTGGTATCGAGAAGAAGAATTGAAATACAATGAAAATCTGAATCTGGTTGGGCATGTCTGCATACCTACCGAAAATCAGACTGAATAACAGAGAGACATTTCCTCTGTATGTGAATCCAATAAATAACTTTATTAGTGAGAGACAGAAGACTCTCTGTAGCCGGCAGGCAACCTGGGGACCCCTGTCATGTAGATATGAGCATCCTTTCTGCTCTGGTCATGTCTTCCCTTTAAATCAGTCACCTGAATTAGTCTAGTTTGGCCTCGATGTAAAACTCTGGGTGAACTGGCAGGCACCTGTACGCCCATACCATCCTTAGCTTCCTTGAAAGAAGGGATTTGATAGAGAAGGCTCTAATCATTGTTTTTTGAGGCAAAATTGGGCACACGCCCAGTGTTAATGGGAGTATCGATAGGAGGGGATGGGCAACTCCCCTTTTTGTTCGTTACCGTGCTCGTGGACTTCTCCCCCGACTTTAAGCATTTGGGAAAAATAATTGGGTTATCCCTAGTATCTAATGTTGCTAGCATGTTAGCCCCCCCCGGTCGGCTCAGGGTTGTGGTCATTCATGCTGGGCAGTTCGTAATTACATGTTACCCTCTGATCAGATAGTCCCGAAATTATTTCCAAGATTACCACTACCAAGGACTTTAAATCATCCAGATTCTGGGAGATAATTGCCAGTTCGGGTACCCCTTTATGCTGAGTCAACCAGTCCTGTTCTTCTATATCGGGTTCAGCTAAAATTTGGGGTAGAGGACAACCTAGGCTCCCACTAGAAGCAGATAGGGGTAAAAATCTGTTTGAGCAGGGAATGTCACTAGAAATTACAGTCTTAGAGCCTGAGTGCGGGGAGTCCTTAGTTTGGGTACATTCGACAGCTTCAGCGTTCAAAATATGCCTCTTTGATGGTGAGGGAATTGCAGCCTCGGTTATAGGAGGCGAATAAAGGTCCACTTCCACAGTAAGATGAGGTGTCCGTGGTTTCTTACTAAAGAGATCAGGGATCTTCCTGTGCGTAAAAGTGGCAGAATTTGGGGGGCGGTAATAGATGGGCTCCTCAATATTGCCTTTACTTCCTCAAACAGGGAGTCAACAGTTTGAAATTAATTTCCTAGTAGGCTTGGGAGGGTCATCTACTTTCCTACTGGCTCGCTTCTTATGTTTTTTAGCACCAGAGTGTGGCGCAGAGATGTCATCTGCCTTCCGCTTCCCCATTTCTTACTGCGTAGTGTCCAGATCCAAGTAACCAAGGGCCCCAAACGAAAATTAAAGGGGGGTGGCCCGGCCTCTGGCGGTTGCTGACAGGCCCGTCAGAAAGATTGACGACTGATTGCACCTGTAAGGATTCAACCTTATGACCATGAGGTCAAACGAAAATTCCTATGGAAGCACTTGATGTGGAAATGAATCAATTCTGAAGAGTCCACTGTGGCAGATGGATCTGTGGGCTTATATTTACCTAAACAATTAGAGGAGTCAGGCCGACTATCATTATCGCATATGGATATCGTTGTCTGATCTGTCTATTCACTGTATAGGTGCGTAACAGTTTGTGAGCTCTACTTCATGTACAATAGTGTGAAATGTTGTGATTTCGTTATACTTTGCTTGGTTATTGCCTTAGGTCTGTGAATTATGTCAGTCAATCTAGCTGCCAATCGTAAACTCATTGGATGCCCATCTCTTGCATAGAAGGTTAGTATCCAGCCGCTTGACTTTGGATGAACTCCCTCTTACTGTTCATTCTCACTTGCATAGTGTTGTTTTATATGTAAAGTAACATGCTAAATGGAATGTATTTGTATTTATGATTTTTTTTCCAATTAAAAAAAGAACATATTGTGGTGGGACCTTCTGGTTTTCCTCGGTGTAACTTTTGTCTCGTTTACTACTGCAAAGAATTATATTGTAATTCCACGCAGCTAATTGGACTTTGAAGTTTGTTATGTCTAATTACGGTGTCACACTGTATCTGAATTCTGTACCGACAGCTACTTCCTTGAGTAAACGGAGTGTTCGATCTTGCTACTGTTGGCGATTTAAGTGTATAATAGGAGTCTTGTATGCCTGCCTAGACCGTATTGATGCCCAATATGCTGAAATCAGCCATAAATGTATGTTAGTACCTAACAGATATGCTTCCCATTAATCGCTGCATAAACTGGAGAAAAATAAAAAAAGAGCTGCCAATACAGACGGACGTGTCAAATTTGTTGTAAATTGATGACAGAATAATATTTTTCAAAGAATACGGTTTGTCTTTTTCCGTCATTTTAAATGGAAAATTCGTATGGTAAATCTTGGCATAATGCCCAGAAGTGGTAATTGCATTAAAGTTTAATCTGCAAGACTGATATTACACTTTAGTTAAGAGTCTTAGCACACAAATATGGTAATACATGAATAACAGTTGTTTAAATACCGTCCATACTTTGCTGCGTTGTTGTTTATTCTGGGGTATATTTTAAAAAAATAGGCATAGGGTAGTGCTGTATGTATTTTTGCTGCGCTGCCCTGCGCCAAATTAAAAGCGGACTAATGCACCCTATTTATGAAGTACAGGGCATTCCTGTCCTTTCAGCTCGCGCCAGTGCACAATTTGGTGGCTAGCGCCAACGCAGACTGCATTGTTGGTAGGGTTGTTTTTGTGCAGGAAGGATATCCCGTTTGCCATATTGCGATTTAATTATCTCATATGGACATCGTAATACAGTGGACAGGATATCAGTTACGTTTGTTACAGAGTAACCCGTCGCTAAACTCTAATCAGGCTCATAGACTTTTTGATGTTAGTTTGTTTAAACTTTGGTTTGGACACCCTATTATTATTCTGCACATTTACATTCCTGTCTTGAGAATTATCTACATTACTCTGAGCCTTAATCTGTAATAAAAACCGTTGGACTTTATTTCAGACTGGAGTATCCTTGTGTGACCCTATTGGTCATACTGTAATTCTGAATTGATTTGTTGTATAGTTGATTCCTATGTCTCCACACCTTTATGCTGGTTGAAAAGGTTTATCAACCTCGTCCAAAGCATAATCCTGAGAAGGAATATGCTTCAGCAGACACCACACAAACATGGATCTCTCAGACCAAATTCAGCTGAATTATAAAGATAAACAAATTCTACCTCAAATTCCAAAACTTGAATGGATAACTCAGATCTGGTTAGTGATATCAACTAGGAACACCAAATTTAAGTCAGACTTTAATGTGGGAATTAATCACATTTTCAAAACTTTACATCCAAAATAATAGCAAAGTTATATTTCAATAGCTGAAACATGATTTTGCAGCACAGCAAATAGGGAAAATAAGGGGATTATTTATGTAGCTTTCACGGAGGTCTGCTCAGCATGCCATCTTGCTGCACAGCGTGAAAGGGAAAGAGCAGGAATGCGCCATATTTAACATAATGCGATGAAGTTCTGTCCTTTCCTTGCACGGGTCCCCTCTTGGCTGCCTAGTGCCATCACAGACACCCTTGCACTATGGTGCAAGGGTGCCTGCTTTACAGACAGGATTGTTTAGTGCAGAAAGGGACACCTTCCTGCAAAAAACAATCCTCTGAGGCTTTTTCCTCTTTTTATATGTGTTGCAAAATGTTCGTTAGACCTCCCCTGTGGAGGCTAAGCATTTTGAAACACTCCCAGGTTTACCGGTGTTGGTCAGTTTGTGAATGAGCCAAAATCCATGGGTGGATGCATGGGAACATCCATAGACAACTACGGAACGCCTTTGTGGGTCAGAGTAAAGCAATACTGTGATTTGCGCTGTACTACTTTACTCTGTTTTTGCAAAGCCGTGCAGGGTCATGTAAGGTGGTCCTGTGTGGTTTGATAAATCTAACCTAGTTTTTGCATTACCCTTGCATCCCTTGCACGGCACAAGGGCACGGAACCTGCTCCTTAATTTTTAAACTTCAGTTATTTCTTAAGTTTTCTCTGATATTGCTCACAGTATTGTTACAGCTGGTTTTAATACTCATTTGGTATTCCAGGAGCAGTGTTGACAAACAAACAATTAAGTCAACAACAGAAGAGCTTCACTAAATTGACCCCTTCGCTGCCAGGCCTTTTTTCCCTCCTGTGTCGAGCCTTTTTTTTTGCTATTTGGGGCATTTCGTGCTTAGGACCTCATAACTTTTTGTCCACATAAGCTATCCATGCCAAATTTGCATCCTTTTTTTCCAACAACCTATGGATTCTAAAGGTACCCAGAGTTTATGGGTTCACCTGGAGTAGACCAAGAAATTAGCCAAAATACAGATACATGCAGCTTCACATGCACACCACTCTGGACTCACCCAGATGTTTAGTTTTCAGATGTGTCTAGGTCTCGTAGATTTTTCTACATGGCAGCGTCCCTAAGTCCAAAACGTGCAGCCCTCACCATTCCAAGTGGGCTGATTTTGAGAGTTAGACAAGCTCTCATGGCCCAAATGTAAAATCAAAACCCAAAATAATCAAATGTCCTCTTGCTTGCCATTGGGATAAGATCTATTAGTGTGCGAGGGGAAAGCTGAAAGACTGTTACCCCTTTATTTGGGGTGGGGGCATAACCATGCCCACACTGGTTGGTAGCCACCACCCCATAATTCTTTATTTTTTTAAATTCCATGGCATCTAGTAGGCTTTCTGCCTCCCCGGGGAGTGGATCGGGGGTAATTGCCTCATCTACCGACTGATGGGCAGAACAACTTTGTCCCCATTTATTTGGGGTGAGGGTATGGCCATACCCACACCCTCTTTTAAAAAAAAAAAGTCTTCCCTGGGGTCTGGTGGGGGTTCTTCCCTACTTAGGGGCAGATGGGCCTTACACAAATAGGCCAATCTGCCCTCCTTGGGGACAGAAATGGCCCATAGGAATGTGCTTCCATGGGGAATGACCCTTACCTGCCCCCAAACAAAACACACACACCAATCCCTGGTGCCTAAATGGTTTCTGACCTAATAGAAATAGGCCAATCTGTCCCCAAGGGGGGCAGAAATGGCCTAAAATAAAATTGCCCCCACCCTTGCCTAAGGGGTCGCTGCCCGTCTGTAAAAAATAAAAACAATTAAAATCCCTGATGCCTATTGGTTTCTGCCCCCCTTGAGGGCAGACCGGACTAATTAAAATAGGCCGATGTGCCCCAATGGGGGACAGAAATGGCCTAAAATAAAATTGCCTCCCAGGGAAGCGACCCTTGCCTAAGGGTTCGCTCGCCTTGCGTGAAATTGGCACAAAAAAAACTGTGGTGTCTAGTGGTTTCTTCCCCTTGAGGGCAGATTGGCCTAAGAAAAATAAGCTGATCTTCCCCCAAGGTGGGCAGAAATGGCCTAAAATAAAATGGCCCCCCAGGGGAGCAACCCTTGCCTCCCTTACACTATCTCTAAAAAAAGAAAAAATCTCTGGTGCCTAGTGGTTTCTGCACCCCGTGGGGCAGATTGGCCTGATTAAAATAGGCCAATCTTCCCCCACAGGGGTAGAAATAGCCTAAAATAAATTTGACCCCTAGGGGATTGACCCTTGCCTAAGGGGTCACTCCACTTTTGTAAAATTGTCATTAAAAAAATCCCTGATGTCCAGTGGTTTCTGCCCCCCTTGAGGGCTGATTGGCCTAATAAAAATAGACCGATCTAGCCCGAAGGCGGGCATAAATGTCCTAAAATAAATTTCCCCCCTAGGGAAAGTAAACAATCCCTGGCATCTAGAGGTTTCTGACCCCCCTGGGGGCAGATATGCATAATTAATAGGGGCTGCTCCCCTCATGTGTTTATACAATGTAAACACAATCCCTGATGTCTAGTGGGCATTTCTGTAGCACAATCGCTTTACGATTGTACTGCAGAAATACTCAGAGAGACATGAAAGGAAGGGTGCTCAGAGAGACATGAAAGGAAAGGAAACACCTTTCCTTTCATGTCTCTCTGATCTCCCCTGCCCCAAATCGGAAGAGAAATGCAAGCATTTCTTCTCAGCTTCCAGACGTCACTGGGAGGGCTCGGGGGTGCCCAGGGGAGAGGGGTGGGAGGCTAATGGGGGAGCGCCAGCAGTCCCCCCGTTTGCTGGGTGCAGGATGAGCTGGTTACGTCCAGCTGTGGCGTAACCAGCTCGCCCACGGCACTTAGGGGGTTAAACAACTAAATTATTAAAAAATGACAAATACTGCAAGACGAGAAAACTGCTGGAATCTCACAACAAACCATTGAAGAAGAAATATATATATCTCAACAACTAAATAAATAATACTAAACTAAAATATAAATGTTATAACATTTAAAAAAGTAAAATAGTAAATGAATATGAACACATCTTTTTACATAGACCTCCTAAAAAAAAAAAAATCTACAACTTGAAAGCTAATAAACCGCCATAAAATTACATTCAAAATGTGGCCCAAACCATTCACTCAGATATACAGCATAAATGATTAGTATCAAAACACACGTATATCTTTTATATATGCCCTACTTCCAAATAAACAAAGCAGCACTTACTACGGCCTCTTAAAAAATTTGAAACATAATGCAAATAACTTCTATTCCCATCAAACAATCCATGATTCAAACTAATCCAAAACTATAACCCCTCACAACCATACAAGGCTGTTACTATGATTTCAATCAGAGTGTATGGGTTTGCCTCCAAAAATCAGCACTAAGGGGGTGATTCCAACCCTGGCGGTCGGTGATAAAGCGGCGGCCAACCCGCCAACAGGCAGGTGGTCCAAAAAATGCAATTCTGACCCTGGCGGGAACCGCCAACACAGACCGCCACTTTAACACTCCGACCGCCACGGCGGGACCGACAAACAGCGCGGCGGTCACCCCCAACAGGCAGGCGGCAGACAATGTACCGCCCACCCTATCACAACTCACCAATCCGCCACCTTTTCCGGGGCGGGAGCCCCGCCGATAAAAACATGGCGGAAACAGACTACGAACGGGAAAACGCTCACCTCCACACACTCCACGAGGAATCTGGACAGCATGGAACCCGAATTAAACATCCTACCAGCCCTTGTCTACCTGCTCATCTACCACGAGTACGAACGCCGGCGCAGACGACAACGGTGAGTACTGCACCTGCGACACAGGGGAGGGGGGAGGAGGAAAGGTTACGTGCACACACATACGCGATACACCCACCCCCCCACCCCACCCCCCCAATACCTACACACCAATGCAGAGCAACAAGTCAGAGTGACACCCCCAAACCCCCCAGAAGAATGCAAAGACATAATTAAAATGAAGTTTCAAATTTATGTATCAAATAGGTTCATTGAAGTCATGGTAAAATGCCATATGAAATATACAAAAGAAATAATAAACATAGTGCAAAGTATAAACATAGTCAATAAGTCCTGCACAGCCCATTAAATATCCATAGTCCGTGGGCCAATGTGTACAAACACATGGGCAAAGCCCACACAGGAGACCGGACACCATTGGAGAGAACACTGCAGGGGCAACAGATGATAAAACAACAGGCACCTCAGGGGGAAGGAAAAGGGGGGCACCTCAGCCACATGAGTCCACGACGCCAGATCCACGAGGGGCCTCCATGCCTACTGTACCATCCTGGGGAGTGCAAAGCCACAGTCCATCAGATGGATAACCGACTCCACTGGTATTGGAGGAGGCATGGTGCCCAGAGTGCTTCGTGAACACCTGCTCGACACAGAACCGGCACTGTCAATGGACCAGCGGTGCTTGAGAAGGCGGTGCCCAGCGGAGCGGTGCTTGACAGGAAGGGCCCAGCGGAGCGGTGCTTGAGATGAAGGGCCAAGCGGAGCGGTGCTTCAGATGAAGGCCCCAGCGGAGCGGTGCTTGACAGGAAGGGCCCAGCGGAGCGGTGCTTGAGATGAAGGGCCCAGCGGAGCGGTGCTTGACAGGAAGGGCCCAGCGGAGCGGTGCTTGAGATGAAGGGCCCAGCGGAGCGGTGCTTGAGATGAAGGGCCCAGCGGAGCGGTGCTTGAGATGAAGGGCCCAGCGGAGCGGTGCTTGACAGGAAGGGCCCAGCGGAGCGGTGCTCTTCACGGCGGGGCCCTGTTCAGCGGTGCCCTTCACGGCGGGGCCCTGTTCAGCGGTGCCTGTCTTGGCGGGGCCCTGTTCAGCGGTGCCCTTCACGGCGGGGCCCTGTTCAGCGGTGCCTGTCTTGGCGGGGCCCTGTTCAGCGGTGCCCTTCACGGCGGGGCCCTGTTCAGCGGTGCTCTTCACGGCGGGGCCCTGTTCAGCGGTGCCTGTCTTGGCAGGGCCCTGTTCAGCGGTGCCCTTCACGGCGGGGCCCTGTTCAGCAGTGCTCTTCACGGCGGGGCCCTGTTCAGCGGTGCCTGTCTTGGCGGGGCCCTGTTCAGCGGTGCTTGTCCTGTCTTTCAAGGGAGCCAGACCTGGCCAAGACTCCCTGCTTAGTCGCCCTCCGACCTTGCGGTAGCGGGGCCCTCCTGTGATGGAGTCTTGGGCCCGTGGGTGTCGTCCGTCACACCCGGTATGGGGCTGGTGGGGCCCTCCTGGTGCGCTCGCCTGCTGCATGTCTTCTCCGCCCTGCTGCCCTTGCCCTCCTTCGCTGCAGCTCTCTGGCCCTTGCCTCCCTTAGATGATGTGGCAGGTGACGGGGCAAGGCCACTCTCCTTGGTGGCAGCCGTCTCAGGCTTTTCGCGCCAACCCTTAATTTTTCTTGTCCTCTTCCCAGTGGGTGGGCTTGCTGTCCCCTTGCTGCTGGCCGATGTTCCTTCCCTAGGGGCTGGTGGACTCCAATAGCCCTGCACTATGGTGATACTAGATGCAGGGCTGGTGGTGGCTGAGGTGCTCTTTGGACTCTTACCAGATGGAGGGGGTGGGTCAGGTGAGGCAAAGAGGTTAATTTTGGAGAGGAAAAGTTTTTTAGGAGCAATGGGAAGGGTAGGTGCAGTGGGTATGGTATGGGAGTGGAGGAAGAGGATGTGGTTGTAGGAGAGTCAAGTGTGCTGTCTGTGGGTGCAGGTGCTTGGGCTGGAGGCTGTCGTGAGGTGGATGGCTGTTGGGTGGGTGGCTGCCTGCGTTTGTGTGGTTTGGAAGAGGGGGTGACAGACACAGTGGGAGAGGACACAGGGGACGTGTAAATGGCAGTGGGGGTGGTGACTGCACGTGTGCTGACTGTAATGGAGGGTGTGCTGGTGATGGAAGTACTGGCTGATGGTGGTGTGCATGCAGGTGTGAGTGGAGACGTCACAGGGAGGGAGGAGGGAGACGAGGAGGAGGGGGACACAGAGGTGGTAGTGACTGTTGGCATGTCTGCATCTGGATGTTGTTTGTGTGAATGCTTGTGGGATCTGTGGTGCTTATGTCTGGATGAGCTGCCCTTGGGTGTTGAGGTGTGTGCAGGCTGGTCTGATGGTGTGGATGGGATAGGCTGAGGAACAGGAGACTGGGACTGGGTGGAGGGAGTTAGAAGAGGGAGGCTGGAGACAGGGACAATGGCTGCCGTCAGTGCTGAGGCCAGAGCGTTGAACGATCGCTGATGGGCAGCCTGACCCGAATGAATGCCCTCCAGGTATGCATTGCTCCGATGCACCTCCCTTTCTACACCCTGGATGGCATTCAAAAGGGTAGACTGCCCAACAATGATGGTCTGGAGGAGGTCAATGACCTCCTCACTGAGGGCAGCAGGGGTAACTGGGGCAGGGGCTGAGGTGCCTGGGGCGAAGGAGATGCCCACCTTCCTGGGTGAGCGGGCACGGAGCGAAGGCTGAGGGGCTGCTGGGAGGGCAGGGCTGGTGCGCTGGGTGGCGGCTGTACCTGTTGTGGCGGTGGGCACAGATGTTGCCGCCACCGCAAGGGAGCTCCATTCCGAGGACGTGACGGTGTCGCTGACGTCTCCACGGGTCCCCGTTGTGGAGCTCCCCTCGCCCTCCGTCTCACTGGTGAACTCGGAGTCGGTTGCATGGCCCTCCGGGGCCATGTGAGATGCAGCTCCCTCGTGCGGCGATGCCACTTCTCCTCCGCCTGATGATGCTAATGCACACATGCACAGGAAGAAAAAGAAAATGGGTGGGGGGAGAAATGAAGACAGGTTGAGTGCATGCATTGGCAACACCGTTGGCGGAGAGGACAGACACAGAAGCCACCTGCACTACGCTGCGCAATCGGGGTACACTACTCAGTTCTTGTGACTAGGCCTACAGGTCTATGGACGACAAATGCACACATGGGTGATGCAGGACCATTGATAGCTGTACTTGGCACCCTACAGAGGTGGGGGGCGGGGGCACAGGGCCATGCCTAACGGAGGGGACTAGCCTACAGAAAGCGCCCTGGCCTTGAGTTACCCACAGCCCTCCTCCCCAACCCAGACACCTCAACTACACGCAAAGATAGCAGAATGTGCTGATACTCACCCCCTTGTGTCTGCTGTGATGTCCTCACGCGCCCATCCAAATCGGGGTAGGCCACCGCCAGGATCCGGGACATCAGGGGGGTCAATTGGCGGCTGGCACCCCTCCTACGTTGGGAGGCCATCCCCAGCAGAGACTCGGCGGTCTTTCTGGTCCCGCGGCGGATGTCCTCCCACCTCTCTCGGCAGTGGGTGCCCCGTCTGTTGTGGACCCCCAGGGCCCGGACGTCCTTGGCGATGGCTCGCCAAATGTCGATCTTCTGATGGGCGCTGACCTATTTGACATGTACAGGGTGGGAAAGGAAATATCATCACTTTTCTGCATGGTCGATGTGAGTGGCCCCCCCTCCCCAACCTTGCCATGTGGCACATGTTCCCATCTGTTGTGCGTTGCACTCCTCATTCACTCCCCTCACCACCATCTTACATACACCCCACTCAACACAGGCATAGCCCATTCAGCGTGCACCCTGTGTACTAACCTGTTGGTCTGGAGGACCGTAGAGTAGCGCATACTGGGGGAGGACCCCATCAACAAGTTTCTCCAATTCTTCGGCAGTGAAGGCAGGGGCCCTTTCCCCAGTCGCAGCAGCCATTGTATCTCCCAGACCGAGGTCACAGCAGCACTTGCAGTATAGGTCCTCTCCTGTGGATGATCAGGTCTCGAGTGATTAATCAGATAGAAAATGGCGGTCACGCCCGCGGCGGTGCGTACCGCGGCGGTGCGTACCGCGACCGCCGGCGCACATCGTCATTGGCTCATGAAACCCATAGGGTGCAATGTTAACCAATGCGGCTTCGCACCGCAGTCTTCGACCGCCTACCGCCACGGTGTGCCACGCCAGCGCATTAACCTCACATCCCACTGTCACACTTCACAGGTCAGGCAGCCGCCATTTCCAGGGCCCACATGGCATAATTTCAACTGCGTCACACAGGCCTAGGCCGTGCATTGCCACTCATACAAGCCTTTCAATGCATTGCAATTCTTTTACTTTGCAAGCTGTGTGAACAAACCTGTGGTTTGCTTGACTTTCTGCTCCATGTTGTCCTTCCTAGGCACCGTCCGCTGGGACTTGCGAGGAGAAGGATAAATCCTCCCGTGTACCGACCGCTGGTGGACCTGTCGACAATGGAAGAAAGACATGTTATACTTAGATACCGACTTGACAGAGCCACTATACATGAACTGTGTGCCCAGCTGGAGCCAGACCTGATGTCCCCCATCCTCCAACCCACAGGGATTCCCCCTCTGGTGCAGGTTCTGTCAGTACTCCATTTTTTGGCAAGTGGGTCTTTTCAGACAACAGTGGCCATGTCATCAGGGATGTCTCAGCCTATGTTTTCTAAGGTTTTGTCCAGAGTGTTGTCTGCCCTGATGGAATACATGCGGAGCTACATTGTTTTCCCTGAGGAGGATGATTTGGCTACAGTGAAGGGTGATTTCTATGCCCTTGGACATATCCCCAACATCATTGGTGCCATTGATGGGACCCATGTGGCTTTGGTTCCCCCCAGTGGAAGTGAGCAGGTGTACAGAAACAGAAAAAGTTATCATTCGATGAATGTCCAGGTGGTCTGTTTGGCAGACCAGTACATCTCCCAAGTAAATGCCAAGTTCCCTGGGTCAGTGCATGATGCGTATGTTATGAGAAATAGCAGCATCCCTTACGTGATGGAACAGCTACAGAGACACGTGTGTGGTTATTGGGTGACTCTGGTTACCCCAACCTCTCCTGGCTACTGACCCCAGTGAGGAATCCCCGGACCAGGGCAGAGGAACGGTACAATGAGGCCCATGGGCGAACTAGGAGGATCATAGAAAGGACCTTCGGGGTCCTGAAAGCCAGGTTTAGGTGCCTACATATGACTGGTGGATCCCTAATGTACTCACCAAAGAAGGTGTGCCATATCATCGTGGCCTGCTGTATGCTTCATAATCTTGCTTTGCGACGCCAGGTGCCTTTTGTGCAGGAGGATGGTCCAGATGGTGGTGTTGTTGCAGCTGTGGAGCCTGTGGAGAGTGAAGAGGAGGAAGACGACGGGGACGACACGGACAACAGGGATACAGTCATACAACAATACTTTCAGTAGCACACAGGTAAGAAACAGCCACCCCAATTTACATTTACTTAAGGCCTCCTGCGTCTCTACTGTCTGTGTTTCCCCCCAGTTCCTTTTAAGTTAATTGTGACTTTCCCTTCCCTTTTCAGAGCTATATGACCGACTGCGTGACTACTGCTTTGTTTGCCCATGGACTAAAGCTTATTGACATTGGTATGTTGTCATCACAATGTTGCTGAACATAATTGCACCGTTATGTGTAATACATTTGTGAAAAATACAAGCAGACTCCTGTTATTTTAAGTGCAATGAGTGATTTATTTCAAGTGCTACATATAGGTAAATGATTGGGAAGCGGGGATGGGTGGGGGTGGAGTAATGTCCATGGCAGAGTCCAGTTCTCAGTCGCACAGGTGCATTGTCCATATGCCTGTGGAAGGATGGAGCAGGGGCAATTCAAGGTTGGACAGGGTGACAATGTGGGACAGTGGGGTGACATCAGGGGGTATCATATGCTGGCGGGGGTCTTGCAATCCTACTCTGTCTTCTTGTGAGATCTCAGGTGCCGCTTGCAGGGTGGTTCTTCTTCAGCAGGAGGTGGGGTTCTGGTGGACTGTCGTTGTGTGGGGGCCTCCTGTCCACTAGCGCCGGCGGATGTTGTAGCCTGTTCCTGGTCCTGGCTAGTGACAGGGGCCCTTTGTGGTGCCACATGGTCCCGCAATGTGGTGACTCTCTGGTTAAGGGCCAGGACGATGGTCCCCATTGCGGAACCGATGTTCCTCAGTTCCTCTCTGAACCCCATGTACCGTTCCTCCTGCTGTGCCTGGATCTCCTGGAACCTGGCCAGTACCGTCGCCATCGTCTCCTGGGAGTGGTGGTATGCTCCCATGATGGAGGAGTGGGCTTCTTGGAGAGTGGGTTCCCTGTTCCTGTCCCCCCCCCTGTCGCACAGCAGCCCTTCCAGTTCCCCTGTTTCCCTGGGCCTCTGTCCCCTGGACGGTGTGCCCACTACCACTGCCCCCAGGTCCCTGTGGTTGTTGGGGTGGTGGGTCAACCTGGGTGCCCTGTAGTGGCGGACACACCGCTGATTGACATGTCCTGGAGACAGAGGCATGGGCCCGCTGGGTGGGAGCTGTGCTGGTGTTCCCAGAGGGGGTTGGGTCTGGTGTAGCCTGTGGCTGTCTGTGGGGAACCGACTGTCCAGAGGTCCCCGATGGGCCGGGCTGGTCGTCTGGCTCCAGGGAGACAGAGCTGCTGTCATCGCTGGGGGCCTCATCTGGGGGTTGGGATGGACATCTCTGGACCCTCCGTGGCGGTGTGGTGGCGTTCGGGTCCTGCAGGGGTATTAAGGTATGGTTATAGCTTCTGTGTGTGGCATTTCGTGTGATGGGTGGGTGTCCGTGTACCCAAGTGCAGGCATTCCCTTGTGGGGGCTTTTGTGAGGCTGGCTTGTGGGGGTGATGTGTGTGTGCAGTGGGCATGCTTTGGTGATGGGTGTCCATGCTTTGTGGTCGCATGCAGGGCTTGGTGTTTGGATGGGTGGGTTGCGATGGTGAGAATTTTGCAAGGAGTTGGTGTGATGGGGGTGGGGGTGAGGGTGGGGGTATGTGCTGGCATGCAGGTGGGGTGGGGGTGGGAAGTAGTAGTTAAGATTTGTCTTACTAGAGTCCATTCCTCCGCCTACTCCTGCGAGGCCCTCAGGATGCAGGATGTGCAAGACTTCCTCCTCCCATGCCGTAAATTCGGGGGGAATAGGTGGGGGTCGGCCGCCAGGCTTCTGCACCGCAATGTTGTGCCTTGATACCATGGAATGCACCTTCCCCCGTAGGTCGTTCCATCGCTTCCTGATGTCATCCCGATTGCGTGGATGCTGTCCCACCGCGTTGACCCTGTCCACTATCCTTTGCCATAGCTCCATCTTCCTAGCTATTGTGGTGTGCTGCACCTGTGCCCCGAATAGCTGGGGCTCTACACAGACTATTTCCTCCACCATGACCCTGAGTTCTGCGTCAGAGAACCTGGGGTGTCTTTGGGGTGCCATGGGGTGGTGTGGATGAGGTGAGGGGTGGTGTATGTGTTGTGGAGTGTAATGTGTGTGGTGGTGTATGGTGTTTTGTGCGTGGTAATTGTGTGTGTGATGTTGTGATTTGCCTCGGTGTGATGGTCTACTCTAAGCAGTGCTGTCTCTCTCGGTCCTTGATTCGCAATTGTTGTCGTAGGGGTTTGTGGGTGATGTGGGTGTGTGTTTTATTTTGTATTGGGTGTGTGGGAGTGGTGTGTATATGTATCTCAGGTGTGTTTGTTTCAAATTGACCAATGTGGGGATGTTTTGTAGAGGTGTGTGTATTTCGACCGCGGCGGTGTGTACCGCCAATAGAATACCGCGGTTAAAAGACCGCCGCGTGGATTCGTGGGTCGTAATGGCATGGGCGTATTTCTGTTGGTGTGACGGTGGAGGTTTGGTCATCGCCATTTTTTCGCTGACCTTTGGTGTGGCGGACTTTTGTGGATGTCGGATTTTTGGAGGTTTTCAAGTTGCGGGTCAGAATGACCGTGGCGGTTTACCGCGGCCGCGGCAGTGTTATGGAGGGCTTCTGACCGGCGGTAAGTGCCTTTTACCACCGAGGTCAGAATGACCCCCTAAGTGTAGAATATTCCACAAAAAGCCAAATTTCCTTTGAAATAAAAACAAATTATAGCACTTGCTGTCACAGAGGTAGACAACCACTGCAGTTTAATTTAATTTAAGAGAAGGCCCTTTCCACCAATAAAATGAGGACAAATATACCCTTCTAATGGACTATTTTGAAGACATTTGGGCCCTGATTTATACTTTTTGTTTAGCACCGGCTTGCACCATTTCTATGCACTAGCCGGGCAGCATATTTATGGAATGGTACAAGCGGGTGCAAAGGGTAGGCTAGCGTAAAAAAAATGACGTTAGTCGGGTGGGGCTGGCTGTATGGAAGAAGGTGGTTTTGCACAAAAAAATGACGTTAGGCAGGTTAGAGTACTTGCCTAGTCATTTTCTGATGCAAAATCATCCATACCACATGACTCCTGTCTTAGAAAAGACAGGAGTCATGCCCACCATCCCAATGACCAGCACAGGGGACCAGTGTCCCCTGGGCATGGCCAGGGCCCCCAACGGCATTTAAAAAAAATACTTACCTATACTTACCTGGGATGGGGTCCCCCATCCTCCGCTGTCCCTTTGGTGTGGGTGGGGGAGTCCCTGGGTCCTGGGGAGGGCACCTGTGGGCTTCTTCCATGGTGTTCCACCATGGAAATAGGCCCACGGGTCCCCTAATGCCTGCCCTGACCCAGGCATTACAAAATGGTGCAAAGCAAGCTTTGCAACATTTTTTGATCTCTCCTTCTCCCGTTGCCTGATTTTTGAACGGGAGGATAAATAAGTCGCTAGGGCCTTAGAGTCATTTTTTGCATGGGAATTCCCACTTTGCATCTCATTGATGCAAAGTCGGTCCCCACGTCCAAAAAATTACTTCAACTCCATAAATATGGCACTAGACAGGTCTAGCGCCAAAGTATAAATATGGAGTTAGTTTTGCACCAAATTTGCGTAAAAAAATGAAGCAAATGCGGTGCACAACAAGTATAAATATGCCCCTTGGTTTGCCAGACTGCATTGCTGCGGAGAGAGACACCAACCCACATTCCAAATGCCATGGTAGAATGACTATGACAGCAACTTGGCACAGGAACTCAAAACAAACTGCTGATGGAGGATGGCACATCGCCTTCCAACCCACACTAGGCAGAACGCAACCTACACCATACAAATTTATAGAAGCACTAAGGAAAGAAAAAAGTTACGAAGTACTACAAATGGAGCAATATGCTAGCCAGATTGCCCATAAACTTAGCAAACAAACAAAACTAATGTATGACATGCTGCAGTTTAAAGTCAAACTCTTCATAAATACCAAAGGAGTAGGTTACTTACAAATCATAGCCGAAAGTATATTTTAAAATAAATATTAACCTGCCAAAGTCCAAAACTATAACAAACTCTAAATCAACAATCCATTTTTAAATAAAATTATAAAAATACTATTTTTATTCGATCGGTAAAACAATTATTTAAAATTACAATGTAAATAGAGACTGGTACATACAAATATATAATATATTTTCAAAACAATTAACCATCACCACCCAAAATAGTTAAAAGCAAGCTCAATATATCACATAAAATATGAACAACACATAATCTAAACAATTCCACATAATTATCACATATATTGGACATAAACAATACAATATCACGTTTTCCACACAAAATTAATGAAAGGAATAAAACTTACTGTTCTGTATCTGCAGCACTTTGGTTGTCTCCACATAATGAAAAATAAGAATCCATCAAAAATGAAGTAAATGAATCCAAAAATGCAAAAATATAGCAAATCCAATCACAATTCATGAAAGCAATCCAAAGTATCTAGGTTCCATAAACATCAACCACCCCCCCCAAAAAAAAGAACTACTCCAGGAAACCTGAAAAAACGCAAATCATAATAAAAACCATTGGTTTACTATAAACCAAAACCGATTTCCTTCACCCCTTTTGTGCTTTGGGCAGCTGAGGCCCCATCCGACACAGCGGTGGGTGTGTGCATTAGACAGCCCCTGGCCATCCCAGCTCCCACCCACGGGGGAAGTGCTGGTGATCCCCCTGTGAGATGCCCTTGTGTGCCCCCCACCAGGGATGGCAGCAGAAGCACTTCCAGTGCCACCCCTGTCAGCAGGATCTAATAATGTCAGTGTGCACTGTGTGCTGACGTCATTAGAAGTTACCCTTGACTCTCTGGAAGCCATTTGCTTCCAACTCGTCATTGGAAAATCAGGTAAATTTCTCCTGAGGATGGTTGTTTCTTTTTTTTTTTTTTTTTTTAAAGAGGCATTGGGGAAAGGGCTTTTCTTTCCTCTGATGTCTTTTTGAGCATTCATGCTGCGCCGCAATCATGCAGCGGGAATGCCCACTAGACACCAGGAACAGTTGGTCTGTTTTATTTGTAGTGTAGGGTATTGGCCCCTTTGCCAAGGGTTGCTCCCCTTTTGGGGGGGCATTAATTTTTACTGTTTCTGCCCCCACTTGGGGGCAGATCAGCCTCTTTTTGTTAGGCCCACCTGTCCCCAAGGGAGCAGAAACTACCAGGCACCAGGAATGATTTGTGACACATTTTGTTTGTTTGGGGAGCAGTCCCTTGGATAAGGGTTGCTCTCCTTTGGGGGAAATGTAATTTTTCCATTTCTGCCCCCTTTGTGGTGGATCACAGAGGGGAATAACCCACTAGAGAGCAGGGATGATTTGTGGCACGTTTTGTTTGTTTGGGGAGTGGCCCCTTCAGCAAGGGTCACTGCTCTTTAGAGGAAATGTATTTTGGCCATTTCTGCCCCCTGCTTTATTTTAGGCCAATTTGTCCCCAACGGGGACAGAAGCAACTAGACACCAGGATTTATTTTCTGTGCTTTGTTTGTTTGGGGAGAGGCCCCTTGGGCAGGGGTTGCTCCCCTTTGGTGAATATGTATTTATTCAGTTTCTGCCCCAACCACTGGACATCAGGGATTTCTTTGGAATAATCATTTGTCTATTCGGGGAGCGGTCCTTTGGGCAAGACATGCTGTCCTTTTGGTGGACATGTATTTTGGCAGTTTCTGTCCACCTTTAGGGCTTACTCTTTTCTTTGGTCCATCTGCCCTCAAGGCAACTAGTAGTCACCAGGGATAAAAATTGAAGCATTATTTATGTGTTTGGGGAGCGGCCTTTTGAGGAAGGGTCGCTCCCCTTTGGGGAGCATGTATTTTGGCCATTTCTGCCCCTATTGGTGGCAGATCAGCCATTTTATTTAGGCCCATCTGCCCCCAAAGCGGTGTAGAAAATGGCTAGACACTAGGGAAAGTTTCTGATTGTTTGGTTGTGCAGTGCAGTGTTTGTGTACCAGCATATTATTTGCATTTGTGTTCACAATCTTTTATTTCTCTTTTTTATTCTAGTTCAAAGCTTTTGATTCCTCCTCTGTGACTCCTGTTTGTAGTTTTGGCAGTGGTAGACCTGCAGTTTGCGTAGCTGCATGTGTTTGGTAAGAAAAACCTTTTTTGTTCTGTTTGCCCCAAATGAGTGTTGTTGCCTTGCATGAATGAGCTTTTGGCAAATGGTGTAATAATAGAAGCATAGTTAGCTTATGTTTTATTGTGTGTGAAATTCTCCTTAGATGTGTGCACAATGTGTGCTGTGTTTTCTTGTGTAATTTATTTTTGTGTTTCCTTTTTAGTGGGATATCATTGGTGCTTGCTGTGTCTGTGCAGAGTAGGTACTGGTGCTCTAGCTGTCTCTGGCAAGTGAGTGGCATTGTTTTTGAATATATAGATCTTTGTGATAAAGCCACACTTTGTTTATTCCTTATGTTAAACAGTGTTGTTTGTTCTTGACTTATTTGTCAAGTTGCTTTTATTAGTAAGGATCAATGCTAGCCAGCCTAGGATTACCCCTTAGTAGGTTGTTGATATGCTTTTTGAATCTTCCTCTGACCATGATTATGAGAATGACTCTGCATCTGAGGCAGAGGAGGAAGTGCAAGATTCTGGCAGTATATGTTCTGTCCGAGAGGAATCATCTGATGTTGAAGCCACTCTCAGAGCAGATGAGGTAACTGTTTTTGAGGAGGACACTGATGTGCTGATAGTGCAGCAAGAGGCATCTAGATTGTAGCCTGGGGCTGCAAGGCTTCCCATTGGAAGAGCTGAACTCTGAGTTGCCCCAAACATGGTGGCGTTGGAGTTGCCTGCCTATACTGGTGTCGCAGGGTGTAGAATGAATATCGGAAACTTTCTGTCTATAAATTTATTTGTGTTGTTTATCGATGATGTAGTTTTGGGTGAGACTGTTGAGCAGACTAATTTGTATGCTGAACAGTATTTGAGGAACAACAGTGCCAGACTTAGGCCCCCCTAGGGAGCTACCCGGTGGACACCCATGTATCGGGACGAGAGAATATTTTGGGTTTAACTTTTTTAATGGGCTTTATAAGGAAGCTGTTGCTGTCTTCATATTGGTCTACCAGTCCCTTGATGGAAACTTCCATATTTCCTGCAATCATTAGTTGTGATTGGTGTTTGCTTCTGCTTCAGCAGCTACATTTTGTTGATAATGCTTTAGCGTTGCTATGAGATCACCCTGATTGTGACTATCAATTAAGATTTGGCCTGTCCTTGATGACTTTGTAGATTGATTTCAGAGATCCACGTTCTAGGGAAAGTAATTGCTGTGGAAGAGTCTTTGGTCCTATTCAAGGGCCATTTGTTTTTTAGGCAGTACATTCCTAGCAAGAGGACACATTTTGGAATTAAGAGGTATTTGCTGTCTGAGAGGAGTACAGGATATGCCTATAATTTCCACACTGGTTTGCAATTGTTCAGGGAGTTGTTTAAAGTTAACACTGTTGCTTGTGGCACAGTCCGCTCTGACCTTAAAGGTTATCCAATGGAGCCTGTGTGTAAAAAACTTGCTAGGGGACAGTGAAGGGCCTTGTTTAATGATGAACTGCTAGCTGTGACATTTTCAGGCAGGAGGGATGTCTACATGCTGGCTACCATCCATGATGAAGGTACTTCACCTGTACCTGTTTGGGGTCAGGTTGCTGAAGTGTGCAAACCTGTTTACATTTTAGACTACAATAAGCACATGGGTGGGATAGATAGAATAGATCGGAGGTTGGGACCTACACTGCTGTTCAGAAGGCTTGTATTTGGTATAAGAAGTTAGCTACGAATCTCTTCCATTTATCAACCATTAATGCTTTTGTTGTGTTCAAGGATTTTTTTCCAGAATCAAAGATGGCTTTTGTTCAGTTTCTGTAATCAGTGATAAGCATCCTTGTGTAGTGGAAAAGGCAAGTGTTCCTATAGGTGGAGTGCTGGAGGGTGAGGCTAGACTGAAATATCTCCACTTTAAGGATCACATTCCTCCCATGCCCCAAAAAAACAATCCCTGTCAGTGATGTAGAGACTGTATGGAAAGAGGCATGCCGAAGGAGAGTTGTTTGCACTGTCCTGATTGTGTTTCTAAGCCTGGACTGTGTGTTGCCAACTCTTTCAGAATGTACCACACAAAAAAAAAACTTTCTGGAAGCACCTGTGAGCGTTGCCTGGTCTGTATCATTTTATATTTTTGCTCAGTTTCACGGTTGGCATTAGTGTGAGGTATTTAGTTAGAGCTGTGTTTGTATTTTTGTATTTACTTACAGTTGTGTTTTCTTTTTTGTTAAACAAATGTGATGGCAGTGTGTGTGGACTAGCACTTGGCTGATGGTGTGTGAGGACTGGCACTTTGCTGGTGGTGTGTGCTGGTGTTTGTGAGTAGTGACTTGCTGCTAGTCACTACACATACTGCTAGCCAAACACCAGTCCACACATTCCATCAGCTGGTGTGATTGGTGTGTCAGTCATGTGGGTGTGCAAAAGTGATGGAACTTTGAAATGCACTGTCTGTTACTGTGAGTGTTGTAATGTGCTTTGCAGCATGAATGGTCTTGTGTGTGTAATGTATGAAAGGTGTGTGAATGGACTGTGAAGTGGTTGGTACCTTGATGTGGCATTACACCTCAAGAGTTGATCTATTGAACCATCACTCAATCTCATACCAAATCCAACCAATGTGTGTGTATACTTGATGAATATTTGGTTGTACAGTAATAATTGTCTTTTCTGTCTTTCTCTGCCAGGGTGTACATTATCTCTACATTGTCTCTTGTAAACGTTGTAATGTGCTGGGCCCACAGTTTGTGGTGTGAATGATCTTGTGTCATGTATAAAAGGAGTGCGAATGGCCTGCAAAGTGGTTGGTACCCTATCAGTTTTTTGATCTATCAATTATTGACAGAGCATTTCAATTTTGGGAAATCTCTTGTTAGTAAAATATTTCACTGCCTAATCCAACCAATATGCATATGTTATCATGAAAAAACCCTCCGCTGTAATGAGGCATCAAAGCACACCCCTGACATGCTAAGTGCTTCGGGTCGGACCCCAATGATGAAGGATGCCACCAACTAGGTTGGTGGGTAAGGGATGTTTTTAACAAAACCTAAGGGTGTTTTTTCACAATTTGAGTGTTTGGGACATCACAGAAGTAAGAGACTTGGTAACATGCTTGCTTCTTGTCTAGAGAAAATCTACCTACTCTAAATATGTTTGATAACTAGAAACCCAGAGAAGTACAGAATGCTGTGCCTCTCTTGGATCCCAACAAGTTTTCTTAACCACAATGTCCTGCAAACCCCAAAATGTGACTAAAAATCAAACATTTTCCTTGCATATCTGTGCCTTATTCTTCCAGAAGCAGAAATAAACCAGACATTTCCTACCACCCTGCATTCCTCTCGGTCTCCTGTTAAAAATGCAACCTCACTTGTGTGGGTGAGCCAAGTGTCGATGACAGGGAAGAACCGAAAACACAATGTGGACACAACCCAATTATCTGTCATAAAATTACTGTTATTGCAAGGGGGGAACCTCAGTTGTTGGTCCTGAGCCATCTCGGGTACCCTACAAAACCCAGATGTTTCTAGACACCTGGAGGAGTCAGGGAGGTGTGACTTCCATGGGTTCCCCTAATGTTTTCTTACCCAGAGTCCCCGGCAAACCTCAAATTTAGCTAAAAAAATCACATTTTTCCCACTGTGTGGGATCACTGTGCTGACACAAAATTACTACTACCCAATATTCCCCTCAGTTGTCTGAAAATAATGACACCACACATTTGTGGGTGGGGCAAGTGTCTGTTTAAGGGAAAGGGCAAAAATGTGTAGAGGTTGAGGGGGCACCAAAGCATGTTCAGAAGCGCAGTTTTTTTTAAAATTTGCTTTTAGGCTGATTCTGCTTTGGGCACCCACACAAGTGAGGTATCAATTAGACTTTTAGACAAATTCTGAGGTTTGCAAATGATTCTGGGTGACAGAACCTGGTGGGAGCTCCACAAGTCACCCCATCCTGGATTTCCCTAGGTGTCTAGTTTTCAAAAATGTACATGTTTGCTAGGTTTCCCTAGGTGTCAGTTGAGCAAGAGCCCAAAATCCACAGATAGGCACTTTGCAAAAAAAACTGCCAGTTTTCAGTGGAAAAATGCGGTGTGTCTACATTGCATTTTGGAACATTTCCTCTCACAATCACTAGGCCTACTCACCCAAGCGAGGAACCATTTTCATTGGTAGACTTGGAGGAACACAGAATAGCAGAATGAGTGTTATTACCAATTGTCTTTATCTGCATTTGTGCTTTCCAAATGCAAGACAATGTGTAAGAAAGAAGTCATTTTGAGAAATGCCCTGTAATTCACATGCTAGAATGGGTACCCTCAAATTCAAAGGTGTGCAAATAGAAACTTCTTCTAAACTCCATATCTTGTGTCCATTTCAGGAATAGGTTTCCTTGATACCCATTGATCACTCTTCATAGTTTACCAAATGAATTGCTGTATTCCAGGTACACAATGAAAACACATTGCAAGGTGCAGCTCGTTTATTGCCTCTAGATACCTTGGGATCTTGGTAAACCTACACGCTCTATGGGGGTCATTCCGACCCTGGCGGTAAAAACCGCCAGGGTCGCGGATGACGGAAGCACCGCCAACAGGCTGGCGGTGCTTCCTGGGCCATTCTGACCGCGGCGGTAAAGCCGCGGTCAGAAAACCGGGTCCGGCGGTTTCCCGACGGATTTCCCCCGGTTGCCCAAATCCACCATGGCAGCGCTGCAAGCAGCGCCGCCATGGGGATTCTGACCCCCTTCCCGCCACCCTGTTTCTGGCGGTTTTTACCGCCAGGAACAGGATGGCGGGAACGGGTGTCCGGGCGCCCCCTAACAGGGCCCGAGCCTGCTTTTCACTGTCTGCCTAACAGACAGTGAAAAGAGCGACGGGTGCTACTGCACCCGTTGCACACCTGCAACACCGCCGGCTCCATTCGGAGCCGGCTTCAGTGTTGCAGGCCCCTTTCCCGCTGGGCCGGCGGGCGCTAACTTGGCCCGCCGCGGTTAGAATGAGGGCCTATATATCCCCGCAACCAGAAGGGTCAAGCAAACATAAGGGTATATTGCTTTTGAAAATCTGCCAAAGCTGGAAAAAAACAGATGAAAAGGTAGACCAAAATGGCTGTTTTTTCAACTCAATTTCAATATTTTTTGTTTTTCAACTGTTACTTTCTAAAAGAAAACCATGAAGGGTCTGCACAAATGACCCCTTGCCGAATTCAGATTTTTGTCTACATTGTTAGAAATGTATAGCTTTCCAGGGATCCACTATTGGTTTTATACCCATATTTGTCACTAACTGGAAGGAGGTTGGAAGCATAACAAGTAGGAAAAATGGAGTATGTCTAAGTAAAATGCCAAAACTGTGTTGAATTTGTTTTTTTCCGATTCCAGCCTGCCAGTTCCTGAAAGCTGGGAAGATAGTGCTTTTATCACTGCAAACACTTTGTTGATGCCTATTGCAGGTAAAAAAATCTGATGCTTTCTTCTACAGCACTTTCTTTCCCATTTTTCCCCAAAAAACCAAACTTTAGCTGTGTTTTGACTAATTTCTTGGTCCCCACCAGGGGAATTTACAAACCCTGGGCACCTTTAGAATCCTCAGGATGTTGGAAAAGAAATTATGCAGATTTTGAATGGATAGCTCATGTGGACAAAACGTTATGGAGGCCTAAAGGTGGACTACCCCAAATAGCCATAAAAAGGCTCAACACAGGAGAGGGAAAAAGCTTAGCAGTGAAGGAGTTAAAAACAAAAGAGTAACTCCAAATGCCCACCGAGTGCGTTGGTAGACAAAAAACTGTAAAGTAAATTTAAAGAACCATTTGCAAAACACATTACATTCCCAAAAATAGATATAAATCACACTTAAACATCTAAATATAACACACTAATAGCAATACATCTAAATATACAAAAACCCACAAGCAACTCCATAACTAACTATTAAAACTCCCTCCCAACCCGTCCCCACCCTCAAGACCCTTACAAAATCCTTAGAAACTGACTTACCTGGTGTAATGAATAGAAGCACCTTACAGTAGTCTGCTTATGAGAAAATAGAATAAAACGAATACAAATAGATTGCAAAATAAAAGGTAGCGTTAACAAAAATGGAAGCTAAATGAAACTAAAATAAAAGACTAACTCCCCACGGAAATAAATGGGTAATGTTGTAAAAATGTTGAATAAATGTTTAAACAATATTAAACATGTAAAATATATCGATGTTATAAAAAATTATAAAACGATGTAAAGTGTAAATTAAATAATAGTATAGCGTATGTACAATTATTTAATATACTAATAAAACATCTTAAAGTAGTGTTGGAAATATGTATATAAAAAAGTTAGGAAATGTTAAATAAACGTGTTAATGAAAAATAAGATTTGAAAATGTGCAACATACATATGTATATAAATTTGATTTACCTGTTTAATGAAAATATGTTT
Source organism: Pleurodeles waltl (assembly GCF_031143425.1). Classification (NCBI taxonomy): domain Eukaryota; kingdom Metazoa; phylum Chordata; class Amphibia; order Caudata; family Salamandridae; genus Pleurodeles; species Pleurodeles waltl. The sequence continues at coordinate 71,912,369 of NC_090439.1, forward strand.
TATTTACTTAACTTTTTTTTTTACTTATTTTTTTACTTGAAGGGCATACAATAAAAAATTTAAAAGTATAGAATAAATGAAAATTTGAAACAAAACTAGAAACATTTGTGACATGTCATTATTATACAAAATTTAAGGAAGGCATTAGACACTAAAGGTGTGACATTTACTATTCATCCTCCAATCTAAATCAGTTTGGGGGAAGTGGTGGACTGAACACTGAAAGGGTGACATTTACTATTCCCACTCAAATCTAAGCCAAATTGGGTAAGGTGTTGGACACTAAATGGGTGTCATTTAATATTGCCACTCCAATCTAAACCAATTTGGGGAAGGTGTTGGAGAGTAAAGGGGTGACATTTACTATTCCCACTCCAATGTAAATCAATTTGTGGAAGGTGTTGAACACTAAAGGAGTGCCATTTCCCATTCCCACTCCAAACTAAATAAAATTGGGGTGAGTGTTGAGCAGCAAAGGAGTGACATTTACTATTCCTTCTCTAATCAAGCCATATTGGGAGAAGGTTTTGAACAATAAGAAGTTAATTATTTTCTTGATATTGTGTCCAAGCATGGTTTATACTAACACTGCTATAAACCTTTTATCAATTACACATAGCCTGTGTGAGTTAAGGACCACTACGTTAAGTATGATCCATGGTTTAAACTCTATCAGTTCCAGTGGATTTATAAACTGTATTTGATATAGGCAAGATGCATCCAGTGTGACTTACACCACTGGTTCACAATTTTACATTGAACTGCCCATTATGTGTTACACTGTATCAATGCTGAACAAAAAGATAGGAACCCCACAGGACCATGTGGACAGAGTCGTAAAGACAGTAAAATACTATCTATTCCCATAGGTGCAACTATAAATAACTATATGAGTCATATGCTAACTCTACAAAAAAACACAAAATCACAATTACATGTAAAACTGAATATTTATATTTATTCAATATTTTTTCAAATGCATTCAAATTGGACATGTATATATAAAACATCATCCTCACATATTTTATAGTACATAAACAAACATAATAATTCCATAATAATATATGTAATCACATAAATAACAAGCTCTTTCTTTATCACAGATCATATGGTAACAAATTAATATTTTATAATTATATTGTTTTTTAGATTTCAAAACCACATGTAACACAAAAAATAAGCCTTTGTATTCATTAATGAGTTTCAGTATATTATAATGCTTCAAAACAAACTTTTTTGGGGCTCAAAATGATTTTTCAATTTTCAGATTTAAAACTGATATGTTGCCCAATTGATACAAATAAATTGTCAATATATTTGCATTTATAGTTAAAAAGAGTCTTACACTGAATAGTCAAAGATGGTACTTCCTAAGGCACCAGGAAAACACCTTTCAAAGTATGAAGCCCTTTATTAAAAGGTGCTACTTTGGCATCCACTCTGTGTTCCTATTAACCCCTTGGGCGCCAAGGACGTAAAGGTTACGTCTGTTGCTGCGACACTGAGGAGCCACGGACGTACCCATTACGTCCTAGTACTGGCCCTTGGGGGAAGCGCTAGTGTTCCCCCAATGGCCACACCCCCACCCCCTCCATGGCAGGGCTGAAAGGGGAATCGCTTCCCCTTCCACCCCTGACCCCACATAACCCCCCCAGTGACATCAGTGCATGATCGCTTGCTGACCTATTCACAGGCCACTCCACCGCTCTGGAAGCTCAGCTTCTAGCGCGGATTGGAAGAGAAATGCAAAAGTATTTCTCTTCAAATCATGTGATGGGGGCGTGAGAGGCATCAAAGGGAAGGAAAGATATCTCCTTCCCTTTGATATCTCTCCGAGCATTTCAGCAGCCGGATTGTTGAGCGACCCGGCTGCTGAAATGCCTACTAGATACCAGGGATCATTTTTAGAAGGGAAATTGGCATAAGGGGAGCGATCCCTTGGACAAGTGTCACTCCCCGGGGGGGGGGGGGGCAAATGTATTTTAGGCCATTTCTGCCCCTTAGGCAAGGGCCGCTCCCCTCGGGCAAATATGTTTTAGGCTATTTCTGTTCTAATAGGCCGAACTGCCACCAGGGTGGCAGAAACCACTTAGGCACCAGGGATTGGTGTGTGTCTATATCTGTGTTTTGTTTGGGAGGTAGCCGTTTGGGCAAGGGTCACTCCGCTTGGGGGCACATTACAGATGGCCAAAGGGGGCAGATCGGCCTATTTTTGGAAGGCCCATCTGCCCTGAGGGGGGCAGAATGCCCACTTGAGACCAGGAAAGATTTATTTTTCGAAAAAAGAGGGGGGGGGGGTAGGACCATACCTCCACCCCAAATAAACGGGGCCAAAGTTGTTCTGCCCACCGGTGGGCAGATGGGGCAATTACCTCTGATTCACTCCCAGGGGGCCGGAAAACCTACTAGATGCCAGGGACTTAAAAAACAAAATAGTGGGGTGGTGGCTACCAACCAGTATGGGCATGGTTATGCCCCCACCCCAACTGAAGGGGGTAACAGTCTTTCAGCTCTCCTCCCACACATTAGAACATCTTATCCCATGACAAGCAAGAGGACAGTGGATTATTTTGTGTTTTGGTTTTACATTTGGGCCATGAGAACTTGTCTAACTCTCAAAATTGTCCCACTTGGAATGGAGAGGGCTGCACTTTTTGGACCTTGGGACGCTGCCATGTCGAAAAATCCACAAGACCTAGACACATCTCAAAACTAAACATCTGGGTTAGTCCAGGGTGGTGTGCTTCACATGCATGCCGCACCATTTTCTTACCCACAGTGTCCTGCAAACCTCCTACTTTGATGGAAATCACACATTTTTCCAACATATTTGTTATGGAACCTTCTGCAATCTGCAGGAATCCACAAAATTCCTACCACCCAGCATTGTCTCATCTATACCAATAAAAATTCATCCCCCCTTGTCAGCCTGAAAATGTTTTTTTTCAAACTGCCCTTTTGGAGCCGTTTTGGTTCCCCCTCAATTTCAACAAGTATTTGTCACATTCACTTAGCCCACCTACACAAGTGAGGTATAATTTTTACTGGGAGACTGAGGGGAAAGTTGAGTGGTAGGAAACTTGACCCAAAATGTGGGAAAAATGACATTTGTTAGCTAAATTTGAGGTTTGCTGAGGATTCTGGGGGACCCACGCAAGTCACACCTTTCTTGATTCCCTTCGGTGTCTAGTTTTCAGAAATGTTTGGGTTTGGTAGGTTTCCCTATATGACTGCTGAGCCCACGACCAAAAACGCAGGTGCCCCCCCCCCCAGCCAAAACAGGTAGTTTTGTATTTGATAATTTTGATATGTCCACATAGTATTTTGGGACATTTCCTTTCACGGGCACTAGGCCTACCCACACAAGTGAGGTACCATTTTTATTGGGAGACATGGGGGAACGCTGGGTGGAAGGACATTTGTGGCTCTTCTCAGATTCCAGAATTTTCTGTCACCGAAATGTGAGGAAAAAGTGATTTTTTAAAAGTTTTTCATTCGAGGGTTTTAGGTGTGCAAAGGATCCTGGAGAGCCCCACAAGTCACCCCATCCTGGATTCCCCTAGGTGTCTAGTTTTCAAAAATGCACAGGTTTGGTAGGTTTCCCTAGGTGCCAGCTTAGCTTTAGGCCAAAATCCACACCTAGGCACTTTGCAAAAAACTGCTCTGTTTTCTTTGGGAAAATGTGATGTGTCCAAGTTGTGTTTTGGGGCATTTCCTGCCACAGGAACTGGGCCTACTTACACAAGTGAGGTACCATTTTTATCGTGAGACTTGGGGGAATGCTGGGTGGAAGGAAATGTGTGGATCCTCTCAGGTTCCACAGCTACACACTTTCCAAAAAAACACGTCAGATTTCAATATAAAAACGGGATGTGTCCTTGTTGCGTTTCTTATCGCGGGCATTAGGCCTAACCACACAAGTGAGGTCCCATTTTTATTGGGAGACTTGGGGAACACAGGATAGAAAAACTATGTTATTTCCCCTTTTCTTTCTCTTAATTTTTGCCTTCCAAATGTAAGACAGTGTGTAAAAAAGACGTCTGTTTGAGAATTGCACTGTAATTCAAATGCTAGTATGGGAATTCCGAGATGTGCAACTAACCACTGCTTCTCAACACCTTATCTTATGCACATTTTTGAAATTCAAAGGTTTCCTTGATACCTATTCTTGACTCTCTATATTTTACCAAATAAATTGCTGTACACCCAGTATACAATAAAAACCCATTGCAAGGGGCAGCTCATTTTGTTAGCTCTGGGTACCTAAGGTTCTTCATGAACCTACAAGCCCTATATATCCCAGCAACCAGAAGAGTCCAGCAGATGCAATGGCATATAGCTATGAAAAATCTGACATCACAGGAAAAAGTTACAGAGTAAAACGTGAAAAAAATGACTGTTTTTTACCTCAATATCAATATTGTTTTATTTCAGCTGTTATTTTCTGTAGGGAAACCTTGTATGATCTACACAAAAGACCCCTTGCTGAATTCAGAATTTTGTCTAATATCCAGAAATGTTTAGCTTTCCAGGATCCAGCGCTGGTTTCACACCCATTTCAGTCACTAAGTGGAAGGAAGCTGAAAGCCCTAAAAATAGTAAAAATAGAGTATATCCCAGTAAAATGCCAAAATTGTGTTTAAAAATTTGACTTTCTGATTCAAGTCTGCCTGTTCCTGGAAGCTGGTGATTTTAGCACTGCAAACCCTTTGTTAATGCCATTTTCAGGGGAAAAACCACAAGCCTTCTTCTGCAGCCCTTTTATCCCATTTTTGTGGCTAATTTCTTAGTGTCCTTCAGGGGAACCCACAAAGTCTGGGTACCTCTAGAATCCCTAGGGTGTTGGAAAAAAAGGACGCAAATTTGGCATGGGTAGCTTTTGTGGACAAAATGTTATGAGGGCCTAAGTGCGAATGCCCCAAATAGCCAAAAAAAGGCATGGCACCTGAGGGGGAAAAGGCCTGGCAGCGAAGGCTTTAAAGAGCACCAACAACTATAATTCACCAATCTGAGGCTTCATTATCTTTTTCATCCAGCTTGCTGTATTTGCATAGGCCATCTGGCAAGTATTTCACACTACATAAGTTATGATGAGAACTCTCTTGCAAACAATTCCTGTAATAGCACTGTTGAAGTCAAATTTACCATCCCATCTTCAAAACAAGTGTTTCACTCTAAATCAATACCACGGTAAGTACCTCTGCCAATAATACCTGCTGGAACTAAAACCATCACCCTCAAAGCTAGGTCTTTATAGAAAAATACCTTCGATGTCCTCTATGATTGTTGTATCAAAATATAGCTTCAAAGTTGGTAATCCTATTCTACGTCAACTCATTGTTTTAAAATTGACCCAGAGTTATCAGCCCTATTTTGGGGATTGCAGAGCCTGTTTGTGACTCACCAGTGAATCATGTCTTTGATTTATAGGATGTTATCCTTTTGCATTTGAGATATTGTTATGGACTGCAACTCTTTTCAGCAAGTATTAATGTCTAGTAGAACCCTGATTGACATTGCACTCTATTTCAGTAGATTGTTTCTCATCAATTATTAGTTTACATGTATTTTATACAGACATTCCTCTAAATTATAGGATGTCTCTCTTATTTGGTTCTCATGTGCATTCTGACCCCAGTTCACTACATATTATGGGTTTCTGGAATAGCCCAAGGTAATACCGCCCCAATCACAGGTGCCAATGAATTAGATTTTCATTCATAATCACTAGGGTGTGTTCTGATGTAACATAATAAAATCACGCTATACATCTATGAATTGACCAAAAAGTTTCTGTAATATTGGCCAGCAGTATACTAGCATGACCTATAGAAACAGGGCCGGCTTTAGGGCGGTGCAAGTGGTGCCCTGGATTGGGGGACGCTGACCTCAGTGGGGCGCTGTGTTTAGCAATGACTTACAAAACTTGTGATTTAAAAACACCTGCTGAAAAGTTCCTTGTGTGTCCAGCCTTCAGGATGCAGATAAATTGTCAAGATTACTCTTGTGATTAATGTCCCTTGGAGAGAGATAGAAGTTTTGTCTACGGCCAGCTTTGTCACACCATAATGTAGCTTAGGGGGTTAATATGCCTCCTGCAAAGAACAGAACCATATTTTATGTGGATAGCTGAGTAGATTAGTAAAGCCAACCTTTACAAGCGTTTTAAAACAAATTAATGTATGTGAAAGAGGGGCTAAGGAGAGATGAGGGGGCAAATTCGCCAGGTGATAGTGAGTGAATCCAAGTAGAAGGTCACAGGGTGAAGGGGCGCAAAAAAATACTGTTACACAGGGCACCACCAGCGGTAAAGTCAGCCCTCTATATAAACTTTATTACATGTATGCACATAGAATAAAACTCTTCTCAGATCTAGATTATCACATAATAATCCAGATATGTGGCATATTAGATCTGGGGGAAGTGGGTCCTCCTAAACGTATTGTATAATGCAAGCGTGCATTTTAGTTTACATACTATTATAATTGAGGTCTGTGGTGAGTTACTTCTCAAGACATCTTTTGGTTTGCTTTGCGAAAATGCTATCAAACATGATGGTCTAACATAGACCGGGCCTCATATCCGGATCATCCACCAAAAACTCAACTCCTTGCCTGTAACACGTATTCACTGTATTCGTAGTCCATTCCATGGACCAGGACTCAAAACAGATCGCTCAAATGACATCATAGGTAATGTTTTTTAACCTTTGGAACGCTACATGTTGCACAATTAAATCTCAGCGTTACTGGGACTTATTCACACTCATCCATATCTTTATAATTTTTAACCGTTTCATAGAGTTATCCTCTGCCCTTTTATTGGGTTTGTCAACACTCAAAAGCATTACGCTAATTCTGGCCATCAGTTCATACCAGCTCCCTTATTGGTGGTGGTTGACACATGCATTGGCATATCGACTACTTTGGTAATTGTTCACGAACATTTTCATGTGTAAATTATATTTTTCAGAAACAATTGTGTATGTCGAATTATTAATTTGTATTATTAAGCCATTCTGGAGAATTAATTGTACTTTCATTGTGATTTCACAGCTTTGAAGATGTTCCGAATGTAAAACGAAAGACTGATTGAATCGTTGTTTATTCTTAGAAGATTCTTACTAAACCATTACTTTGGAATACTTTTCTGTTTGGACATTTCTGTGATTGGACATTCAAGTTCACATTATACTGTTACTCATATTAAGGACAAATCAAGTATAGGTGCCTCTGCCACTATGGTACTCTTTGCTACATGCATTATGTGGATTGTAGCTTGAATGTGATAGGTACATAAAGAAATCGAGCATTGCCGATAGTTTCCAGTATGTGCACAAGCTTTACTCAATTTAGGTATCTTTTTAGAAGAGTATAGTAGTCTCTGTGTAGAAGCGACCTATATCTAGCTAGATTCATTTACTCGGAATCCTTTTTGGGCTTTTAGTTCAAAACTACATGTTTTATATAATTATGCGTTTATATGTACAATCCAGTGTTTGCCATACTATTTGACATTTTGACTTAAAATTTCTGTTTTTCGAAATGATCATGCTTTCTTAAACATTTCAGGATATTTATTACATACCAGGGGTATTTTAGAGCCTCACCTTGCACCACAGCTCCAGACCACTAGACATTTTGGGGCATATTTAAGCAAAGTGGTGCTGCACTGCGCGTAGCGCCACTTTTCTTCTGCCTTTTACCGCCCTACTGTCACCATGTGTGTGCTGTATTTAAAATACGGCGCACCCCGGCAATGTGTAAGGGGCAGTAGTGTCATTTTTCTGGTTACGTCTGGCAGTATTTTTTTGGTATAGCTACCCTGCTAAGGAGAATATTTTGGACGTCTATGCTTCACCACACTTCACACTTCGGGGCTAATTTAAGAGGCCTATCACCAGCCTAATGACACATTTGCATCATTCTGTTTACGCTATTGTGGCGTTAGATGGCCAAAAACACTGCGCCATATTTACAAAGTGGTGCAATGCATGCATGCACCACTTTGAAATTCCTTTGCCCTATATTATGCCTGCCCCAGTCATAATGTATGTAAAGGGGGTATGCCTCTTTAGGGTGGCTGAAAAAACCTTGCGTAGAAATCTCTTTGAGTCATTTTATTTGGCATTTTTAATGCCTGCTCAGAGCAGACGTTAAAAGGGGGCATGGCATTGAATACAATTGCCCCCTATGTACTCTGCAAAATGTTGGTGCTAATCCTGCAGAGTACATCAATAGCATAAAAAATAATGATGCTATTGCCCCCTACTTTAAAACGCGGCACACATGGTGGCAGTAGGGGGGCGCTAAGCTACCACATTGTTTTTGGCAGTGATTTATCTACCTCTGAGGCCAGGGCTGGCAAATGCAGTGGCAGGGGTTGCAAGGGGCCACCAGAGGTCGCAGCTGAGACACCAGGTGATCCCTACATGACGTCCATTGGTAAATAATGAACCAAACTGAGAACAGTAAACTAATAATTGAGTGGACAGCATCCCTGCAAGAACCCTGTTTATAGTTTAAGTTTATATGTAAAGGTATTCCAATAAAAGTACATTTCTCAAACTGATTAATTCTTTTATGGACACAGGAGCTTGAATCATTATTCTATATCTGGCATTGTTCATAAATATCGTTTTTTATTTCTGATCAATTTGAACAATCAGCACTGATTTCGTTTTGTTTCTTGCATATTTTTATAAATTATACCATCTGGAGAAGCGCTTTTGCATGAATTGCATTAAGGATTTTTCAGTCAAGCATGGTTACCTCACAGCCCCTCTCTAACCCTTTCATTACCTTGTGCCAATACCGCTCCCATTTGGGACAGTGCCGCAGCAACTGCAACAGAGAACCTGATACTCCTCAACTATTCCAATAATCTCCTTGCTTAGAGTTATTTATTTCCTCCAGTTTTTATGGAATTCTTTAAAAGTAGGGAACTATTCTGCATTGCGTTTCCTTATCACACAGCTCCTTGCTCTGTCCTTTATTCTACGCCACTCTTTATCCAATGAAGTCCTTCACAGTTCTCATTCCAACTTCTTCTGCGCTAGAATCTCATGTATAGATTGGTAATCTAACAGGTTTTCTCTAAAACTGAGATGGAATGTTTGAGTTGAGAAGTATTCTGAATTCAGTTTAAACATCTGTAAGCTGTCTTGAGTTGCCTTCCTTTATCTTAGTTCTAGAGAAAACAATGCCTGACCATAGGCGAAGAAAGCAGGGGCACTGCAACGCCCCCACAAATTACCATGCAGAAGTTCAGAAGGAGAATGAGCAATAAAAATGCCCTGGAATGTGTTTTTATCTTGTCACCTTTGCTGTGTGTTCAATGACCGAGGTCAAACTTCAGGCTACATCTTTTGACAAATCGTTACTTATTCCTTTAACATGGAGATTGGTGTTTAATTTTCTTTCTCTGGCTCCAAAGTGAGAGGATTTTTTAAGGTGAACTATGTGACAATTTTTCTATGGTAACATGAGGGTGAAAGGAAAGGCTGTCATTTTTTTATCACACAACATTACAACCAATGTAAATGAACCGTACAAATGTTTCAGCATATATCAGCTATCAGAAACATACATGAAGCAATTTTTTTTTGTAATTTTGAATTGTGATGGAAGCGAAGAGTTTACTAGTATAAATATGGGCCTATATTTGCTACAGTGTGTTCCAAAAGGCACCACCAGCTACATACTACACCCTTATTACGCTTGCTGAATACATTTGTAACACGTGTTCTTTCATTCACTATTGCATTTTTCACAGTCCCTATGACTTCAGTGATGTAAAGTTAATGGTAGCACCACACACGGAAAATTATTCCCGCATTACTGTGTCTGGCCTGTGGCTACAAAAACCTCTCCTCTCCAGTTTGAATTAGCTCATGAGATCTTCAAAATGTTTAAATCGCTTTTTCTCAAACAGGGGTACACCACCATACATCTGGCCTCCCTCCATTTTAAAAGCTTGTTTTTGCCCTTAGCTGGCTAAAATTCAGGATGAAAACAAGAACAGGTGAATGGGGAGTGGAATGTTATGAATCCCCTCTGAACTGCGACCCCATCTCAGACTGCTAATGTGGCCCATGTAATCCGGGAGCAATAGAAACCCCAACTCCGGTATTTTTGTAATTGCCATGGCACTTGCTACATTAGAGGGGCCGCTATTAAGTGATCTATTGCACACCACTGTTCATATTTCAAGTTTGCCCCACTCCACCAAATAACCCAATAGATCGCTTGGTGATACACGTGTAGGTGAGGAAATGCCTGGCACCTTTACATATCCAAACTATACTGATGTTTCACTGTAATCATCTGTGTTTTATATTAAAATGTAATTATTGATTAAGGAATGCAGTTTGTTAGGAGTTACTCGGGCAAACACTATGGGGTATGCTCTGAACAGATACATTACCCTAGGCAGGATGCTCATCTTCATTATATCTAGTTTGCCAAGTCAGGAAAAATGCTGCATGTTTCATTTCAGAACATCCTTTTTGAACTCCTGTAGAAGGTGTGAATAGTTAAGTGTCACAAGGAAAGATGAGGGGTATTCCTACTTAAATCGATTTTTTAAAACTCGTTTCTTTTCTTTGATCTCTTTATCTACTTTTTTGTCATAATTGATTTTAATCTCTTTTATGCAGCGTTGTTCGTGCAGCCGGAGCTTTGTCAATTTTTATTGGTCTGTGTCCCATGTTGCCCTCATACTGGGCATACCCTGCATACAGCAGCGCGCATGAGATTAGCTTAACTTAAAGCAGATAAAGGTGTGACATGCCATTAATGCTCTGCAAGTATTGATGGCACTGCTATGACACACCAGTTTTACATTTTACTTTATTCACCCTCTCAGTGTTGATTTCCACAGTGATTTCGGAGGATACTGAACATACCTGCATATCTTTTATTTCATCCTGTTTTTTAGTTAAAAACTCAGGGGCACTCTTTGATTTCTTTATTTTAATTCCTTCTGTTTGCTTTCATTTATATTTGTACCCAACTTCCTTCTATTCTGTGTTTTCTGTGCTGCTGAAGCTTGCGGATTCATATTCTTGCTTCCCCAACATTCCCTGGCAGCGGCGGCCCCTCCATTAGGGCAGAGGAGCGTCACCCCCTTGTGGCCAGCGCTGCCGCAAAGGTGAAAAATAAAATGGTCTGTGTTTGGGGGCAGTGCCACTGCTGCTGACTGGCAGCAGGGAAGTGGTGCTCACTACACCAGTTTACATTGCACATGTCATTTTGGCCAGCTGTGTTGGGATGGCCAGCCTGAAATGTCCTGTGTAAAACTCTCCACCCAGCTGTTAAAGACAGCTAGGTGAAGAGCAGGCATATTGAGCAGGAGCATTGAGGCAGCCTGCTCCAGACAACCCTGGCACTGCTGTTATGTTGCTGAACATTATCAGCAGCCTGAGAGCAGTGTCTAGAGTAGTGTGGAGTATTCCACTGCTGCACTCAGAGCACCAGGTGACTCACGAGGACCGGAGATGTCGAGTCAGCGGTGGTAAGTGCATTTTTTATTTTTCATTTGTATTCAGTCAGTCGTGGTTCCACATGCAGCCAGTACCTTAAATATTTCGTTGGTTGCCCCACCAAATGTTTAGGGAACCAGCTTCCACTAATCCCTGGTCCCTTCACAGTGGGTATCACTCACCTAAGTTGGAATGCAAGTTAGTTTAATTTCAAAACAGTATACAACATACACCTACAGGGGGCACACCTGCTGCATGCTGCAGGCAATCTCATCTGTTCTTCCCTACACACCATAAGAATGTATGGCAACAAGTTTGTTATCTTCTACAACCAGGAGCCCATACTATTCCTATGCCCCATCCCCCCCAATCCAGCGTGATAGCACAACCTTCTACCAACCATTTGCTCTGTACCACCAAAGTGTTTTAAATCCACTGCCGATGTACACAAGCAAGGCCTGTGGCTCCCTTGCACACCTAGAGCCTGATTCATAATGGTAAACTTGCATGTTTGTGTAAGTTTACATTTTTTCAGTATTAACAATACTGCATTTTAATAGTAGATTTATGAGTGCGGATACTCTGTAGTTAGTGATGAGAAATGCAAACATAAAAAAAGATAGGAAAGGCCTTACTATTAAAATTTAGAATGAATTCTAAAAAAGCAAGAACTTACACAAATGTATGTTTACCACTTTGAATCAGGCCCTTAGTGCAGGGCTGTCAGACCAGCCCCATAGAGTGCATCGCAAAAACAGTGCATCTACAACACATTTTTCATTTTAGATTCAATTGGATTAGTTTTTAAAGCATAGTTAATGATGACTTTACAGTGTACCAGGATAGAACAATTTTAATTGGAGCATTTCAAAGCAAATGCGTTTAGTGAGAAAGCAAGGTTTATTAAGCAGTGGGAATGTATAGTTGTGAAATACTTATCACATTAAAAACCGCCCCATATCATACTGCATTAATACGTTCAACAGTTACTTTAATGTACACATTGTACAGCATGACAATTTCAGGTCCTTTTAAGTGTTTTTAGCTTGCCCAGTGTCTTGCACTGCGTGCAGCATCAACTGTGGAAGAAAATGCTCTAACCAGGCATCAGGGAGCACCCCACAGCTGCTGGCTGTAATCAATCATTCAGACATACGTGCAGACAAATCTTTAAGTGGGATGAAAAAAGTGGGAGCTCTCTAAAAGGGAACATGTAAAATACATTTCTGTGGTTCTCATCTCACCCAGCCTGTATTTTGGTTTCATTCTGAGATGTTATTGCATCCAGAAATATAACACAACAACTGACATACATCTAACACCTGTCAGTACTATTGGCTTTGTCAATGGTTGTTAGCTGTTTAATATAAATGAGCAATTACAATGCTTAGTTATAAGTAATTAACATTGGAAATGTTTCAATTCTGAAACTGTGAGGCTGTGAATTAAATATTATTGACGCCTGTGGAGGGAGTAGGGCCTTCAGTTAAATGTGCTTTACGTTAGATATGTATGCCCTTTTTCTCTATATGTCTCATTCATCTGCACATTTTTATCATCCTCTTTCTTCTTCAGCACCCTCTTTTCTCTCTCCCCTAAATGCAGTCCCTCACATCTCTCTCATTTTAATACCCCAAACATACACTGCACTAATTGACATTTAAGCACTTTATTTCATTTTGCTTTTGCCTTCTAAATATTTTGACCTCTAAGCACCCCTTCACATACATTTACACTGAATTTCATTTGAAACTGGAATACATCACCACTGTTCTGTGTGCTCTGCAGAGAGACCAACCCGCTCTCAGGCACTTTGCTTTGCCTTCAGGCTCAGCACCAGTACTGTCAATCAAAGCCCCTCATAAACACCTGCCACCTGGCACAAGTCAAAGTGTGCTCTATGCCAGAGGTAATACAATGCACAGAAACACAGCATGATGAACCAGATAACTCTTGGGTGATGCAACATTAAGTAAAACGTGAAACAATAGCCACTAAATGGCTGACACACGTTAAACACATTTTAACATTCATTGCATATTAATCCGTTTGTGGCATTAATATTAAGGACATGAAGATAGGGCTAGTTTTGTCATCATACATCGGATAACTGACTTTATTGTAAGCATGTTCTTCTCCCCTTGTGCTTGACTCGGATATTTGGATCCATTTCACAAAGGAGCAAGAATCCTGTCTGCTCGCCTTTTTAAACAGTTTCAAGAGGAACAAATATAGCAGCTCCACTTCTAAAGGAGCCAATGATCTGCAGCCAGGGCCTGGGGTGTCAAATGGGGGAGGTTAACATGACAAGGGGTCTCAGTACAATAAAAATTATACAAGATTAGCATTATAACACTTACAGTTACCGAAGTGAATGCATTAAATCACACGTGCTTTCATCCACTCCTACTGCATAATGAATGGGCAAAGGGTGGGCTCTATGCCTATGAATGATGGATGGCTGCCATCACGCACGGATGAAGTCTCTGATGCCCAAAATCATGACTCTAAAAGCATCACTGACCTATAGTGGATACTACCATAGACCACTATGGAAATGAGGGGCTTTAGAGCAGTCAGCCCTGTGTTGTGCGTCACAGTGTAGAAAGATGATTTACTGCCTGGCTTCGGACTCATGCTTCAAAGTGAGGCAGGGCAGGCAGCCTGGGACTAACAGCTCAGACTTAAAAGCATGGATTTGTTCAGAGATACAATCGTGTCTCTAACCAAATCAATCTATTTAAGTTTTTTATATGACTGTGTAGGAATTTCAAAGGGTTACAGCCCCTCAGCCCTAAAGAGAAACCACCCCTGCCTGTACCATGCAGTTTGTATGCAACTCTTTGATGGCAGTTCATAGCTCATTGTGCTACATTATGATTGTGACTTATGACCTCCAGAATAGCAAAAGGATCTACATAACAAAAGAAGTATACCATTGTGCCTTGCACGTAAAAAACTGTTCTGTGTTCTGCATAGTACGTTCTGGGCAGCAGGTATAGTAACCCTCGGCGTTACCTTAGATGAGTCAAAACTGCCACAACAGAAAACTCCATCTCTCTCCGGCTGGTACATTAAAAAAAGTTCTCTTCACACTTTTATCGCTTCCTGAAAACTGTTCCACATACAAGGAACTCTGCAGTAATTTTACAACTGCTGTTCTGCTACAAAACCAGTCCCCAAATATCAAAAGTGGACTTCCATTCTCCAGAGGATGCCAGCTACGACCAGTCCGGCCTTGCCTTACTAATATTCTCACCCTCCCCAAGCATAGTCACTAACTCTACTTTCCCATTATTAACTCAAAACATGATTTGCTATTTGTCACTGATGTCTGGTAAAATAATCACTTTTCATCACTCTATTGCCAGGACAATACTACCCTTGTATAATGTCACTCATTTGGTGGGAATCCAGTCATCAGCATATGCTTGTTAGTTATTGCTGCTCACCCAATCCAGGTCTTCCCTCTTCCTAAACGTCTCCTAATATTACAAATGTCACTTTCTTGCTCTGTTAAGCATTTGCCTGCTCCCAACTTCTCAAGCTTGAGAATGAAATTAATGACCAATAACTTACACATTCTAGCCCGCATTAATGCCTCAGCTGGCAAAAGAAAACACCACAGTGCCCAAAACTTTTCAATCCAAAAGGATTGACCTCAACTTCCCTGGGATGAATTTCGAAATAATGATGATTAATATCACTTGCAGTTCCCTCGTCTTCAGATGAGCAGTGGCCTTTTTGAATGGCTCTGCCCTCAATCTAATGAGTCGGTGCACAGTTTGGGAGTAACTGTTTACTTGTCTTTAGCCTTTAAAATCACAAAAGACTACAGCTGCCTCCACTTTCCTCTTGAAAATCATGAGGTATGTTCTGCCTATTCTTTTAATCTCATTCCACAAAAGTATCTTTGAAGTTCCCATCTCTTCGCGTCTCAACTACTGTAACTCACTTTACTTAGGACTTCCATAATGTCTCTAAAATAGGTGTTACTGCTTTGGGAGGAGTAGCCTCCCCAAGCCACTGCAAGGGCTTTGAAGGGCACATTTGGTACCTTCCTTGCATAAACCAGTTCAGGGACCCCCAGTCCCTGCTCTGGCATGAAACTGAACAAAGGAAAGGGAAGTGACCACTTCCCTGTCCATCACCACCCCAGGGGTGGTGCTCAGAGCTCCTCCAGAGAGTCCCTGGGTTTAGCCATCTTGGATTCAAGGTTGACAGGGAACTCTGGGAGCATTTGAGGGGCCAGTGCCAGCAGGTGATGCCCTTCTGATAGGTGGTCACCTAGCCTGATAACCAATCCCCCTTTCAGGGCTATTTAGGGTCCTCCTTTGGGTGGTTCCTCAGATTTGGATTGCAAGACTCCAGCAGGAATCCTGTGCACCCTCCACTTCTAATTCTGATTGAAGAAACTGCATCTGGGCCCATCAGGAACCTACAAGCTGCAACAAAGAAGCAAGATGCCTCCCCAACATTGTATCTCTGGCTACTTCCAGCAACTGCAACATTTCCCTGGTTTTGCATCCTCTGAGGACAGCCCGTCTTCAGCCAGCATCAGAAGAAAGAAGGAATCTCCCTCTGGGTGAAGGGGTCACTCAACTGCTTCTGCAGGCACCAACTTCAATGACGACCTGCTATGTGGATCCCTTCTCCTGCTGAGCTGTATGGATCCTGCATCACAGGTTGTAGACTGAAGTGGTACTGAAGGTCCTCTCTTCCAACTGCCCAACTTTGGTGGAGGTAAGACCTTGCCACCCTACGCAAGACAGTTCCCAGTGCACCTCGTCCTTTGCAGCTGCTAAGGCTTGTTGGCATCCTTTCTCCAAGATCTTCATATGCCTTGAAGCACTGGCCCTCAGCACTCTATCCTGTGATGCACAGCTTCCTGAGTGGTTCTCTGGCAGCATGGGAGCCTTTGTCAGAGTGCTGCATGGACCTCTTCTGCAACTTTCTTGTCCCCATCCTGTGGGACCCCTGACTGTGCTACCTGGTCTTCTGTGGACTCTCTATGTTGCTGAGGGTCCCCTCTGACTCTCCCTCCTGGCCAGAATCTGCCTGGTCCTTCCTGGCATCCGGCAGCGCCATTTTCTGCTAACCGCTAGCTTTCCAAGTGCCAAGGCTTGTTAGCGGACTCCAACGATGCAAACCCAACTACAATCCTCCAACCGGAGTGGGACATCACTTGCACCCTCCAGGAACCCGACTTTGTCTTCTTGGGTGCAGTGCTGACTTTTCTTTGTCACCGATGGGTCAACTTTTGCACCTTCATCCTGGTTTGTAGGGGCTCCTGCTCTTCCTGGGCTCTTCTGTGCTTCTGGACTTGGTCCCCTTCTTCCACAGTTCTTCTTGTCCAGGAATCCACTGGTGGTGTCTTGCAGTCTCTTCTGGGTTTTGCATAAGTTTTCTTTTCTTCAGTGTGTGTGATCTGGGAAACTTACTGTGATTTACTCCTGTTTTCCTGGATGCTGGGGCGGGTTGTGGTATTTACTTTTGGGCTTCTCTAGTACTCCCAGCTCCCCTCTACACACTACACTTGCCTAGGTGGGGGACTGACTTTCACAATCCACTTTCTTAGTATATGGTTTGTGCTCCACCAGGCCCATTTCTAACTATTGTGATTTTCACTAATTGTACAGTTTTCTGTAGTTATGCCTATTTCTGCATACTAGTGTATCTAATTTGTGTATTACTTACCTCCTAATGCAGTATAGTCTCTATGGTATTTTTGGTGTTTGTGTCACCAAAATAAAGTACCTCTATGTTTGTAACACTGAGGACCACATTTATACTTTTTTAGTGTTGCATTTGCAGTTCTCTTTTGTAAGTTTGCGCTGCTTTTGCATAACAAAATTACGCAAGTGCCGCGCAACAAAAGTATAAATATGGGCCTGGGTGTTTTCTTTCATGTGTGTAAGTATTAAGTGTGACTATCGTGGTATTGCATGAGCTTTGCATGTCTCCTAGATGAGTCTTGGCTGCTTATCCACACTAGCTCTAGAGAGCCTGGCTTCTAGACACTGCCTACACTACACTAATAAGGGATAACTGGATCTGGTATAAGGTGTAAGTACCATAGGTACCCACTACACCCAAACCCAGCCTTCTACAATGTGGCAAAAGTCCATTACAGAAAGAACATCCTCTAAAAATCCAAGATGTCAAAAACTCATCCTTCGAGGTTAGATCTGGCTGAGTGCACCCACTGGTGTGGCTACGTCTTCCTTAAAACACACCCCTTCCAGCCCCTGCCCTAATCTACTCAGGAGGGCACTGATCTGTCTGGGGGAACAGGACATGGGGGAGGTCCAGTTTCTGTCCCAAGTGGCTTTCCCTCCTTTGAAGACCAGTTTGGATACTCTTCCCCCATCCTGCTCTGCCAACTGCTGCTGGCAGTTCTCTGCCTACCAGATGCTTTCTTTGTCTCAGCCCTGGTCACTTCACACCTCTTTAAGGTAGCCTGGCTCAGACTGCCAGAGGCTAACCATTCAATAAAGGGAACTACAGGGCTGAATTTGGTAACTTTCAGAAAGAGTTCTAAAACTATTTCCCTGTGCTAGTATATGAAATTCAGTATTGGCAAGATGATGGATTTATTATACCATTTCATTTGGTACCAAAATTGTTATATTTAGCTAATCTCTATTAGAAATAAGACTTTATTATTTTAAAATAAAGTCTCCCAATATTAGCTTATGTGGCCCATTGACTACAATGGGAAACAAACAAATGTATCTACTTCTCCCTCAACAGGGCCTCTAAAACATCTTTTATAAGGTCCCTGCCTATATTTACACTTTACCCTACCCTGGAGGCACCTGGGACAGGCCACAGGGGTGACATATGCAAAAATAAGGTTGTTTGAGACTTTGGAAGTACTTTTAAGTCTAAGGTCGAATTTGGGTTAATCTTAACTTAAAAACAGCCAGCAAAGCAAGCCTGCCTTTACAATGACACCCGGGACCACAGCAGTGAACCTATGGGTGCACTAACTATACTGATATCCCTAAACCTAAATGTCCTACCATGTACTAGGGACTTATAGGTAGGTCGTCAGAGTCAATTATAATTAGGCCTATTTTGCATATACAATTTTCAACAGCACAGTCCCTGAGACTGGTTAGCAGTGCCCACGGCACAGCCAGAGTCAGAAAACCCCAATATCATCTAAAAATGGGGGCAAAAAGTTAGGGGGCTTCTGCAATAAGTCCAGTTTCCCCACAGTATGATACAATTAACCAGATGTGAAAAAGACTGAATAACAATTATATATGCATTCTTTAGTCACCTGAATAAACATAATTTGTGAATTGTCTACGAGAAAAGAAGAAATTATTTCCTCTTTTAGGAGACAATACTGCATGGACAAAATACAATTTCTGATCAATGCTTAGCTATGAAGCATGCCAAAGCATGTCCAAGCAGCATTATATGCAGGTCTGGATGCCCAGGGGCAGACTTATCAAAATGTCACACAATGCAGTGCAGGAAGACACATGGATGACAAAGAGAGGGCAGGAATAAGCAATATTTGACATTATATGGCACATTAAACTCCTCTCATTCACTGGTGCGCTAATTGCAGCCTAGTGCCACGCATGCATCCTTGCACCATGGTGCAAGGTACCTCCATTGAAGGCAGGATTGATTTTGTGCAGGAAGGGACATCTACATGCACAAAACCAGTCCTCTTAGGAAAATGGCACTGTTCAAATTGGTTTCACCAAATGGATCTTTCTGTAAGGCCATAGTAAATTGTGCAGAAAATGCACCAATGGATGGGACTTAAATATCTTATTTGGACTGCAGTGTGCTTTGACACCACTCATATATGCAAGAAAAATACATGATTGTCAGATGCGTCACCGTGCTCTTGTTCAGCAGCAGTGTAAAAGCAATGCCCTGACACATGGGAAGGAAAAGTGACTTTGCAATGCAGGAAAAGCTACTTTATATAATAAGATGCCACCCCTACATTGTACTTTGGAAGCCCAGTGTTTATACCTATTCATATATGTAAATGTGGCACACTATATATTTCAAATAGCTGGCTAGAATGCCCCAAAATATGTTTTCTCTATGTAAGTTTAGGCTACGGTTTCTAGAAACAAGTCTAGATATATTTTAAATCCTTAATACATTTCTCAGTCTTTAAACATGCTGACGAAATGAATGAAAGTTTTTTTCACTCATTTTTCAAGTATTGAGTTAATTGTGAAGCCTGGCCTCTAGTCCCTGGAAGGCAAGAAGGCAGGTGTGTTGTCAACATCTGGCAAAACAGCATCTATGAAGGGGACAGGAACAGTTGGCAGAAAAGACCTAATCTAAATAGAGGTGTGGTTTAGGGAGAGTTGGCGACAATCCTGCTGAGAGATCGGTGCTTCCATTTTGGCCATATTCAGTGGTCTTTGGTGGTGGAGCACGCACAATCGACATCTATTATTGGCCACCATTTTTCCTCCTCTGGGCACATTTTCTAGCCGCCATCTTTGATAGTTAGCATTCTAGTTGCTGTCTTCTTCTGCTCTCGTCCCCATATAAGGGGCGCGATGCTGCTGACGTGCACAGCGGGCATGCCGTGGGCATGCCAAAGGCGCGCCTAAGGCAAGCACATCTGCTGCCGTCTGCGCCTGCACAGGCCTGAAGGATGTCATTGTTGTCTAAACACCATTAATGTTAGGTGGCCTTGTGCCACCTACCACTGGTCCAGCTTTCTAAGTCGGTGTTAGTTCCATCATGCCAGGATGGCCCAATTAGTGTTCTTCTTTTGGCCAACTATTGTTCCCTGGCAGCCCATAAACTTGATATACACTTACTTTTGAGTGATCTCACACCTAGTGACTTGTTCCTTACTAAGACTTGGCTACACAAGGGGTCATCCCCTGATGTGGCTCTGGCATTACCCCATGGTTATTAAATAACTAGTTTGGATAGATTGTCCTCACGAGGTGGTGGTATTGCTATTATTTTACAGGGAGTCGGTAAAGGTCACGTCACAGTCTCTCCACATACCTGGCTGTGAAAGCATGTACTTCTCTATTCAACTAAACCCCCGGTTCACCTTCTTAGATGTCCTGGTTTATCGCTCTCCCGGTTCTCCTGAAACCTTTCTACATTTGTTTCCTGATCAGATCGCTGAACTAATGTGTGAAAAACTGAACCTTACTGTTCTTGGTGACTTTAACATGCATGCAGAGGACTCAGATAACTTTGCCGCTAAAACTGTTATTTCTGATATGGCCGCCTTAGAGGTGGTCCAATTAGTTAGTGGTCCCACTCATATTAAAGGCCACACCATTGACTTAGTTTTTACCAATCTAGTTGATCTAACCTCCATGTCCCCTCTTCCATTGGTGTGGTCTGACCACTTTTTAGTCACGCTTAACCTAGCCATCTATACCATGGGTAGACCCTCTCAGATTATAACTCAACCCTACTGGCGGTGGCACAAGCTTAAAACTAGCGACTAGTTTAAGACTCTTGAAAGACTGAAACCGTCCCCTATGGAGAATAAGGCTGGCCTTCTAGAGTCAGTTAATGGGTGGGTTACCAAAAGCTGAGAAACTCTGATTCCCCATGCGTCTAAAACCAGACAACTTCTTAAAAAAGGCTCTCCTTGATTTACGTCTCATCTTCACCATCTTAAAAGGGAATGTAGACGTCTGGAAAGAAGATGGAGAAAAACCTATGATATTTCATTAAAACAGGATTATAGGAAATCTATCATGCCACTAGAAAGTCCAAAGTAAGTCGAGGATCCATCTAGACTCCTAGGCTCTTAATATATTCCTTAGGAGAGGGCGGATCCTCCAGGGAATCTAGGATAGTGGGGTTATGACCTAATAGAGGGCTATATCCAGTATCATTATTTCAGTCTTGTTTTCAGAGATATTTTTACTCTG